>NC_088857.1:37884988-38489363 GCF_963853765.1 Magallana gigas | reverse complement strand
AGTAATGTACATTTACATATTCAAGTGGTACACGTGTATACACCCACAGACGGACATATCATTTCTTAAAGAAACATATGTATAAACTTCTATCATTGACATAATACTGTTTTGATCTTTGAATTGTGTATTTGAAAACATGCATTAACTGAGTTAGCATTCCAGTCTAGGATTACAAGTAAAAACTTTACTTGCAGAGTGATACTTTTTTGGTACATGTACTATCAAGCATGATGATGTTGAAAAAAAATACTTCATTTCATATTTCAGTTTGCAAACATTGTTTTAAAGGAATTCCTCTACACTTGGTATAGGTATGTGGTAATTCTCTGGTTGATATGTAAATCAAAATACCATTCATATTTCTTGTTATCATTCTTTGACCAAATCAAAGTGTTCATCAGTTGATCTTTAGGACTGTCCAAGCTCTTCTGAGTTTAATATGAGATGTTGGTGTCAGCTTTATAATATACAGTTTTCTTAATGCTCCATTCCACAAATTTTGTTTGATATTTGACAGGGACCTCAGTACAGATGAGGGTTTTCCTGACGAGCTGAAGACCAGTATTCGCTTCTTGGCTTCTGTGCTCCTCAGACGGCTGAAAAAGGTAGTTACTATGATATAATGCTTGTATATATTATTGACAGTTTACATTATACAGTCATATACATGTGCATCAGTATGTACAAGAGTTCCCATTAATAGATGTTTTACATGTACATGTTCAACAGTACTTAACAGTGGTGTCAATTTTTGTATGATGGGTGTAAAATGCCTACTGGTAGTTTTTCTTTTAACAACTAGTGTATTATAATCAACAATATAATATAAAACAGTCACAAATTTCTGTATATGCAGAAGAGTTGGATACAGATACATGTACTTTATATGATTTAATTAGATTAAATTATTTTACATGTAATTTTTTTTTTAAATACTAGTCCATAATACATGAATATGGTTTAATTGTGGACTATTTGTTGTGATGCAGGTGGATATTTCAAAAATGGTCAGTGAGAAGCTAATCAAAGCAGCTCTCCAACATCTCCATGTCTACCTGGAGGCTCGCAAGCACTGTGAGTAAATGTCTAATGTTTTATAGACAGCTAAAGGCAGTGCTGTGGTTGTACATGTAATATGCTTTGCTAGCACTGCTGTCTCAAGAAAACTGAAGACTATTAACTTGTGCATTAACAGTGTTTTTAAAGAATTGACTCATTGTATCTTGTCATAAAGAGGATAGTAACCTTCATATAACAGCTCCCCCTGGTGGTGACCTACAACAGGCGACCTTGGAGAGACTGGGACCTAACATGCATGTAGCAATGTTGAGTCGTAAGTGTGAGCTGGAATATCTTCGTCGCCTAGTGGAGTCCCTATTTCCTTATATTCTACCTCCGCAGGCTGTCAAATCCAAGTGAGTCTATATAGCAAAATATCTTCTTCCTTTACTTTTATGTGTTACAAAGAGGTTACAAGCTCATCTGAGGTAGCTTTTGTCTATTTTACCATGCATGTTTACATATAAAATCATCAATCAAGTGATGCTTTGAATGACTAGTACATGTACTGTATATGATAATGATCATCTAAATTATTTAAGTTGAATAAATGAATTAGGAGAGAAGTTTTGAATAGGACACAAAGTTACCTTGTTTTTTTTTTTTCAGGTGTACCTGTGCATTAATCAGGGAAATTCTAGCCGGCTCAGTTCTCTTGCCTGCCCTGGATGCTGTCGCAAACCCTGTAAGTTGTACACCATTCAGAAATTGATTGATGTGCCTAAAAATTCATGGGGCATATTGGTACTGAGTTTACTCAGGTGACCTATTGCTATCCATTTTTGTCCGTCGTCGTGTGTTAACAATTTTACATTTTTAACTTCTTCTTAAAAACTACATGCAAGTCCAATTGTTGTTGATTTTGATGTGAGGCATCTCTATGGTTAGAGGAATCTAAATTGTGAAATTCATGGCTCTACCACCATGTGACCTTGTTTGGAGACATAGTGCTTAACAAACACGTATCATTTATGATAAAAAAAAAATGCAATTAATGGGAATTTGAGGGTTTTCTTTCACTAATTTCACCAAACAGTTTAAATATTTCATGTGCAATATGAATGTAATTTGAAGAGTAAGGGCCATTATGTAACTTTTACTATGAAATATATATCCACAATTTTAGCTGATGGAAGCATACTGTGACTTTATCAGTGCCGTGGCATTCAAGTTCATTTTTATGCCCCTCTTCGAAGAAAAGAGGGCAAATTGCTTTGCTGCTGTCTGTCTGTCGGTTGGTCCACCAACAGTTTCCATTCATTTTCTTCGCAGAGGTTTCACATATTGAAATGAAATATGGTATACAGATTTAACATAAGTATATCTAGGTCAAGATATGTTTTGGGTACGATTGATCAATTTGTAGGGGGAGGGGAACAAGTGTTTCACAAACATTTCTTGTTACCACAGCCCTATCACTGTACCATTCATCTGTTGGGAATTGAATAAGTTTTCTATTTTTTGTAGGATATGGTGAACAATCTCATCCTGATATTCCTGGATAAAACTCCAGTAAGTGTACTCAATTGTTGTAGTAGGGACTACGTGAATCATGGTTATTGGCCTGGGCTGCATTTTACAAAAGAACTTGTGACAAAGTCGTAAATATTTTCAGTTTCATGGAATGATCTTTGACGATCAAAATTTAATATGTAAAACCATTAATTTACCTTCACCGTATTTTGATTTCTATAAACATATTTTACAGCCTTTAAATTCAAAGATTGATTAGTGTTATTTAATTATTTGATTGATTATTATAAATAAGCATTCATTATTTTGGTCATAAGTCATAAGCTCTTTTGTAAAGCTCAGCCCTGGATAACTGTATGGTAAAGCACATGATCAAAGATGTACGGGTCCTAGGTTCAATTCTTGGCCAGAATGCTTTTAATATCCACTGTTTTTTTCTATTGTAAATACATGTACAGTTATCTCGAACACTGGTATCTCGAATACAATGCATATGTCAAAGGGATTTGTAAGTCCCAACCACTTATATTTTAAGTATTTAACCTTCAATATCTCGATTACTCAGATATCTTGAATTTTTTAAACAGTCTTATCTAGTTCGAGATAACGAAATTTGATTGTAAAAAATTGGATTACATCCATCTGATTGATGAATATATTGGTGTCCAAAACAAAAAGTTGAATTTGTTACAGATAAACGTGGTATATTATATTCATTGAAAATTGACTTCATAACTTGTACCGGTATTTATTATAGAAAGTTGCATTGTTAAGTGAACGTTGTTTCCATTCCAGCCTCCAGCTGCCACGGACCCTCCTTCTCCATATGTCCCATTCCTGGAAAACTTTGCCAAACCATTGACACAAAATAAATCAGTATGTTGTTTTATTTCACTCTCTCGTACACACAATCAGTGGCTATGTCACTCTTATAAAGTATATATGGGACAAGTATTAAATAAACATTTTGTGCTTTATTTTAGAAACGTGTTTTATTTCATTGGATAAACAATCTTTTTTTTTTTAAGTACATATAAATGAAAAGGCAGTACATGTAATAAAAAATGTATGAAATGGAATTTGTTTACTATATTCACCAAAATGTAAGCAGGGGCACTACAACTGCACATACCACATTCACAGGGGAGAGGAGAGAGGGTGTTCACAAACAATTTATCATTTTAGTTACCGGGTAAATGTATACATGTGATTTTTATTCATCACTTTTACTTGTGATATTTGCAGTGCCTGAGGGTAGAGCTGAAGGATATATTATGTAGAGATAATCCCAAACACCTGTACCCATTCATGCAGTTCTTAAAGAATGAAGGAGCCATTAATGTACTGCAGTTCTCCTTGGCTTGTGGTAGGTTGTCCATTATAACTGAACACCGTCAAATATTCATTTTGAAATTACTTGCTTGAATTATGATATATACATTTTCTTAGAATACATGTACTTGCATATATTTTGTGTTCAATAGGTTAATAGCTCATTATTTTAATAAGCAAGGTATTATTTGAGAAGTTTCTATGCATAATATTGCAAACAGTGCACCACTAGATTGGGCATGTTCGAAAATTTTTATGCATAGTAATAAAAAACAATCTGAATCAATTACTTTATGTGCTTGATTTTTTTTCCCAAGTCATCTTTCAACTGTGGACAAATGGTTAGAAAATAAACAATTAAAACAGGAGGAAAAATTAACCGTCCTTTAAAAGTTCTGCTCCTATCTGTTCAAGACATCATCTCATTAGCTGATTTCCTGTTACAGAGGACTTCAACACTCGCATCCTGAGCCCAGAGCTCTCCCAGGGGGACCTAGTAGAGCTCCATAATATGGCTAAGGACTTATACAAAAGCTACTGTGCAAAGGATGCAGTGGACCGCATCAAATTTGATGAAGACATTGTTAGTGAACTGGCTGAGGGTAAGATTCAGGCACAGTTTGGTATTTTGAAAATCATTGCCAAACAACGGCTTGCTTGATATTGTTTTATTTTCTTGATGGGGGTGAGGAGATGGGCCGATTGGGTTGGACTGAGGGGTTTTTTTTTTGCTCGAGCCAGATTTTTTTAAATGGAGCAATTGTTTTGATTGCATCTCTTTTAATATATTGATATAACCTGGTTCAGTGATTCTAAATTTACAGAAGTTTTCAAGAGATGTTTTAAAAAAAAAGAGATTAACTTTGAGAAAAAGAGATAGATCTATGATAGCAGAAGTGTCTGTAACCTATTTCTTTTGTGGCTTACCTTATGTGGGTGGTATGTGACTTCATTCCCCTGTTTGTTGTATTGTTACAGTTGTAGAAGGCCCCCCACATCAGGTTGTGAAATTAAGGACATCAACACCACTGTTCAAGTAAGCTACATATGCATCATTGCATGTACATTTCTGGGACTCTGGCAATGGAAAAATTTCAATTATCTTTTTATTACAGCTTAATTAAGATTGATGTAAGTAAAACAGTATTCATGTGTTAAAATTTTCATTTGCTTATGAAAACATACTTGTATTTCATAAGAATGAGATTTTATAGGTACCCTTTTTATACCCCCGCTCCGAAGGAGAGGGGGTATACTGTTTTACCCTTGTGTGTCTGTCTGTCCGTAACAAAAATTTCTGTCGCATTTATCTCAGCAACTATTTATCGCAGATGCTTGAAATATTTACACAATATTTGTATAGGCATGCCATATTGTGGGATATATTTTTGTACTAATCAGACGTTAACTTCCTGTTAAATGATGACTTTGTTTATTTTTAGCAAAAATTTTCAAACAAATTTTTGTCAAAGAATTCTCAGCAACTGTTTATCGCAGATGCTTAAAATTTTTACACAGTATTTGTATAGGCATGCCATATCGTGGGATGTATTTTTGTACCAATCGGACATCAACTTCCTGTTTAATGAGTACTTTGTTTATTTTTAGCCAAAATTTTCAAACAAATTTCCGTCAAAGATTTCTCAGCAGCTATTTATCGCAGATGCTTGAAAATTTAACACACTATTTGTTTAGGCATGCCATATTGTGGGATATATTTCTGTACCAATCGGATGCCAGCTTTCTGTTAAATGTCGACTTTGCTTATTTTGCATATTCACATCAGAGCGGGGGTATCACTAGTGAGCATTGGCTCACAGATATCTTGTTTCCATTGCATTTGTGCTTGAATACTCACACTGAATGAAAAAATGGTTGGTATGACATTTACTGTTATTTAATGTACCAGTTCTGTTTCCATGTAGGACAATTTACAAAAAATGACAACTGCAGAATAACATGGAATTACTCACTGCATAATTTTTATTCTGCAGAGCTTATGATCATACTTACGACTTACTTGAGAATACATTCCTTCCATTATTTCATCAGAGCAATGATGTAAGTACATCTACTGTTACCTGTATATTATTTCCTCTCTAAATATTTTATGGTTATCTGAAAGGAATCATATTTGATAATTAAAATACAAGCACTTAAGTATGTTGTACATGTAACTTAGGTATTGTAAGTAGACATCTGAGATCTTGATGTCGTAATTTTCAAAGGTATTAACGTGGCTCACTACACCTTGAAATAGTTTCACAGATCAGCAGAAAATTACTTGATTATGATAGATAGGATGATGGATAAGAAGTATGGATGTCAAATAGGCAAACAAAATGTGCAATTTTGGATGAAAATAATATTTTTGAAAAATTTATTCTGTAAAAATTAACAAAAGTAGGCAGTAAGTAGGCAGATTCAAACTCATGATCAGCGGTTCCCAGGGCTGATACTTTACCACTGAGCTATGATGATATACAACCAAATCAAACAGTTTTAACAGAACATTCAAATCACCATCTTGTGACACAGTGTCTTAAAAAGTACAAGTCTTGGTGTAGTGATCGAGATACCTTAAACTAGAGTATAGATGTATGCAGAAAGTTGAAAATATAAATTTGGTTTTTTATTTTTGTTATTTTCAACAGGTTGGGACCAGTCGCCCAAAATGGGATATAATAACCTGTTTGGGATATAATAGCCCAAATGAGATATAAATTTTAAATGCAAAAAATAAAAAATTTTGATTTTTGAATTTTTTTACATAAATCCGCATTAGAATAGATGTAATGCAACAACTTTTGGTAATTAACTTTTTCTGGAACCGTACTGTTACGGAGATTGATCCCTCAGTATATCCAAAACTTCTTGGGAATCAATCTTACAAACTATAGACATACAGAAAAACTTCTTAACCAAAAGTTGTTGCATTTGATAAGTATTAATGTGGATTTATATCAAAAATTTCAAAATCAAAAATGTTTATTTTTGGCACTTAAAATTTATGTCCCATTTGGGCTATTATAACTCAATCGGGCTATTTTATCCCATTTGGATGATTGGTCCCAACCTGTTCAAGCATTCCTACATGTATGTATCACGTAGTTCTATTTTTACTACTTTTATTCCTAGTATTATACCATGCTGTGTGGTAGTAGAGAAACAAGTTATGTTCCCAAAGCTCTAGCAAGGTAAGCACTGGCCCATGACTTATAATGCTAACTTGATAACAACACAGCATTTGTGCATAGTACATGTATTGGTATGACACAAAATTTTAATTTTCAATCACATTTACTCACCAAAAAACAATTTCACCTTCATTAACTACCATTCTTGGTGTTTCAAAATTTGCACAGGAAAACAAATACATGCACATCCATCTTCTGAAAAAACAATTGCTATGGAACAAATTTTCAGAAAAAATATATACATTTTGAGTATTGATTTGAAACCACAATATCCGATAATGCATCATACACAGGTTGAACTTAATTTGAATTCAATTCAAATTAGAGTAGGTTAAATCAAATATCATTAACCCAACACAATTACCAAAATGCCTCATACACATGTTGAACTTGTTTTGAATTCAGATTTTTTCACATTAGAGTAGGTTTAAATCAAATGTCATTAACGTACAAATGAACAATATGTTTTTTCCTTCATAGTGTTCTAGACTCAATTGAGAGAAAAACAAAGATGAATCAATGTCTCTATACACGTACAAAAATGTACTTGGATGTTATTCAGTTTTATAGATTTTGTCTCCTAGATTTCGTCTCGGTGTATAATAATAAATCCTGTTGTTTCTTAATTCTCATTTTAAATTTTTTCTTTACTTAAATGTATTCTACTCCGAAATTTATTTTTTGAATAACTGTTTATAATAGAGTATTTGTAACTTTCTGTTTTCTTTTTAATCAGTTTGCCTTTATACTCAATTTTATAGATACTAGAACAATTTATTTATTTGACATGTAGCCTCCTTTTGATTTTGACGACCTTTTAATTTCAGTTCGTTAGCCCCTCCCAGACCAGTTCTGTGTAATTTTAGGTACAAACATCATCATCGTTAAATTCATTTCTGGAATATTTTACAGCAAAGCTTTATTTACCTGCTACAAATTGTTTTCCTAGTTCTGGAAATGAATTTTTCAATAAAGTTATGGATTTCATCAGCTGATAAAATAGCAACAGCAGACACATATAAATTTTTGCTAGTTTTTTTTGCTAGATATTGTTTGCAAGATCTTAATTCAAAAACATAGTGCTTACTTGGTTTGTTGCTATGACATCAGTGGATGAAGATTGGAAGAATAAAATAAATTTTGTTCGACATATTCACTAACATTGTTGCATTGTTCCCGTCTCGTAGAATACTAGAGAAATATGTAACTCTTTTACGCTCCGTATCTTGTTATGTCACAGAATAAGGAGTTCTGTTGCATGGTCCATTTGTTTACAATATACAGATTTACACGTATGTTTGTTGATGCATTTTTATGTATTTTATCTGGTATATTTATTTTCCTCTGTCAATATATCTGCCTATTTCTTTGTCTTTTCCTGTACTTTCTGTCTATCTGTAAGTGTTTTATAGTCTATCCCAAGTTATTTACGCAGCACATTTGGACAATTTTTTAATACAAATATACATATCTGTGAAAGAAGTGTAATTGAAATCAATAAAAGGGAAAGCTTCTTGACACATTATCATTTTTCACTTGAAAATTCACAGTCTTATGGAGATTTATAATGGGGAATGTTTACACCTTTTCTCCATTTGGAAGTCACTCGGATTACCTCTCGCAATTTTTCAAATTATCATCTGGGCTTGTTGCAATACAAAATCCCAGCAGACATCACAATTTTTAGCTGTGAATTGAAACCTGATAAGCAAAAGGGGGTGTTTCAACTGAAAAATTTTTCATACTTTTGAATGAACATCATTTGAACCCTGAGGTATTTATAATTATCAAGGAATTAGGCTATCTTGGGACAGAGTATAGTTGTAAATTATATTAAATGCATGTAGCACATTTTATTCATGGGCAATCATGCTGATACTGATTTTGTTTCTATTACATGTATGTATATCTCAGACATCCCAGCCTGCATGATTGTTCTTGTTTTATGTTGAGTTTAAATTTGCATGAGGCTTAAGGATCACAAGAATGTAAACATTAGATAGCATAATTGTATATGTCAGTAATGCATGTTTATGTACTTAATAGATAATTTTTGTAACCAGACATCTTACGTTTTGAGTTTTTTTGTGGTCATTCTAAGCACATAGGGAATTTTTATTATCATTCTTTATTCAAACACTCAGTTATGTACTGTAATTACAGCGTTCAGGGATGTCAATTTTATTCGGTTTACTTAGTCGATTAATCGGAGGCTTTAGTCAAGCGATAGTCGAGTACTTGATGATTTAAGCGTATTTGAAACTGTAAGTCTTTTTTTAATCAAATAATGTTACTGCCACATTGATCTTATCTTAAATTAAAGAACATTTAAAAACTTATGATAACATATACTAAATATATTTGATTTAAAATAAATTTGAATTTATTTTATCTAAATATCTGTTCTAAAAAAATGTTCTGGCTTTTCCTTTTTTCTCATGACTCTTGCATATAATTGAGCTCCGTATCATCTTAGGCATTTAAAATGTGACCTGTTCCACTGTAAGTCATTGTCCTTGCCTAATCAACAATCAAAGTTTAATGATTATAAAAACTAATGCCTTAAGATAATTATTGATATGATTAAAGTTTTAATTATACAAACATCTAATCCAATAAATAATTTAGAAGAAACACAAATTGTTCTCAAGTAACGGTATATGTCTGTCCAAGTAAATCAAAAGAGATTAATTATGAGCCACTTCAAAAATACAGAAGGGACATTGATGGAAAAGAGCATAACTTACGGATCAAACTTGTCGATAAAAGAAAACTGTTATCAACATTCTTAGAACTAAAACTGCCGCGTTAAGAAAAAACAAAAAATATTTTTAAATTCTATTCACTTTATTACGAGTAATCGACTAAGAAAATTTTAGTCAATGATCGTTGTGACCGAGCGATAGTCTAGTACTCGTTGACATCCCTAGTTAAAATGTATTGATGTCCTCCTCCTGTTTTCTGTACCTTTTTGCTGCATAACAATACGAACAGTTAACATACTAATGATACACGTTTTCTTTATTCCTTGACAATTTATAGACCTGTGGAAAGGAAAGGCTTTGGTCTGTCTAACATTGGAACCAAGATAAAAGGAGTCTTTAAGAGCGGTAAGGCTGTATTCACTGATTCTGTGCTATTGTTCAGCTGAAAGGGTCCACAAATTACAAAGTATTTCAATGACTGTTCATGTGTCATGGGGTAAAGTATCAAAATACAAGGCCTCTTTTTTCTATTTTAGATGCAACAAGAGTGATTCTGTCTTCTATTTATTTATTTTTAAAAAGTCTCTTTTTTTTGGAGGAAGGGGGAGTTGGGGGGGGGGGTAATTTTGTAAGTGGGTTTGAAAAATGACATTGATGCATGCCAAATTGATTTGACTTTATTTGTATTTTTTTTTTATAGGAGAGGGGAGACAGAATCAACTGATGGACCCAGGGATGACTGATTTTGAAGATGCTGATAAAATTACAATAAGTGTGAGTAAATTAATATACTGTAAAAAATTTGGATTTGTTTGGGCTATCTCCAGTTTCAAGGTTAGTATGTTAAGAACTATATATGATAAGAGTTAAATTTGGCCCCCATAATTCACCATTTTTTTAAGTGTTTCGGGTACAATAAAATGTTAAGTTATAATTTAGAAGAGTTGATATAAAATATATTTTTCACATATTTGTTTGATTTATTTGCACTCACTTGCAGTATATGACGACAAAAGTGACGCTATTTCTATAATTCAATCAAAATCAGTCGAAATTGACATTTTTCTCATCAATTTCAAATGGGAAATATAGAGCGCATGCTTGAACCAGGACAAATTTTTTGTCACTTATTAGTCTTGGCTAGATACAGCTCTGATTAACATATTTTGTTGGTTCTAGCATGCGCTCTATGTTTCCTGAAAGAAAAACTTCTTGAAAACAAGCTTTTTTATGCTAAAATGCAAAAATGGCGGGAAAAGGCTGTCTTTACAATGCTGTATTTCTAAATTGTGGGCACTTGAATCATAATGAACATTAAGTTAAAACATCACATATATATCTGTACAAAGAAAAAAATGAATTACAGTAAAATAATGATATTCCTATTAGGGGGCCATTTTAAGCCCATACCATATATAGTCCTTTATGGTCTGACTCATTGATCCTATCAATACAATTTGCAATTATAGAAATGGCTTTTTAAAAAACTTTTAATTTTGAGGATCAATTTACGGTAATGGAGAAATTCATGAAAATTGGTATGGTATTCAGCTAATCTTGATGAAACTGCTGTTATCTATTACATAACCCACATTTATTTTGTGCAGTCCTGTAACTCGCTGGATGACGAGATTTCGGAGTCGGTGATTAGCGACGGAGAACTGCCAGACTTCACCCAGATAACCATTCCTGACTTGAGTACATGGAGGGTTTCCATCCCACGCATCGGGGCCAGGCCTGACCCTGACAACTTCAAGAAGCAATTCTTTGTGTTTATCATCGACATTCGCAGGGTGGACATCTCGGAAGATAACCTTGGAGCTAATGCTGGAAGAGCTAATTGGATTGTTGCTAGGTAAATGAATTGTATATAACTGTAGAATGGAAGAATTTATGCTGCATGATAAATCAAGATTTTTAGTTTAAAAAAAAAATATATACATGTACCAATACTTAATTGATAAATATCTTAATTACAGTACTAGTGCCTTCTTAATTGTTTGAATTGTAATTTTTTGCAGAAGATACCAAGAATTCTACGTCCTTGAGAATAAGCTGGCTGAATTTCATGGTAAGTGTTTATACAGTTGATTTTTGATAACTCTAACATCAATGTCTCGAATACGATGGATATATTGTTGTGATTTTTAAGTCCCAACCACGTATTTTTTAAAGTATTTTACCCCCAATATATCAAATACTCGGATATCTCAAAGTCCCATTTAGATCAAGATAACAAAGTTTGACTGTATTCAAGTTGTCAGGTGAAATTGATGATTTTTAAGTACATTATCAATGAAGTTTTTTCATCGATTAAAATTTTAATACTTTGGTCATTTTTTAATATACATTTCTGGGTGTATTGAGAAATGGAGTTGGAAAACAAATTTGTGTTAATTAAATTTGTGAATAGTGTGAGTATTCCAAATCCATGAAGTAAATCTTTAGGAATACAGTTAAACACTTATAGCGAAGTGCCCGGGATGGGCAATTTTACTTTGTTATAAGTGTAATTCATTACATCCATCAAGATTACAACATTTAAGAAAGTCAAGCTGTAAGCAACAATTCATTTTTTAAAAGCATGTTTGCTATAACCATGTCAATTGTATAACCAAACTGCAAAAATTTAATCAAATGTGTCATGTACTTATGAAACTACCTGCCCCTACGAACATGTAAGCAATCATCAAACATTGAATTTGACCTTCTTAACAGAACGATTTGACTGAGTCTGAAGTTTTGTGTTTTCTGTTGTACAGAGGGCCTTCTGCAGGACTGTAGACTCCCACCGAAGAAACTGATAGGGACCAATAATCAGGAGTTCACAGAGAGCAAAAGGGAACTGTTCGAGACTTACCTACAGGTAACAAAATCTGACATTACTGTCAAGTGTATTGTGACCACAAATATCATCAGTCTTGCATTGACTTGACAATTTTGGCCTGGTCAATTTGGAACCTCTTAGGCCTAGATTATCATGTCATAATGATAAAATTTGTCAGACAAAATAGAAAGTTCTGTATAATTATGATCATAAAAGATGCGAGAAAATGCCAACTACAAGCCGAGTACTTTGTGGTGCCTTTCCGGTTTCTTTGGAATGATTTTTTGGGGCCTTACAAGTTTTGCATTACCATTTTATCATATGATTTTCTAAGTGCACACCTTTTTGCTGGGATTTTGCCGGGCTTACTGTAATGAGTACCAGTATATCTAGGACATGTAGTACTTGTTTTACTGAAATCCTGAATTGATTAATTTTAGAAATTGTTAACCAAGCCATACCTGACAGGCAGTCAGCTTCTGTACAACTTCCTGACAACAGAAAACGAGTTCACTACAGGGTTCTTATCAGACATCAAACTAGGTAGGTTTTCATAAGTGGGAGTTGAAAAACACATGTTCTAGTACATGTGTTTTAAGTGTTAGAGTACAGTTAGTACCAAGAAGTCATTGAGTGGTCAATTGTCACTTTTAATTATGGTACGTGTGATCACTGTGAAAAAAAGATCAAAAGATTTTTAAACCAAGCAGGTGTTTAAAATTAATGTAATTCTTGGATTTGAGTTCCCCAGCTGTTACATGTAAGCACAGAAGCTCCAAGTCATTTTTGTGTCAAGGAAAATACGTGAACTAATTAGAGCTGTTTTTGTAAAAGCTGTCTAAAGAGGACTGACTCACACTGATTAAATGAGACATGTCTGAACCTATCTTCAAAACAAATGTACGAGTAGATCACTTTTTCTTTTCTAATAAAAAAAAAGTTATGCAAAGACTGTTTCATTTTGAAAATCTAATTTAATTTTTAGCTCACCTGAGCTAAAAGCATTATTTTTCGACTTCTTCTCCAGAACCAATGGGGTGATTTCAACCCAAGTTGGCACAAAGCATCCTTAGGTGAAGAGAATTCAAGTTTGTTAAAATGAAGGGCCACATCCTTTTCCAAGAGGAGATAATTAAAAAATCATTGAAAATTTGTTGGTATTTTCAAAAATCTTCTTCTCAAAAACCATTTGGCCAGAAAAGCTGTAATTGCGTGGAAGCAACCTCAGGTATTGTAGATTCAAGTTTGTTCAAATCATGACCCCCAGGGGTAGAATTGGGCCAAAATGGGGGGGTCAATTTTTACATAGGAATTAATAAAAATCTTCTTCTCTGAAACTGATCAGCCAGAAAAGCTGTATCTTGTGTGGAAGCATCCTCAGATAGTGTAGATTCAAGTGTGTTCAAATCATGATCCCCGGGGGTAGGATTGGGCCACAAATCCACAATGGGGGGGGGGGGGGGGGGGGGGGGTCTGTCAAATTTTTACATAGGAATATATATAAAGAGTAAATTTTAAAAAATCTTTTTTTTTTTGGAAACTGATCAGCCAGAAAAGCTGTATATTGTGTGGAAGCAGCCTCTTAGAGTGAAGATTCAAGTTTGTTCAAATCATGATCCCTCAAGGTTAGGGTGGGGCCACAATTGGGGGTTGAATTTTTATATAGGATAACATAGAGAAAAATCTTTAAAGAACTTCTACTCAGAAACCAATTGGGCAGAAAAGCTGCAACTTGTGTGGAAGCATCCTCAGGTAGGGAAAATTTAAGTTTGTTTAAATCATGATCCCCAGGGGTAGGGTGGGGCCACCAAGGAGGGGTGTGTGTAAAGCTTTTACATAAGAATATATAGGGAATTTTTGTTAAAAAAAATCTTCTTAAACACAATTTGTCTAGAAAAGCTGTAACTTTTGTCAGTGCAGATAGTGTAGATTAAAATTTGTCAAAATCATTATCTTCAGGAGTAGGATTCGGCCTACGATGGAAAGGGGGGGGGGATGACTACGTAAAGCTGCTTTTATTATGTCTATTGTTGCTCAGGTGAGATGTGGCCCATGGGCCTCTTGTTATTAAACACTGTTATTACATTTGTATGACTCATTGATTTATTGAACTTGAACTTCAGCTGCATATTGAAAATTACTGGGTCTGATTTTATTTTTGTATTTGAATTATTTGTGTATATTGTTTTGAAATACTGTTAAGGCCAAACAAAGTTTGATCATTGGTTTGCCTTTTATAGGGAAAATGTTCAAGTCTGGAGCCATGAAGCTTGTTAAAGAGGTTAGTTTACCACAAATCATTTTAGTTTTTAAATGCTCAATGTCTCTTTTTATCATTATTAGATAGCAGGCTTGGGGCGAATTACATTGTAAAGTAATGCATTACATTACCATTACTTCATGAATTTGGGCATTAAATTACCTTACCATTACTTGATTTTCTTGAAGTAATGCATTACATTACCATTACATGAGTAAAGTAATGCATAACCATTACCATTACTTTGTTTTAAAAAAGTAAAGCTAATAAAGAGTTTCTGCAAATGTTTCAAATATAAAACACTCTTTAACATATCTACAGGTTCAGTATCAGGTTCAAATTCAATGACTATATATACAAGAGTCATTCTTTATTAGCTCAATATATAATAATCTTATGGCATTATGAACAACATATTACGTAAGTAAAAAGATATTTATAGACATTTGGCATGATACAATGTCAGATATGATATAGAGACACAGAATTCGTTCATAATAGAAAACAATTTATGGAATAATGTTGCGGTTATTAATTAAAAAAGCTAAATAGAGATATTTCCCCAGATAACACAAATCTTTATAATTTTGGACACTTAATTGTATTAATTTATAGACAGAGGGTTTTTCCCAGTTATATTTCTTAATATATTTTAATCGGATTTCTTTATGCTGAGGACACTATAAGACAAAAGATTGCTGTTGCACTTTATGATCAAAGTTTCAAAGGTTTCATCTTTTAACTGCATCCTATTAGTTTGAAAATCTTCCCAGCTATACTAAATAAACGTTCTAAAGGTGCAGTGGAAGCTGGGACTGAAAAATTGTTTGACAATCTTTATCTTACGTTATATTAAGTGAAAAAATAGAAAAAATACATCAATCTTGTATTTTCTATCAGTCCAAACTAATGTACTTAATATACATGTACAAGAGAGAGAGAGAGAGAGAGAGAGAGAGAGAGAGAGAGAGAGAGAGAGAGAGAGAGAGAGAGAGAGAGAGTAAAATTATTTTCAAATGGGTTATAATATTGGAAGTGATTTTGATTTTCATCATGGATGGACAGTGCATTCATTTTGCCCTTAAAGGTGCATGTCTGTCCCCTATTCTATTTGGACAAGGCAGAGGGAAGGGGATTGGGGTGTTTAGCACTTCTTATAACAATAGATTGTTTTGATACTTAGGTTATCCTGGGGGCATAGTGTGTTGTTGACACATCTTTATTGAAGTGCAAACTAATTGGAGTAAATTGTTTAAATGATTTAAAACTCTTAAAAACAACATTCATAAAAATGTTATGAAACTGTGTTGTTATATCTAGTAATATGAACAATTGAAAAATGAAGTTTAAAAAAAAAAAATTTAATACAACAAAAACATTTTTATTTCAAGAATTATTTCTTTTTTCTTTATATAATAAAGTTAATCAAATTCAATTTCAACTATTCATTTATTCATCACATTTTTTAAAGTGAACATGCATAAATAAGCATAGTAATGCAAAGTAATGCCATGTAATGCCAGCATTACACTAGATTTTGGAAAGTAATGCATTACATTACCATTACTTGTAATGCTAAATTTGTGGCATTACACATTACTAGCATTACTTTGAAAACATGTAATGCATTGCAATGCATTACCATTACATTTAGCATTACCCCAAGCCTGTTAGATAGTAGTGTTATATTGTGTTAAATTTGATTGTACCAGTATTCATTATTAGATGGAAAATTGTATTGGTCATGTTCTTGTAACTTTATGCCTGCATTTTATCGTCACTTTTAGAGAGGGCAGCACTTGGACATGTACCTGAATTCTTTTGTACAATCAACCGTGGCTCCCCCTCCCAAGCCCAGGTATTTCACTCAAATGTACACTTTTCCCCTTAATTTACACTAATAAACATGTAAATGTACATCATATCACAGTATTTTCTCCAAAACACATGCATCTCCCATGTCTACACATTGACGCACAAATGAACAAGCAGAGGTACGTGTATTATGTCAGATTTTTATTGCCATGTGTCTCACCTTCATACATATCGGTAATCAAATTCACAGAAATGTTAAAGCCTACCGGTACATACTTTTTCTGAGGAATTTGACTCCCCTGCCCTCATTAAAGTAAATCTTGTAAAAAAATGAAAAAAATAATTCAGTTTCTTAAATATAATATTCTGATTTTTTTTATCATGGATAACATGTACAGATGTGTACATTTAAAGTTTTCATGAAGACTTACCCATATATATATGACTGTGTACAATGTCAGGAGTATCACGTTGGTATTTATTTCAGCAAACCAGAAAGACGGGGATCCGATACTTCTCTGAAATCTACCTCTAGTGAGAAGCTTTGTGCAAGTTTGTACGAGAATAATGCAAACTACTCCAATGACAGCATCTGCTCCAATCTGTCTCGCAGCTCTGATGGAATGGAGTGGTATCCCATGGCAACCACAGACATGGAGACTTTCAGGGGCCAGGATGTAGAGGGAGCTTTTGATATTATTGTTTACATAGGTGAATATTAACAATATGCCTTTATCAGTAATTGGTGTCTTAATTTTAGGTTTAGTTAACAGAAACTTTTCTCAAGAAATCTTTTTATGTGCAGTTTTTTCAAAAGGTTAAATTATCATAAAATAGAAGACAAAATCTTCAGAAATTATAGCTGTTTTAAAAAGAAATGATAGTTATATTCTTGACAATTTTTCGTGGACTATTTGGGATTTTATGTACCCGTATATCTTTAAGCTCGGTATGTGTATGGAGTTCCTGATTGGTTCCATCACCTCCTGATGACGGGTAGAATCCTCTTTAAGTCTTCCCTAGAACACTACTTGCAGCTGTTTATAGAACAGAAATTGGAGCAGGTCACCCAGGAGCACAGAGTTGTGGCCCTTGTTCACTTACTCAGGGGTATGTTGCAGGAATTCTCTAAATGCAGTTTTCCTGATTTAAAATAATGATCTCCTTTCAACGAAATTTGATTTTTTGTGTCTTGTTTTATTTACAGATGTGCTTTTCTTTGACAAAGATCCTCCAAGGTAGCTATTATTAATCTGGGAAAGTAAATACCAGTACTCATGCACAGTTTAACACATAAAAAGCATAAATGTATATATAATGTAGAGTGCTTGCAAACCTTGTAAATTGTATCCATTATTCGCTTCACTATTTAACAGAACTGATGAACAGAAGAGTGAACGGTTCAAGACCTGTTTACAGGGCTGTTTAGATTACTTACCCGGTAAGTTATGTTGGTTCTTCTATCATTTTGACATGCTCTTGTACGCTTTGTAAAGAATATGCATGAGATGCAGTAAAAATTTCAAACTACCCCTAAGAAAAATAAAACCAAGAATAAACTGCAGAGAAAAGCTTTATGTCTTAGTAGATAAAATGTTATCTTTCATACCCAAGACTATGTGTAGATTGTTTCTTGTGTTAAGAATTTTCCTATCAATGTATTAACAATACCTAGCCGAGTCAGTTGAATTTGCTTTAGCAAAGAAATGATTTAAAATTAAGTATTCTATGATAGTGTTATGTGCCATGTTACTAAGATGGAACTATGTGTCACAGGTGCTTTTGTCTCGGTGGTGGGACGGAAAAATCATGAGGAGGGAACCAAACTGGTGTTGGAGGTTCTACAACAGCCAAAACTTAACAAACAGGTGAGTGTAGAAAATCAGATGTACATACAATCCATGTCATAGGATATCAGACTACATACAATGTATGTCATAGGATATCAGGCATACATACAATGTATGTCATAGGATATCAGACTACATACAATATATGTAATAGGATATCAGACATACATACAATATATGTCACAGGATATCAGACATACATACAATATATGTCATAGGATATCAGACATACATACAATCCATGTCATAGGATATCAGAGGTACATACAATGTATGTCACAGGATATCAGACTACATACAATGTATGTCATAGGATATCAGACATACATACAATATATGTCATAGGATATCAGACTACATACAATGTATGTCATAGGATATCAGGCATACATACAATGTATGTCATAGGATATCAGACTACATACAATATATGTAATAGGATATCAGACATACATACAATATATGTCACAGGATATCAGACATACATACAATATATGTCATAGGATATCAGACTACATACAATGTATGTCATAGGATATCAGACATACATACAATATATGTCATAGGATATCAGGCATACATACAATATATGTCATAGGATATATCAGGCATACATACAATATATGTCATAGGATATCAGACATACATACAATCCATGTCATAGGATATCAGAGGTACATACAATGTATGTCACAGGATATCAGACTACATACAATGTATGTCATAAGATATCAGAGGTACATACAATATATGTCATAGGATATCAGATGTACCGTACATAAAATCCATGTCATATGATATCAGATGTACATACAGTCCATGTCAAAGGATATCAGGCCTACATTCATGTTATATCAGAGGTAGATTTCAGATCAATCCTCTATACGAGTAGTTCAATAGTCATTTTTTTTTTCAATTATAAACTGATTAATTTTTTAGAAATAATTTTTAAATGACAAATTAAGAAAAGGAATAGGTGTGCAGGCTTTCAAGTTTTCAATGCAGGATTTTTCTGCTGGGACTTAAAACTTTAGAAGAAATATTTGTCTTTCATTTCAGTTGTCATACGTTTTTCTGGATATTCTTCTGCAAGAGCTATTCCCAGAACTGAGAGGATAGACCAGAACATATTTACTATACTGATGATAAGCACCTTAGTATTCTTAACCCACCTTATTGATCTTCAAAACATATTTAGTGTGTCTGTCTCATCCATTTCATGTCAAACTTGTTGAATTTTATTTTGTGCACCATAATTTTCTAGCAGGATTTGATATTGTAAGTTTTTAGTCTTTCAGACACCATTATTTTATTTAAAGATAGTATTTCATGTTTTGGGTAAAAATTAGGGATGTCAGTTTTACTGGAAGAGTCTAGTCGATAGAATGGGGAGTTAGTTGAGCGATAGTCAAGTATTTGTTGCTTTATTTGAAACTGTGAATTCTTTCTAATAAAATAAAGCTACTTTTACATACATTGTATCTGTAATTAAAAAAAATAAAAAACTTATAATTATACTTCATTGAAAATAAAACCGAAAAGTATTTTTGACATTCATTTAAACATATCTGAGCAAATGTCTTGGATTTTTCTCTTTCTTGTGAAGCTTGTGAGGCTTACGCATATTTGTGCTACATATCATCTAAGGCAAGTCAAATGTGTTTTGTAAAAAGTCATTGTCCCTTGCCTAATAAGGATTAGGTTTTAATGATTACTAAAACAAACATATAAAGATGATAATTAAATTCTTATTCATACAAACATAATTAAATTGTCAATAATATTTAACATTAAAGGAGACGCCAAATTGGTCTCCTTAATTACATGTACATGTATGCATAAGTAGTTTTATTCAAACCAATAATTTAATGTGACAAATTTATTACTGTAGCCACTTTAAAAATACACTAAGTGCATTGATGGAACATACTGTAACTTATGGATAAAAGATGCCGCCAAGGAAAGGCAGCTTACAACTTATATGAAATTCCATAGTTTCTAACTGAAAAACTGTTGAGTTACAAAAAATAAGTCAAAAATTTTATTTACAATGAGTAATCGACTAAGAAAATTTTAGTCAATGATCAATGTGACAGAGCGATAATAGGGTACTTGCTGACATCCCTAGTAATAATGCCTGTAACCTACTGCTAGTCTTGGATGAACTCACTGATTTTTTCCTGTGTTTATGAATAAATCATGATCGATTCAGATTGGCCCCTTCACATTTTCATGAAGAAAATCTCACCAATCATGTTGATGCTTACACATGCATCTGTAAACATTTGCATGTTCTCAAGAAATTGATCTCTGTTTTCATACCTCCGAAAACTAAAAACGATCACTCTCTCATAAGTGGATTCGGAATAATAGACCTTCACAAAATCAAAATATGAGGGAATTTCAGTGAGTTGGCTCATGATCATTAAGCATATCCAAGATTAGTCGTAGGTTTTCAACGATGGCAATTCGTTATTCAATCAATATTGTACTCATCAATCATTTGTTGTTTAACATCAAATTTTATTATTGCTCTCATGTTTGAGATTGGGGTTACTGGTTCATTTGATAAATGGTTGCTAGATTAATATATATGTAAAAAGAGTACATTGATTTTATATATATATATATCTTCTATAATATTGCAAATTTAATTTGTGGTTCCCATATGTGAAGTTTCGTTGTTGTTTCTTTTGTGTTTTAACTTATACTTCTATCATTCATAATTGTAAATATCATCAAGTTAATGCGCTCTCCATTAATATACATCAATGTATTGTAAATCAAATTTTATTCATGTTTTCCAACAACATTACTACATGCATATTTCACCTTTTTTGTGACCATTTATTCAAAAATAATTCTTTGATATGGAATACTGGATAACTAAATATTTTGTAATAAACTTTGGTTTTTAATGATCATTTAACTTTGGGGATCAGGCCAACATTGATACCTATGAAAATTAATCATCAAACTGCAGAAATGTCACTTGAAAAACTATAAATATTGATCTTTTTTTTTGGTCCCCCTTGCATCTCAGATCATGACTAAATTCATATTGGTATTTATTTATTATTGTAGATTGTTATTTATCGCTCATGTACATGAACGAATGATAACGTGATGGAAAATTGAAAAAAATTCTATGATGAAAAGTTCATCATTTTTCATGAAGTCAACTGATATAAAGATACTTAAAAAACTACATGTATTTGAATGCATGTCCATGGATACATCCATCGTTGATAGTTTTAACTTTTTTGTATAGTTAATGTTCTTAATAATTTGCAGCAGTATTTCATTTTTTTTTGTTGAATTGCATAATCAAATTGTACTTGTGCAATATTGTTGTCTGTGATAATAAATATATGACACCTGAAATCATTTTAATTTCTTTCTTTTGAGTTAATAAACTAATTATAAAGGTGACCTATTCAGAAAAAAAGAGTGCTCTCTTTATTGAGAACATGGCAAACAATCAAAATACATTTCACTTACCCGTACATCTCTCAATTTGAAAAACACTGAGGAAAGATATCCCCAATACAGCAAAGCCATTTTGATTGTCATTATTCAGATTTAGTTGATAAAAAATTGAGAATTTAGCTCATTTACAGCCAGGATTGACTTAAATGTCGCTACAAATTTTTTTTTTTAATCGCATAAGTTTTTACAAATGATACGTTGCTTCTATCCAATTTCAATTTCTTTATTTCCTTTTGATCCTTGCTTTAAATCTTTTCATTCTTGGGGAAAAATAAATTTTCTTCCATACAAGAAACTATACTTCATGTTCAGTAACATAGATTCCATAGTTTTGACACAGATGCAAGTTTTATTCTTAGAAGTATAGATGGTGAGGCCATATTTAGGCTATATTTACCTTTTTTTTGATAAAGAATTCTGAATATATAGGAAAATGTTTACTTTCATAGCTGTAGTATTTGAATTTTTTTCTATACCAAATACTAGTTTATGGTAAAAAATAGTGAAGTGTATACTTCAAAGTTTAAAGCAGATCTGATGGTTACTTTGTTGACAATCATACCTCCGTAATTGTAATTTCAAGAACTGTCATTTCATTTCACAGTAACATAGCACCTAAAGCAACTATAACTAGTTCAGGTTAAAAGATATATATAATATTTTGTCCCCATTAATATAAACACTGTGCATATATAGCCATATGAAATAACAAGCAAAGAAGCATGTTATGAATGACATTTTAATGTTGGAAAAACTGCCTACATAGAACCACATTCAGTCTCTTCTGTAATCAACACTTTGTAGAAAAATTATACACAATCACTCCACAGATTCTAATTCACAATAAATTAACAGACAAGAAAGGAAATATGACTCACTTAACAGTCAACAGTCGTCTGTGAAAGAATCCATGGCACATATTTTGACGTGACCTATTTTAATCCTGTTAGACTTGTGTATCATCAGCAGTCCAGATATATAACTATATAAAATGTATCAAAAATAGAAGGTCAATGCTTTCATTTACTTCCCCACTTTTAACATTCCTATATTAAAACCACCTTTTCATGTGAAAGCCCTCTTCTAAACCATTTTTGTTTTTGTTTTGATGAAGAAAAAAATTCCACAGAAAATAGAAAATTCATAAATAACAGTGACCTGACCTTTTTAAAATGTCTTGCATTCAAAAGAAAAGATTAATTATAAATTTTGAGAAAGTATTTGATAAACACTGTTTTTCTTAGAATATTTTCTAGCTTTCTGCATATCAGAGAAAGAGAAATCAGAAAACTAACACTCGTGTCAGAATATAAAGCCACATTGTTTTGTCAAAAATTCACACATACTTCACTTGTTCAATAAACTACCAAAAAATAGTCTAAACATTATGGTGCTTGTATTGCACGAGTGACCTTCAGAGCAGTCAAAGGTCAAGGTCATTTCTCCTTGACAACAGATATAGGTAACAGTAAGTATATAATCCTTCTACATCAAATGATATGCTCTTTGTAGACCATTAAGTAAATGATGGGGACCTATATACAGTAATGAAACGTCTGGATGGAGGTTTGTCATCAAAATGAAATGATGTCGTAATAAACAAAATAACTGTACATGACATATTTACAATGTGTAGACAAAGATATAATACATATGTATATAATATATATATATATATTTATATCAGAACTATAAAGTCTTTGATAAAAATGTTCATAAGTGTAGCCCAAAAATGAAATTCTAATTAAATATACAAGAAAAAAAAATTTGTAAGTTTCAGGAAAAAAAATTAAGACAAAAAAATATACATATATGAACAACCACACAAAATGTTATGTCATGCTTTGCAGGGTATTAAAACCTGTTTCGATGTTTATGGTTTAAAAATGTCTGAAAACACACCCAATGTAGAAATAATTAAATATTATTGTAATATCACTAATTAATGTAAACATAAATTTGTGTTTGATGTAAAAATGAAAGACATTTTAAATCCTTGGAGAGAGTTTGTCTAATAAAGAATTCAGACTGATTTTTAAGTCAATTTGGTGTATAAAAAAAAATAGAGAGAGCTTATTCTTTGGTTAAAAAAAAAAACAAAACAAAAAGAAATGAATGCTCTTAAAGCTATATTTCTCCCCAGGTACCCACAAAAATTCAGAGGGCATAATCGTCAGCAAGGGGCATATAATTTTACCCCAAAAAGATCCTACTTATCTACAAGTATATCTAGAAGTTCATAATCCCCTCTGTTGAACATAAAGTTCCAATGGTTATATTCCTACACAGCATGCTATACCCTGTAAATATTTGATAAGTACCCTTGTTATCGGTGCAACTGTATCACAAGTATACATATTGCAGCAGGTCCTTTGAACTTAAAACGTACAAAAATGCTCAGTTTTCCCAAAACATGCCTGTATTGTTCATCATATGAAAAGTCCCCAGTGTCATTTCCATTTCATGGATAGTAACTAATTATTCTTTCCAAAAATAACACATACTAAAAAAAAACCCAACCTATTTGGACATCCTGCTTACAGTGAAATCAAAGGAAGTGAAGGGGTTCAAAAGAACAGTGACAAATGCTGAGTATTTTGTAAAAAACTTTTGTCATTCTTATCTCAGAAGAACTGTCATTTGTAAAAAAAAAAAAAAAAAAAAAAAATTAAAAAAATTTGTACAATCAAGATTTGGTAGCACTTAGGAAAATAAAATTAAACACGTCCGTTATCACAACCTATAAGTACAAAGTCAGGCCATATTCAACATCATCAGGCAAAATAGCAGTGTAAACTTTGAATATCAGCCCTCAACAGTGTACAATTTGTAGAAAAATCATTTCAATGCAGCAATCTAACAAAACAGGAATACACATACCCTTTCACAGTTAGCAGACATAGTTTGATATATAATCTTTATGGTCCCTGACTAACAAGAATTAGATTGTGATGACTTTTTCTCAAGCAGATTTGAAACAAGACATGTACCCTTAAAGGACTTGAATGTCGTCAATTCACTGTAAGTTAGACATGATTTTAATAAACAAAATCACATGATCAACAATTCATAATGTAACAGCATTATATGGTAACTATGGCCCGGGCATATTGGGCATCATGCCCATGTACTGTCCACCGGGGCCCGGCCCTCCCATCATGCCCTCCATGGGCGACATTTGTCTGGGACGTCCTTGAGAATACAACTGTTGTTGGAATTGTTGATATTGGGCAGTATAGGATGGGTTTCCAGCCTGTGGGCCACCCATGCCCATCCCAGGCCCTCCAGGCATTCTCATTCCTCCATGAGGAGGCATCTGTCCTCCATGAGGCTGCATGGATGGTCCAAAGTTGCTCATGGCTGATAATCGTGCTGCAGAACTTCCACCAGGCATCATTTCCATTGAGGAGGGACCTCTACCTCCGGGCATCATGTCTGGTGGGAACCCTCGAGCTGGTCTCCTTGACCCCATAGGTCCCCCCATCATCCCTGGACCAGGACCCATCATTTGCTCGGGTCCAATATCATATGGTGGTGAATTTGGATGTGGCATAGGGCCCATAGGATCCATTCCCATCATCCCTGGGGACATGCGCATGTTTCCTTGCATCATTCCTTGTTCATTTGGCCCTGGCATCATTCCTGGCGGCATATTTCCCATAGTTGGCCCCATGGGACCTCCCATGTTATCTCCCATGTTGTTCATCATCATGTCATTCATTCCTCCCATAGGAGGTCCCCCAGGACCCATAGAGGAGAACTCTGGACCTGCAGATCCCCCTCGCTGCATCATATGTTGTGGAGGCATTCCTCCCATTTGATGTCCCCCTGAAAATGGAGACATTCTCCCTGGCCTCATAACTTGATCCTGGGGGTTGGAAAAATACTGCATTTTAGAGGTGGGTACTTTTGAATCAAAGTTGTTCATTGGAGATGCAAACCTTTGCATGAAGTTGAGATCAGGAGGTTTTTGGGGTACATTTGGTTGATTAGCAGGTGGATGGGCAGGAAGATACTGTATTGTGTTGGGGGTCTTTGACTGAATTTGAACGCTGGCATTTCCCATGGTATTGCCAGCATGTATGTTGGGAGATCCAGGACGACCACTCTGTTGATTCTGGGCCATCATCATTTTGTTGCCCATTTGAACAGAGGCCTGTTGCTGCTGCATTTTGTTCATGTCTCCCTGCCCCATGTTGGGATTGCCCATCATGGCTTGGCCCTGTGACATGGACACGGATGAAGGAGGCATGCTGGGATGTCCTGGTCCTGAAGCTGACACAGACATTCCCATTTGCTCCATGTTCATTTGTTGCACACTCATTTGAGGATTTGGGTAATTTTGCCCTCCAGGGCTGGCGTTGACACTTTGGATATTCAACTGTTGTATGGACATGGTGGCATTCACATATGTATTGTTAACACTTGGTGTTGTGTTTGTCTGTGAGGACATTTCTGCAGTTGACACAGATGAAATCGTTGAGGATTGTGATGTATTTGTGTTTGATGTTGCTTGCTGTCCTTGCATTTGAATACTATGAAAAGGTCCTCCCTGCATCATATTTTGTTGCATTTGATTTGATAAATGTTCTACTCCTTTTGCTAAGTCGGCGAGAGATGATGAAGTGATGTTGGAGAGGGATGATTTGTTTGATGGGGTAGGGGGAGCACTAGATGTAACATTAGTTGATGACATACTATTGGCTATAGAGTTTGATACAGGTGGTGGGTCGTAATGTGAAAGTCTCATGTTGGCCCCAGAGTGAGGACTCGGTCCAGTTACCGACATCGGGCAGGGTCCTGGGCTATTGAGAGGGCCTCCACTCGATGTCTGGCTAGAATTAGACATGGGGCCTTTGTTTGTTCCTGAATTCATATGCATGGGTGAGTGCGCAACTGGATTTGATCCAAACTGATTCCCTGGCCCATGATTCTCTGGTGTATTGGGGTCACGATATGCAGAGTTGAGTTGTTTTGTAATTGTTAGTTCCTGTCCTTCGAACTGGTTGAGGTAATTGATTTGCTGAGGAGAAGGTGTAGGTTGAAGATTTTTGTAGAGGTCCTCCTCGATTTCGGATCGTTTCCTTTTCAGTGATTGTGCATGTTGTGCATAGCTAGGCGGTGGCTTGCTCACACTAGTTCCTACGCTGGTTCTTGATGATGGACGACTGGGGACAAGCTCAGGAACTAGAGGTTCAGGATTGCCTACACGTTGAAGTTCAGATGAACTGCTACGACGAGATGACTTTTGCTGTCGCGGATGCATTGGACCAGACATGCCAGGAGCCATTGCACCAGATCCTGGCATGTTGGGCATCATGGGATCAAAATGTCCACCGGAACCCATCCCAGGATTTATCATCCCAGGTCCTTGTTCAAGAGATCCAAAGGAGGACCTACGTGGTCCTTGAGAGAACATGTCATGTGAATCAAAAACACCCTGTGAAACCATTGGGGGAGAGCCAAGAGGTCCATTACAGTTTGGGGAGGTAGAACTAACAGAGCCACGTTTTTGAGCAATAGAGTGTTGGTATGAAGGTGGAGGAGGTCCATTTCCTGACATTTCTATGTTAGGATGACCCATGCGCTGAACCATACCTTGACGCCGAGATTTCTCCATGTAAAATTCACGCTGCAGACGTTGCCATTCATGCTGTGCTGGGCTTACATTATGCATCCCTTGTGGACCAGGGCCTCTGGGTCCCATGAATGATGGCCCTGGCCCAGGGCCATACTGAGACATTGGCATCATGCTATTTGGAGAACCCATCATACCATCAGGTCCCATCATACCTTGCTGAGGCATCATCTCATGCCCAGGCATGCTCTGCTGTGTATTCATTCTTTTATGGGGTGGAGACATCATGTTCTGTTGCATCATTGGACCTCCCTGCATCCCATCCTGCATCATTCCTCCCCCCATTCCCTGTCCTTGGCCAGGTCCATACGGTGGCTGATGTTGCTCAGGAAACAACATTTCTTGAATCTTTTGTAAGTTGTGCAAGGCATCTTTCCGCTTCTTTAGTTGTTCAGGAGTTAAGTTTTCATTAGGCACTTTCTGTTGACTTAAGCTTGGGTTATGAGGACCCCCCATCCCCATCACACTGGAATCAAATCCATCCCCCATCATGCCTCCTGGCCACTGAGACATCCCTGGATTATTTCCATTTCTAGAGTTCATTCCAGGGGGGAAACTATACTGTTCCTGCAGCTGAGCATTTTGCTGCTGAACCCACTGTTCGACTGAAGAACTGGGGGGAAAGGGTCCACCCATGGCTGCCTGGTTCTTGACCAGGTTTGGTCTCACGTTACGCGGAGGCATGCCTCCTGGATTTCCCCCAAAGGGGTTGATTTTCATCTGATGCTTCTGAAAAATATAATAAAAACCCAATTAGTGTCCACTATTGATGTTGGTCATTGACAGAAACTCTGTTTTTGGGGTTTTTTTAACCAATGAATTTTTTTTTTATTATTCACACAATTTAAAATCCTTTAATCTTCGACGTATCACTACCTTAGTATTTGTTGCTTGCAATATTTTTTCTTTTTATCAAAAGATGAATTCGATCTCATATTTCAAGCAAGAAAAAAATATTGTACAGAAAGTAATCCTTGTACTTTATCATTGCATCAAAGATGAAAGTATTTAGACAGGTGAAAACAATGAGATTTGAATGGGCTTGTATAGACACCATTATGTAATGATATTTGTTTCATTAACATATCATCTCTAAGACAAATTGGTTTTATGGAGAGATTGTAGAACATATTCACTAAAACTATGCACAACTTAATGATAATGATCAATAGTAAATCAAAACACCAACACACAGTCTAGTCATTACTCCGAAAACAGAGTTAGTGTTGAATCTCTAGAATTCGTGGTGGCTCAAATTTCATGGTATTTGTGGGTAGTCCTCCCCCACGAATTTACATCCTCAACGAAAACAAATTTAAAAAGAGTTATCTTTGCTACTGAAACTGAAAATCTAAGCCGCATCCAGGAAATTACATCCCTACGAATAAGCAAAACACCCCAAATCCATGAAAATTTGCCCCACGGAATTTAAATTATTCCACAGCAACTCCGAAAACGGAGTCTTTGGCTCTATCATACATTGCAGTTAAGGTAGCTCGCGGGTTTACCTGCTTGTGAGAAAACCTACCTTGAAAATTTGTCCACGTGATCCATAGGTTTTAAAGTTTTATTTCTAAAATTTATTTAAGATTCGTCTGCGCGGTAATAATGTTATTGTGTTTCAAATACAGTGTCATTAATAAAATCAAGCAACGCAATTTCAATGAAATATATAGTAAAATGCACATTTTAACCGAGAAACGCATTACAAAACTATGCTCCAAACTTTTAAACGATTCAGACGAAATTAATCATACTCAACACAAAAACAGAGGAGATAATTATAAATCAATTCATAAAAAAATATCAGTATGTGTTCTCGGCCAATTTTTGGCAAAAAAACTTTAAAGATTTAAAAGATTTCTCAAAACCTTATATTTTCATTACGACGTTAGCCTGACGTCATCATTTCCTTACTTCTTAGAACACCAAAATTGAAATGCATTTATTGACAAGACTAGCTGTTTAACACATTTTAGAACATGTAAATGCTTATTAGACATTATTGTGAATGTTATCAAATGCAATTAATGTAAGGCTGTAAAGATACAGAAAATTGCTATTTTTGTTTTTATAAAACTCTGAGTCAATCAATGCAAAAATAAAATGCCAGGCAACTACTGACATTATAAGAAAGTAATCGAATAAAACAGTTATCTCTAGCCAAAAGAAATTTAAGAATTTAATCGGTAGTACAGATAACGGAAGTTATAATTGTAAAAAAAAAAGCGAAGTTAATGCATACATTCTATTTTAAAACATGGCTTTAAATGGAAGAGTTCTAACCAACACTCATTCTTTATCTTTATAGAACAAAATGTGACAATGTATGTGACATCTTTAAATTTTCAGCACTTGATATTATAAATCTTTGTATAAACAGTCATAAACCGCATATAAGCTTTTTAAAATATTTTCTTTTATACTTCTAAATATCTCATTTGTCATTAAAAAAAAAAAAATGAGTTTACTATGACGGTCAACTCTTTACGTCGATTCCTATTGTGACGTCAGCAAACCCGCGAGCTACGTTAAATGGCGTATATAATGTAAACAATGTGAGAGTTATGTCCCTTACTTTCAACAAAATCTCTTAAATCTGCCAAAATCATGCCAAAAATTAATTTTTAAGAATTATCAACATTTCTGATTGTTAAGGTGTCATATTTATGTCATATGTTTATAACTGTTTATTTTTATTAGGTCAGATAAACTTTTTAAATGAAAAATTCACCCACCATTTCAATTGAGCACAACTATAACTGTTTAGAATAAATTATTTATTAATCATTGTTACATTAAAGTATAGTCTCATTTTAATCATTTATACGCTGAATTATTCAATTCTCATGAATTCCAAACATTGGAAACGCCGCAAAATTATTTTAATGAGAGTTATATCTGATCAATCAAGAGTTCTTGTATTTTGAGTGACAACTTGTTTCATTTTCTAGGCCCTTGAACAATCAATCCTCTTTTTTCAATACAAATAAGACTTTTTCAATCATCGCTAGAGCAGCTAGTGTTTGTTAGCAATCAAAGCTCTTCTCAGTTAAACGTCTAAGTACCATATAAACCTCCAACTTTGGAGATAAATAACTTTCTTAAGAAAAAATAAACATCTACATGTATTTAGTACAAATATGATTGAGAGTAAATTATATCCACGGTCTTCATAAACATGTTAGAAGTCTGCCAACACATGCGGCACTTTGCAAGATCATATCTAATGGACCCCACATTTTTATTTGAGAATTGCCATATTTAGTATTAATGCACACGAGTAAACTCCAAAAACAGAGTATAAATTGTTTACAGAAAATCACTTCTGTTGACTCCATTTTAGAGTCCCACTAGACTGATATATGTCATCAAAATAATGTTTGTTTAACAGGATGATGTAAAAAATTTACCCAAAAATATTTTTATTTAATTGTGTATGCCAATATGTCCCCAGCAAACAATGTTTGGAGGGTATAAAGAAATCACCTTGTCTGCATGTCCGTCCGTCCAATCGTTTGTGTAAAATTTGTGTCCTGTCAATATCTTTCTTATGGAGACACAATGGAATAGATAAATAAATAAACAAATAAATAGGTGAAAAACTGCTTATTTTAAAATTTTAAAAGGACTATATATGGTTTGAGCCTAAAATGGCCACCTTAAATGAACATTGTCATTTTACTGTAATTCTTTGTTTTATTTGTACAAATATACATTTGAAGTTTTTTTATAATTTTCATTTTGATTTTAGTGCCCACAATTTAAAAATATGACATCGTAAAGTTTACCTTTTCCCGCCATTTTCTCATTTCTAGCAAAAAACTACTTGTTTTGAAGCAGTTTTTCTTTTAAGGAAACATTGAGTGACTGCTTGAACAAACAAAATATTTTCACCAAAGATGTGTCTCTCAAATACTTATAAGTGACAAAAAGTTTGTTCTTGTTCAAAGAGTCGCTCTATATTTCCCATTCGAAAAAAGATAAGAAAAATGTCAATTTTTGACTGATTTTGATTGAATTATAAAAATAGCATCACTTCTGATGTCATATACTGCCAGTGAGTGCACATAAATCAAATAAATAGGTGAAAAACATATTTTATTATCAACTCTTTTTATAAATTAACACAGCAAATAAATGTACCTGAATCATTTTAAAAATAACGAATTATGGGGGCCAAATTTGACTAATATCATATATACTGTAGTTCTTTGGGCTTTTTTTTTTTTTTTTTTACACATTTGTGATTGGGCTACAAATGAAAATAATTGCCTCCTTTCCTTGACACTCTTTGTCTGAGCTTTGGTAAGATAATAATAAAATAGATTTCGAAATAAATCTCAGATCAAATACATTTAATACTGTAGATTCCTTATTTTACGTGAGTACTCAATTCTGCGATTCAACTGTTTTCCATCAAATCACGAGAACATAAAATCGCGATTGTCGAAATTTTATCATAGTTTCATTTAGTTAACATATGTTCCAAAATTAAAAGCGAGATTTTAAAATTCACGAAACGGGCTTCTTGCGATTTTATGCAGATATAAATTCCTCGCGTTTGATTAGGAATTTACTCTACAGATAAATTAAAAGATATTGAACATAATCTGTAAGTGATAGTACTTTGCATTATACGTTAAGAAAAGGACAAATAAACATGTACTTGCTTACATCATATAAATTTAATGTTATATGTTCATAACTGTTTACTTGTACACTTTCTACGCAAGATAAATTTTGAAAATGAAAAATTCACCCATAATTTCTATCATGCACAACTAAAACTGTATAGAATTAATGAAACAAGGATACATTTATTAATCATTGTAGTCTCATTTCAATCATTTTTAGGATTAATTATTCAATTATCATGAAGGAAATGTATTTAACACGTTTTCCTAACACCGGAAATGCCACGGTTATATTTGTTTTCACAATAATTATCTTATCAATTTAAAGAGTGATTGTATCCATTGTGACAATTTAATTAATTTTCTAGACCTTTAAACAATCAATCCTATTTATTCAATACAAATAAGATGTTTTTCATTCATCGCTAGAGCAGCTAGTGTTTGTTAGTAATCTACTACAAAAAATATCATTTTTTTAATATTGTCCAAACATTAAAATCCAGAGATAAATAACTTTTTAAAGTGCAAATAAATATATATTATGTACAATAGAATCAATAGTAAATTATATGCGGGGCCTTTAAAAACATGTAAAAGGTCTGCCAACACATGCAGCACTTTGCAAGATCTTTTCTTGAAAAACCCACGTTTTCATAAAAAAATTGCCACATTTGTATAAATGCGCATGCGTAGACTCTGAAAAAGGAGTCCAAAATGCATGCAGAAAGTCACTTCTGTTGACTCCTTTTTCGGAGTCTGACTAGACTGGTTAAGACCCAAATTTCATTATATTTAATTGATTTTAATCGAGTGCTGAAAGGAATGTTGGAATACTTACAAATGAATAGTAAATTTTTAATACTCTAATCAATATTTAGTATTCGAATATTTGACTGCATGATTAAAGCCTGTATGCATCACTGTAAACTATACAGCATCGTGTTATTTCGTTAGGATTGAAAAGGGAAGCTGAATTTAGGAACATTTTACTCTAAACGAAAGTAAAGACAATGTCATTTGTAAACTCCGTCCAGTTGTTACAAGTAGTATTACATAGAAAGGCACAACCTTATTAATCCTCTAGAAGGCAACCACCTGATCTACGAATGCCATACTTGTTAACATTCAATTTGAATGTAAAAGCATGGTTTACATCCGACGGTGACAAACATTTCGAATATTAATATGAAAAATCTACATAATTTTTTATCTACAGTAGTATTTTGCCATGCAAATAACTAACAATAAAAAATTGAACGAATAACTCTGAAAAAATAGTTGTACATACCTGAAGAAACTTCTTGGTGTTTGGCTGGTCCATGTGGAAGGACAGGATGTTCTTGTACTGGCCGGCCATCACCGTCTCTGCCGCGTCGTTGGCCATCTGGGTAGAGAACACAAAGATCTGACTCTGCTGCTGCATAAACTGGGACTCTCCACTGGTGGGTGGGGCCTGGTGGGGCATCGGCCCCATGTGGCTAGTTGGGGGGGTCCCCTGCGATGAGTTGGGGGGTGGGGCGGCGATTGGGGACTTGGACATTTTTGGGGGCTGAGGAGTCTTGTTTGGGGGAACCGTTTTTGCCGGCGAGGATCGACGGTCATCAGTGTCTTCACTGAGTACTTCTGCCAGGGTTTGAGCTGTAAGAGACATTGGAACGGTTGATAAGAACAGAATCAAAATGTTTCATGAATAACCTGTCTTCTTATATTGTCAAAGAATCAACTCAATTCACATTTCTATTGGTCTGTACTTATTGTTATATTTTTAGTTCACTTAACACCAATCAAATCATCTTTAAATAACAAATAACAAACACCATCAAGGACTACATGTTTAAAAATGTGCCACATTTCCTGATCAACATACAGTATTGTTAATTAGATATATAGATTCTACAAGCTGCATTCTTTGATTAAAGTTCCTGTGGTTTAAAATTAATATCAATTAGAGAATGAAAATCCACAGGAAAATATTTGGTTTAGATGAAATCTGTGAAAAAAAAAGGTTTATTCACTATGAAATCGAATGATGGTGAATAAACTTTTTAATTTGCACATCATCAAAGTTGTCGGATATCATTTTTTTTTTTTCGTTTTTAGTCCATTTAAATTAAAAAAAACTTAAAGCAATATGAGCTGCAATTTTCATGCTGAATTTTTTTTTTAAGGAAAATGTTATTTTCTACTAAATTAACAAAAATATCAATGTTTTGAAAGTTCTGTTAGCCATATTTTTATTGGAAAAGACGTAAGGAAGCCTTAATTGAAGCAAAATTGAATTATTGTTGTCCTGTACAAAAAATTGATCTGCTCTACATGTATATTCCTTAGAAGAGAAATCTTTCTTCTGACAAAATTAATGATTCTTTCAAATTTTATTTATCATAAGAGTTTAAGTTACATGCAGACTTGTCATACTAGCAGGTTTTTGCAGCCAAAAAAAAATCTAAAAAAATACAGCTCATATTGCTTAACTTACTTTTGAATTTCTATTTCTGCTAGACTTTGACCCGTGCGTGCACGGGTTGACATTGCATATGGTATCGGACATTTACGAAATAGATACATCGACACACCGCATGGTTGACATTTACATTTAACCAAGCTTTAAGCCTACAGTTATGCTATAAATTTCACTTCACTCTGCTTTGTTAATATAATCTAACTGTATCTCGGGACAGGCTTTCGCCATGGTTGAAATGCCTCCTATATACCCTTAATGTAGCAGAAAATTGCAGATCGAATCGCTCCGAAAAGATTTTGGAGAAAATTAATGATGCATTGAAAAAACAAATTACTGTAAACATATTATATTTGGCACGTACGATATTTCGCGGAAATTAGTTTTTGAACAAGTTGGCATGGATTTGAATTAGAGTATTCCTGAATGTTACTATTCTTATACATGTATGCATGACATTTAGCGATGTACTTGATTTAGCGGAAGTCGCATTCCGCCAAAAGCGTTAAATAGAATACACAGCCAAATGTAGTAATTTTCAGTATTCATAACAAACCATTTTGAGGCTATATATACCTTTCATCTAAAAATTAAATTCTATTATTGAAGAATTCAACACTTTTTCACCAACTTTTTTCACTCGCTTCAAATTTACATTCAAACTCCAGGGATTTTTCAATGCACTGTCTTAGCGTTATCTCTCCTATTTTCTTTGATGAATAGAGTTTTTAGCAAATTTCCAGTGAAAATTTACACGTATTTGTATCATCGTTTCTGAGTTTATCCATGCAAATGTGATATTGTGTTAACATAAACTAAAGAGCCTCCCATGATTTAGCGTGAATGTAATGCACATGCGCAAGATCGTAAAATCCAAAAAATCCAGATGATTTCCAGAATTTTTTGAGGAATTTTCGTTGATTATATTAATTAGCGAAGCTTGATTGAGAAAAAAATAAAAACAAATAGGTAATCTTCAAGTACCAATAATGTTTAAAATATATAAAACAAAAGACAGTATTCTTCCGATTTATCGGTATTAAAGCCCAAAAACTCGCATCTATTATTTTAATATAGTAGTATAGATGAACATCCAAATTGATCAAAAAAGGTTGAAGACTCTTAGTCTTAATCTATCTGTAAAATTTACAACATTAAATGTACTGGTCAGCATACAGATTCTCTGCTACTGAGCACTTACGTGGCAGCTTCTCTTCCTTTACTTTTGGTTTATCAATGGTATGGTTGTTGTTATCTGTGAAGAAAATCATCTCTAGATATACTTGTACTTAATCCCATCAATTTAATGAATAATTTTTAAATCACAATTAATCTAAACATTATACATTCTAAACCAATTGACATAGTCACAGTATTTTTTAAATCTTATAACCAAGAAAACTTTTTTTTAAAAATCAACATTGTAAATAAGACCTCCTTATACACTTCCCAACGCCAGACCTAGGAAGGATGGGTGATTGTAGCCATTTTTAGACTATATAAGCCTTCATCAGAAGAAGAGCTCTGTATCAATATATATGGAAACAATCAAATTTTAAAGTTTGAATATATAATAATATTGAATTACCTTACATAATAATAGTTCATAATGAAATTGTTTATTGAAAATTTAAGGTAGTTAAGATTTGATAATTTGTTGACTACACAGCCTCATTATTAAATGACCTTTGCTGTTTACATCCTAAGCTGCCACCTTTTACAGGATGCCCTGATTCCTACCTGTTTCTCCATTGGTCAGTTTGTTGCTTGGAGGCCCTGAGGAGTTGTTGGTTGAATTGTCCGTTGTCCGCTTCTCCTCCAGCGGTTCCTCTTTGACCTCGACCTTGACCTCTGACTTGACTGCGGTGCCGTTGAGTTCTGTGCCCATTTTATCGGCCGACTCTGGCAGCATTTTTGTGGCTGACGGGGGCGTCCCTCCTTCCGCTGTCCCCACGCTGTGCTGCCTATCACTCTCCAGTTTCCTGTTTTAAACCAAGTTCCTTATGTCCCTGAAAATTCACACCAAAACAAAGATATGTGTGAGTATGTATATGGACAATTCTTTTTCTTGTACCTTCAAGATGAAATTTAAGTTGTGACAGTGCATAAGAAAAATCAATATCAACATCAAGTCTCTACTAATATTAATACAGGAAAAAAAACTCGGATTCTCACTTTCTGCTATGAGACAAATCCATTTTTTTTGGTGGGTACTTATGTAATGTGACTTTATTTATTTCTCTGGATCATCTTAACAAGCTTTAAATTATACGTAGGTTTAAAACACTCCCTAATACTCAAAATCTTTTCTTCAAAATTTATATAATTTCGAAGTCAAAGCATGCACAAAAAGAATATATGACCTACATCAAATCTTTTTTTATACTTCATTTTCAAACCAAATCATCCTCCCTGAAAAGGATCCTGAATGTGTACAGAGTGAATTATTTACGTATGTTGATGGCATGCGATCTGCCTTTTCAACATGATAGCAGATCCCTGTAGAACACACTATGTACATTAGAAATCAATAGATACCGGATTACGATTAAAACTGTTAAATAATTGCTCCCATTGCCCTTTTCATTGTCAGTTTCGGACTCTAAGCAATCTTTAAACACACCAGATTCTAAAAATCATTTTCTCTCGTTTTCCATTTTTTCCTTCTTACTTTTGTGTGATAATTTGAGAACATCAATTTGTGCTTGCTATGATTGGCATCATGTATGGCAAGATCAATACACTGTCACTAAATTGGTCTCAAAATGCTTGATCTTGTTAAAAACCCAATTTGCACCTGCTTTTACAGATCTGTCTCCTAACCCATTTCTACTTCTCAAACAACTCAGCTAACATTAAAAATAAAATTAGGTATCAGTACATTCTTGCAATAGTTTGTAGTTGTTAACATTAGATATACTTTTAAACCTAAGTAACATATAATTAGTTTCTCTTTGCATGTTTTTCCTGTCCTAGTTACAACAGCATGGTAATTAAAATGTTTAATAACAAAAACTCAATATTACATAGTCATTATAATTCTGACCTAATGAATGAATTTAAAAGAAAGGCAGAAATTTTTACAAATATTTTTCCCTTACCACTAACAAAGCCAATTAACACTCAGAATTTAATACTTTTATGATTTTGTCATGTCATTGTTATTATGCTGATTGTTGTCTAATATAGTAATTATAAATGAACTGTAAGTGTTTGTTTGTCTAAAATTTCTCTATTTGCATGGGTTATTTAAGGAATAAGGAATCATTCTTTGAGTATTATGAGGTGATAATTTTGGTCGGGGCGTGATCAAATTCCGGCTTTATGATAGATTTGATCACGCCCCGACCGAAATCATTACATCATAATATTCAAAAAATGATTTCTTATCACTTATATTTATATAATTTTAAGCCATTGTACAATTAAATATTCAAATATAAATATATATAAGCAAACCCCCCTGGCGCCTCAATTTGGCGTCATTTGAAGTTATGAGTTATATAGTACAAAATCGATATGTAGTGTTATCACAGGCAAAGACACTGGAAAATGTAAATATAAACCTTTAACGGTGGATCTATTTTAATCGGAGAATCATTTTTTTAATTATAAAACATTCATATAAATTTAAAAAAAAGAATTTCTTGTATGTAATGAAATTCTCATATTTGTTTACTTCGTTTTGATTTGAGAAAACTTGATGTATAAACATGGTCCTTATCAATTAATATTGCAATGGAACTTCAATTCTAAGTTTAAAGAACACACAATCTAAGTTTCGTCATTTCTAAAATAAACTAACACAATATTCAGAATCGCTGGTACAGTATATCACAAACATGGTGAAATTATAATATGTAATGCTGTATTCCAAACATTGGCAAAGCATTTTTAACACCAATGTTACTACTGGTACATGAATACCATGGAATTTAAGGGTATAACCATAATTCAAGATTGGTGCACTGTTTTCATTTGTGAAAAAATTTCTTTCAAAGTACAGTTATCATATCAAAGTAAAATCTATGGCGATGTAAATTTGTGCTAAAGGGATATCTAAGAAACCCACCAATTATTTGTATGGTCCCCCATAAAATACTTCACCCTATAGCTAGTCTTTTGTATGAGCATATGACTATTGCTGCAACCCTCAGGAAATAATTGTTCAAAATAATTTTCCTTTCAGTTTAGCACTTGATACAACAGACTCCCATCTTCCACTCACCAGAAGAATGTCCTCTGTATATATCGACATCCTGTATTTGGTTTCATACCACCTGAAATATACGTAGATACATAATATTATATGAAGTCAAGACATATGAAATGCAGAGAGAGAGCATACATGTAAGCATCTACATGCAAAGCATTTCCTATTTAATAATGTTTTTAAAAGAAGTTGGACATATTCGGACTGCTTTGGTACAAAAATTACAGTAAACCAACTTTTATTCTTGTACGACCAATCTTTGCAATGTTTGCGAGAGCTTCATTGTCACAATTATTTCTCACCACAAACCAGACCTTGCATTATTGGTGAAAAATAACAACACGGGTGTGAATACGATTGATTGAGAAAAATAGTCTTTATGAACCAGTTTACCACTGGTAAATTGTGAATTAAAATAGTCACGATTAAAATTTGGTTTATTGTGAGAACTTACTAGTCATTATATGCATGTAAACATGTTTTGTTACAAAAAGGTAAAAAGCCTTGATTTACCTGACATCTTGTAACAATTTTACTTCACCATGTTGGATGTTTCCTCTCTCAATCAATATTACATTATATCTGAAATGATGAAAAAAAGAGTTCTTTTTAACCTCTAAATAAGACTACTCTGTTATAGCGAATAGCTCCAATGGATTAACTTAGGTATATCCTTAATTCATAATAACGAATTTGTAATAATAAGTAAAGTGAAATCGCTATAAACATGTTCATGTTTTTTTCAACCAGACTTCAATCTTTGCTAATTTAAAAGGCCTGGAATGAAAATAAATTCTTTTGAAACCTATAATAATCTGATTGTTAATTAAAAAATTTATGTGGAAATAAATTCATTTATACTATTATATCAAACGGTAGTGCTAAGCTTTTCAACTATAGAGATATTCATTATAAAAGTTTAAAATTTCGTTCAAAATCAGTTTGCTTTATCTGTTATTTAAAGTTATTAAAATAATATGTGAATTCGTTATACCGGTAATCATGAAATTTTGCAAGGATTTGTACAGAATTTAGCCAGTAAGTAACTCCACAAAACTTTGCTATATCTGATGTTTTGCTCTATCTGTGTTTGTACTTAAGGAGTTTTACTATACTTTACTCCTATTGGGTACATGTAATACTGGGTGAGACAAACACACTTTATACAGTAATCAATCCCCAAACTGCAGGAGTACAAAGACTATGTTTCTACATTGATCATAATGGCAAGTGATAAACATGCAAGCAACAACAGTCATAATCTACTAAAAAATATTGCCTGTTGTACAAAACATTTATGTTTCTCCTAAAAAATGTTGTATCTATGGTGTAATTATTTACAATGGCTATTGGGTTATTTCAGGTGGGTAGCTGAAGTACTGTTATGTCTGACCAGTCAGAGGCCAATAAACTGGTGGCAATAAAAGAAATACACTGTACAAAGACAACACAGCTGTTACTTTTCATACATCTACTACCAGTGCGACTGCATGGAGTTATGTATCTATTAATAGTTGAAAAATGTTTAACCATAATCTCTTTCTCTCCCTAACTCTCTCTCTCTCTCTTTCTCTTAAACATTTATATCAACATATCAACAGCCTGGCTCCAAAAGAGGGCCTGAGCATTAACCAAGTGTCACTCAAAAAAAAAAAGAAAGAGTAAAAGTCCTTTATCTTGAGACGCACTCCAAAACGTAAACATCAAACAAGCAATGTGTTTATTGAGGCACTTCAGTTAAAACACAACCCATGCCGTGCCCCACTGGCATATAACATGTATCACTGTTAGATTTGTCATAAACACTATTTATCAATGAAATCATCTTTTTCTCTGTAAACTGACCTGAATCTGAGAGAGTAGCCTCCCTTGGTGCTGGGTGATAGACACTCGGCTAAATGATACCTTTCCAGTTTGATAAATTCATGTGTGACCTTCCAACTGAAATCTCTTTATCACTAACATGCGGTACACAATATAATCGGACTACATTCCTTTAATTGTAGCTTGAACATTTAAACTACCTGAGAGTTCCCTGATGACCTCCCGACCTTATCCACTATAAAAAGCCAACTTATATATCTACAGAGAGAAATTGAACTTCGCACTGATTAATGATATGGAAAGACACAGAAATTTGCATTATGACCTAATAATCTGGCAGCCTTCATTGTTATGATCTTAAGACAACACATACACACATTTCACACACAGATTTTTTAAAAAGTTCATCAAGTGTGAAAATGAAATCGGAGCTGGTAGAGTGTTGGGGGGAAGTTTTGTTCACTTTGGGGAGGGGAGATAGAGCTCCTCTCTGATTCATCTTCTGTAAGGTGACCTTCTTAAACGCTGGCTGATAAAAAGAAATATCTTTCACAGGTAAATCTAGACCTTCAAATAAAAACACCATCATTGAAGTGCTGGTTTAAATGCAGGACTTAATCCTTCACGTTGCGAATATATGTTATCTTGTTGCACATCTCTGCAACAGAGAAAGTGTCCTGCATGTCATTTCCTTGACCTGGCCTAACCTTGTGAGTGCAGGTCAATTCTCACTTGTTTAAATGTACCGGCCCAGAAGCTGTAAGGCTTTTGTCAAAACCAGAGAATCACAGGTAGCAAGAAATATGTAAATTGACTCATAGCTTAAGCATTTCAAATTTTATGAAGCTTTTTATAGTTGTCATGAGAACCTGAAATTGACAACGCATAGCGTATAGTACATTTCATACAAGTGTGTACAATAGTGCTAAAAATCTTCGATGCACACTTCTACATGTACTTTCACGCCTGCCCATCAATCATAATGATAGATAAAAAATATATTTCTTTTAAAAGCGGGCTAATTATATATGTGAACACGGGGAAACAGCTAGTACGACCCATATTTCAACAGTTCTAACTAAAGAACATGTTTTCTCTGAATTAATTTCCAATTTAAACCCTCCGTATTTCAAAATTTACCTAATTATATGCATTTAATATGAAAATTTCTAATTTTAAAAGCACTAAGTCCACAGCCACGGTATAACATTCACTCATTCTGCAAGACAAAGAAACACGGAATGAACTCTATGCTTATTACACTAATCCAGAATAATTAGGGGAATTAAGTAGACAACCATTCAGGTCAGGGTTGCCTATTTTGTGAAGTGGTAGATAAAAACCTTATAAAGCCAGACTTGGGCCATAAGTTAATCAGGCGAGGACAATGAACCATCATCATCTGCCCAGGTAACTGTGCTGTAAACCTACACACTCTCACAATACACACAGATTGACTACACGCCCATCGTCATATCACCATCATCCTACTTATATTCATATATCTACGTGTCACAATTAAAGGATGGACTGAAACTGTACCAGTCATGCAGTACCATTTAGTTTGACTAAGGATGGACTGTTACGACACCGAATTGGTTGGACTCTTGATTCATGGTGATGATCAAGTGTGTAGGAACAGGCTAATGCTACTGAATCACTTCCTAAATTCTAGACTGCACAACATTCAGAATATGTGCATTATTCATGCTTACAGAATGTATCTTCAGACACTGGGCTCAATTCTGAGATAACTGAGGTCAATTATTGAAGCAGAAAGATTAATTCAAAATAAATTAAAAGAAATACAAATGCCCCTGAACATGGCAAAGCAGTAATATAAACAAAAGTTACAAGACATAAGGTACTACATGTATTTATGTGGACAAAGAAATGTTATATATTATCAATTCATTATATTTTCATTCAAAGCTAATTACAAATAAGGTTAATATCTACATATCTTGTGCAATCCAGATCAGCACCTCTTTTATAGACAATATTTATTTTATGGACAAACAGATGAACATATGGTCTAAAAGACCCACATGGGAGAGTGCATTACTAGTTGGGAAAAAGCATCCTAAATTTGTACAGAATACCTACATAGGTTCAAGAGTTTAAGTTTTTGAATACAGACAGACAGGATGACAGGCAAGACAATTAATTATGTCCAGGATCTTTGTTGTTAACAAAAACAGAAGTACATATATGCAAAAACTTTCGAAAGACAAGAGAAGATCTATTCATACAATATTGTAATAATTACAAGTATAAAATAATAAATGTTGAGTTCAATTTAAAGATCCTATTCACACTTAATTCGATTACCATAATCTATATTAAATTTAAAAGGAAGTTAACATCTTGATAAATGCAGCTTCAAAGTGCATTTCATTGGTAAGAACATGATTCTTTGCCATATCTCTAAACTTATCTGATCTGTTCACCATAATCACTAATTACCATAATCATAAATTACATCAATAATGTTTTAAAAAAAACTGTACTATAGGAAGGTGACTCGTAAAATGCAGATTTAGGTCTCCATCCCTACAAACATCTGTGGCACATCTCTAATTCCTGTGCATTGATTTATTAATTAATTGTCCTTTTAATGTCCTAGGCCTGCTTATTGATACTGAAGATCATACAAAGAACACAAATCACGTTTTCTAAGTTAGACTACCATATTCTATTCATTTAACGTTGATTATTTATTTATGATTCTTTGAATCAAGCAGATTTGTAAATTTCCCAATGTTCCATTTGACAATTCATGCAAAGCTGCTTTATCATAAAAATTTTAATACACATATCCATGATAGGAAAATCCCAGTTATCTCCCTTTGTTTTAAGATGTGATTACCTCTGTCCTCCCATTGATTTCTACACATACTCAAGATCCAGTTATTATCTTATTTAACAGCTCTGCAGAAAGTTTACTATACACACACAAAAAAAAAAACCAACAAAAAAAAACCCTGCTAGACTCTTCACATTATTGTGTTTTGTAATTCCTCCCTGTTTAATTTTTTTTTCAAATTAAAGAAAACCAACCCACACTCTCTAGTGTCTGTTAGGCTTGTAATTAATTATCATTACCCAGTGATAACACTGTCTGCTGTTTTTCTGCACAACAAGTTAAACAAACCCCTCATAAACAAAAGCAAAAAAAAAAAAAAGAAGGAGGGAGGCCGGTGAATGAACAGAGTTAATGGTAATAAGGCACAGCAAAATATATATATCTCACTGTATATATAAACATTATCAGAATCTGACAAAACATTTCAACAGAGTTAAGCTGAACCACTGGTACCAAGGAGACCTTGAAGAAGAGAAATTGTTACACAATGCGGCAATGTGGCAATGCTTGTACAGAAGCCAACATTTAATGTGCCGTGTTCTTAGAATGTAAGACTCCCTCTCTCCACAAACTCTTCTCTCCTGCACATGGTATGCCACACATCCTAAAAACGCCACAGATCATACACGACTTGATAAGAGAGAAATTTTTCTGACTGAAAAATTGAAAAAACCCAACAAAACACTTGTACAATATGTAACAGAGTTTGGTGAATATTGAGCGGCATGTCACTGCTTGTACAATATTGACAACACGGTCGTCAGCGTGAAAGATCATAGACTGCAGAATCAATATGATACTCAAGTAGGTTATTGTAGATTTTTGATGTGCAAAACGAGACTTCATGAATATCTGCGACTTTGATCAACTCTTCAGTTGGCCTTTTGGTGCTCATATCTCCTGCTTAGATTAATTACGTGTAATACATATACTGACCATGAAGCTTAGTTAGTATTAATTGATTAATGTTTATTCACTTTATGCCATCCATCAATATTGTTTTTCCTCCCTCTCAAAATATCAGCTGAATAGGTGCATTTTATTGAAAAAGCCTCTCGTAACAATGATAAGCATATGTATCAAGTACAAAATCAAAATTCAGTGAACTCTTTCTAAAAGGCTTAAGACAGATTTAAGAAGATATGAAGCACTGAAACTTAAAGTACCTGCACATTTACATGAACATTAATCTTCATTGCAAAAGTAAGACAATTAAAACAAACCAATCACTTGCTATAATCCATAACATACACATTCACTTGCATGGCACCACTAAGCACTTCTAGTCACAAGCGTGTACCATCAAAGCAAAATTAAATACTGCACTCCAAAAACAGAGAAAAAACTTAAACTTCCAATATTTACAACACATTCAAATTTAGAATTTCCTGATTAGACGTGTGGCAAAACAAGTGTATGATTGCAGTAAGTTGATGTTTCACATAGGTCAAACCAATAACATTTTCAAGGTCCGAAGGAGCTCACACCTGTGTTTTCTTTCCAATATATCATCAATTTTACTCTTTAACTATACATCCTGCATCTGATAACCTTGATGCTGTACCTTAGTACCTGTCAGGAGTTATCGTTTTTCTTGAAACAATACTATCTCCCATTTTGCATTTTCTACATCTATGTGCATTGTATTACTATATATAATGATATATATACTACATTTAGTAGTCATAAGTTATTTAAAAGTAAGAAGTTACATGTCTTTTCAAAGAAATCCATGTAAACCAAAAGTTTCAGAGACTAAAATGTAAATTATCCCTTTTTGTAAATTCTGAAACTAAAAGGAGTTTGAGGGCTTGCACAGGACAAATACCAATCTCCTACTGACAAGTTATGAGACAGTCCCTAACCATCCAATGTTTGATTCCCCTTAGAGTTTATTATTTCCCATACTGTCTAATGGGGGTGGGGGGGGGGTGTTAGCTCAAAACACTTTGGCTTTTGCTCACACTGACTGGCCATGAAGGCTTCAAATGTTATCAAAATAAAGACTTCAGTGTTCTAAACAAGTGTGTAAAGGCCCTCACTCAGCTAAAACCACAAACACTGGACCCATGATCCTCATGGTTTCATTGGACAGCTTCATAATTAGCTTATCCCCAAGAGTCACAGTGAAAGATCACTCATGGCCCACATCCGTGTGATAAATAGCAAGGTGTCTATGACCATTAAATAGGCCATGGCTACACATAATATCATAACATGTTTGAAATCTGAAAACAGGTGCTTCAGATATATCATATATTTGTAAATAATGCCTCTGAAAGTAAAAAATTGAGATAAAGACATGATCACGAAGTTACACTTAGTCTCCTAGCGAGTATTGATATTATTGTATTCAGTTACTGACATGGCATCAGGCTGTAATAAAGTCATGCTGAAAATCTTTAAGTTCCTCCAAAAGTACATAGGCATGTAGAGAAGCATTGGGAAGAGTGCATACTTGTTAAACCAGAGATTTCGATCGACTCAAAACACTGAACAGGAACACGTATTCTCCCCGGTCAAAATATTCATATAAATGCCAGACTTGAAACGGAAAAATGTCAATGTACAAGAAAGTGCCTATTCTTTCACGTCTCATTGATTCTTAACTGCTATCATTGTTTTTTTTTTTCATTTCCTTTCCTCATATATTAGGATTTTTACTCATAAGCACAATAATAAAAATCAGGGGAAAATAAAAATAGCATAAGTAATATACCTTTGTTGGCTGTTCTTTGGCTTCCCAATGTTATCATTTATATGTGTTAGCTAATTATATACAAGTATACGCTTCAAATTGGATGACAAATTACTAAACACTCGCAATCGGACAGGTGAAATGCATACTGATTTTATGAGGTCGTCATCAAACTTGTTAAGGAAGACTGCGACGGAAAAAGATCTGGACAAAAAAATAATGTGTATAGATTTCACAACGTTAATTTCTGTAAAAATGTCTGCAGTCAAAAAATAAAACACTGGAACTCTGGGAATCAAAAGAGATTTTAACTATTAACTATGTCACAATCCAGAATTGGCCTATATTAAATAAAAAGGAATAGTAAAGAAAATTTAACACGTTTGCAGATTACCGATTGTTTTGAATTTTGTTACCATTTTGAGTAAAATTAAATATTTCATTACTGATGTTTAACATCGAAGTACCATGTAAATACACCCAAAAATTACAGCAAATAATGCATATGGTTAGCTGTGAAGTCAGATTGATGCAAGTATAGTGAAGGTCAATAGAAATGTAGGACATCATTTGAAAATAAGGTCAGCAATTTCTGCACCAATCACTATCCTTATTATTGCTATAACACGAAGAAAAGAGGGTAATTTTGCTTTTAATGATAAACTAAAAAATATTAATCTCTTGTCGCTATTTTGGCCCATGACTACTAGATAAATCATAATTCTGGAGCATTGGGAATCTAGGCCTGTCTACAGAATAATTACAAGGTGCCCCATACAATGAACTGTAGTCAAAAGTATTAAAATCATGTTATATCGGTTTCATCGTCATCTCAATTCATGGTCCTAGGTCTTCATAAAATAAAGCTTAACTTGTTCAATGTTTCAGATAGAATAAAAAAAAATCAAGAATACCCTAAAACTTCATCACAGCATTCAAGTTGATCAGGGACTATTTGAAAGACAAAAATTCTTTTGATAGAGAAGATCAATTTTTCAATGTCCACAAAGCCAGACTGGTATGTCTACATATACATGCAATGCACACAAAAATCAATCTGCTAAATCAGTAACAACTTTGATTTTTGTTGAGATCAGAGCAACCATTGTGAATGTTCTGAGAGTTTTTTTTTAACTGCAGTTACTGCAGTCTTCTGATGTCTCCTATCCATCTCTCTCCTGACACTTTCATCCCGGGTGAAACTTTTTCTCCATCCCATACATTGATTATAAACCTGTACTACGTTGTTCTACTCTGGATTTGTTGTTTTGTTTTTGGCCTCAACGTCGCATTGATTAGCCCAACAAAAGCTGCAAGCCTCGATCTTCATGGAATTTTTTTTTTGCCCAAGTCTTGAATGTCAAGCATCAGCTAGTGACAAATCAAAGACTTGGATGTCTTGCTTTCTTTGGAATTCCTGAAATATGGCTTCCCAAAGGACAAAGTAGGAAACAAATGACTCCATGGACCCCCATAGACTGTCTGGTCCCTACACTCGCGTCTTACACGGAGAAGATGGAGTGACATCCCAATTGCATTTGATTAAATCAGATTTTCTCTCCATGTGTTCATAAAAATTAAGCTTAAAATTTATAAACGTAACTATTGTTCAAATTCACAGCAGTTGATGTATTGCCATGAGTAACCAATTAAACATCATATTATTGAAAATTAATTAAATTTACAAGCATTCTTTTTATAAACATTATAATTATCAATTTTTAACTTCAGAGAAATTTTACAATGTGTTCTGGGAAATGTTCATGACTTTTTTTTTTTAGGGATGCTTGATCAAGTATATGAAGTTACCTGTCCTGTTAGCTGTGCAAACATAACAAAAAGATAAAGAGAAAAAAATTCTCAGACACAACATCAACCTTGCTCTGTCACCCGTAACTTGCGAAAGAATTTCAGCAATTAAACTCCACTTTCTATAAGGCTCTCTTACTCTTTCCCTCTCTCTTTTTTTTCCCACTCTGTATAAAAAACAGACATTGGTTTGTGGGTGTGCTTGACTTGTTTAAACAGTGTGCGTTTTGTGTGTGCAGACACTACAAAGTTGTGATAACTGATCAAAGCCGTTTTATTGGATTATCAAACATATTTGTGTTAAAGCACCTTCAACAGACCATCATGGCGTAACAATAAATCACTTCAGATGAGCCCAGATCTAGCTAGAAATCATGGGTACCATAACTTAAATCTCAAGTCTTGAACATATCAAATTGAACCCTTACTAACCTTTATGTATGCAAAACTTTCCAAAGTCACAATTACAACAGCAAAGAAAACCTTGCACAATGATTTGTCGCTGTTATTTACAACTTTAAAAGTGCAATTAATATGTACCTTATTGGGATGCACTTTGGAACCACTGTAGTCACAAAAACCCCTGAAGCTATTTCAACACATTTTTCTTGTTAAATCCTATTTTCTAAAGCAGCCCAGGCAATTTTTACCTAAGTAAAATAGATTTGGCATTACTTTATTCAGTGATAAACACTTAAAGTATGTCAATAAAGAGATACCCAGGTCAGAAGAATGTCTCAATATCCTGTTATCATGGGTCACAAGAACGAGAGATAGCTAGATATTGATCTTCACAAGAGTATCTATATTTCTGACACTAGAAAAATCAACAACTTGTCCAAGCAGCCCCACATTCACCTTCTGTGCACAGCAATTTATTTTTATACGTAGGAAACTTGCTTGAATGGTGAATTTAATCTTCAAACCCCCTCCCACCATCCCAAAGGATTTTTAAAAAATCTTTCTCCGCCCGCCCTCTCAGAAAGCCACCTAAATTCCTTTTATATCAATTAATTTATTCTAAACCACATAGAATGATTTTTACAGAGAGTGTGGAACAATTAATTGTGGAAATACAGTATAAGGCTAAGAACAACAGTCTATGTTTTAATTGTTAGTACCTGTAATGAAATATATGCACAACTTTTGATGATGCATGCCAGTCAGAGCTTTTTGTACACAAATATCAATTTTCATCTCATGACCTGTATTCAGTTGTCAAATAGAAAGATAAAGAACTAAAGGGACAAAATCCTTCAGCCCCCCCCCCCCCCCTTCCAAAAATAATCCCTGACCAAGTGATAATGTAAAACTATCTTTTTTAGTCCTGCATCCAAATTGTGGAACAAGGGGATCAAGAACTACATACTGAACCTAAGCAAATAAGGTAAACATATATTTACATGATGTACTACTGTTGGTGGGTATTCTAACAAAACTAAGAGCATCTGTTATTTCTGTAAATTCAATAGTACTTAATCATGTTTACAAATGAGTTACCCAGGTGGTGACATGAAAGAATTCCCAGCAGGTGCTGTGTTTACTGTGAGGGAAAGGATTACCCAGGCAAAGCTACATGTAGTTAAATGTAGCATGTCATACAAAGTACACAACTTAGTGAGCTTACATACATATAGCAGAGGACCATTAATATCGTACTTCTGGGAAAGAATTGAAATAGTGGTCCGTACCATCACCTTCAGTTACACGTGGAAGGGCAAAACATTGTTAATGAATTTAATATCATAATTTGCAATGCAAATCAACTAGTTTTCAGTCAGATCTTCATATATTTTGAGATTTCTTGGGCCATTTGACTTTGTATGAAGCTGTCACACATCCTGCTCTTTGTTAAGACGATTCATAAAGTTCCTGTAATGTCTTCTAACTGTCAAGTTTATTGAACTGAGAAAATAATAACACACACAATAAACTTGTTGCACAGGTTCACTGAGACTTTCAATTAAATTCAAATAAAATACAATCATTTAAAAGAAAACAAACAGAAAAAAATCACTTGTTGCTGGAAAAACTGCACCATTTCATAAATGAAATTCATTCATAGACTAAAAATGATATGTATATTAAGACTACATTTCCTAACTAAATGGTTTAATACAGATTATCAGCTGCTAAACAATTCTCTAGATTTTATCCCAAAATTTGATTTTTAAACTTCCCACATGTACTTTAATGTCACCTGAGTCCCCCCCCCCCCTTTTCTTGATTCAAGAAACCCATCATAACCTTTAAAGGATAAAACACTTCTCATCAGGAATAAGAATCCTCCAGGTGTGCTATTACTCATTAAGTTCAGTTAATACAAAAGTATCAAATAGGTCATAGACAGGTGCTTGTCCCCCTTTGTCAGCCATACCTACATCTATCTCCCTAGCTGATGCTAAGTAGTCTGTTTTGCATTATCCTGCAATGTGCTTACTGGATGAAACATCAATAAAAAAAAACTTTCAACAACTAGGGCAATTTTAGCTTGTGTATTGTATCACTGTAAGATGTAAAAAAAGCTGTAACGTAATAATGGGAATAACGATAACAACATGTCGAGGAGGCAGACTCCGCCCCTGTGATAGGGTGATCTCATGCTGCTCCATGCTGCTCTGCACTATCAGGGACCCTGAGCTTCACTCATCACAACGGCAGCAGTCAACTCAACCAACCTCCTCCACAAATTTAAACATGTAGTTTCATTGTTAACACTCTTCCCCCTTTTCCAAGAACAATATGTTCCTGCTGTAAAATTACTAACCAATTACAGAACAAAAGCTTCTTCTTCCCCTTCACAGAACAATTTGCCCCTTCATTCTTGCCATATAATGTCAAACTGTTTAGTTAGAAGCGGCCTACTCATGTCCAAATATCATGGCCCTCTTTGACTCTGTTGCTGCCTAAACATGTTAAATGTATATAAATATCGGGCTTTCTTTATCTCTAAACCTGTCAACTCACAAGATGGCTGACAATTTAAGTTATTTTTTTTATTTGGATCTGACCTATTTTGGAAGCTCAAAGCCTCAAAATGAAACCCAGTAAAATATTTTTGAAAGGTCAATGACTTGAAGTCAAAGAAAGAAGAGTCATCCAAGGGAGATAATTGTTTTTGTAGCCAAAGCCAAGAACATTTACATCAGAAAAAAGTAATAGTGAAGAAGTAAATTATATTGAATATTTCCATGGTTACATTTATAAAAAGAACACAGTGATGAAGATGGAGACAAGCTATTTCTAAATACCTGATAATAAATCAAAAAGTATGTCATACCTAATCAGAAATAACCTACTTGACTGAAAAATCAAATTTATGAACAATCAAGAAAATTTAAATGATTGTTTTTGAAAATGTAAAATAACATCTAAATAACCCAACAATAAAGAAGAGGCTGACTCCTAATCAACAAACCAGCAAGCAAGCTCAAATAAACTAACCAACAAGAACACTGACTTTGTTTGACTTTACATGCATTTAAGACAAGTTGATAAAACTTGAGTTCGAACCATTTGTATGAAGATCTTTTATACATTAAGGTAGGTTCCAATCACAAACAAGCACAAAACAAGGTACAAATGTAAACAAACAAGCAAGCAGTCACTATAGAACTCTTTAGGTAGCCTTTGAGGGGGGCTAGGTGCTCAACAAAATAACCACACTTCAATTCTTAAAAATGACGTTTTAAGGCATAAACATTTATTTTGTAAAGAAAAATTACATATATATTAGTTTCAAAATTGGATTATTTTCCTTTATCTTTATATAGAGCTCTTCTGTTTAATGAGATCAATACAGTCTCAAAATGGCCAAGACAGTGAAGACCATCGAGCCCTCTTTAGGGACTTTCGCTGCTATTACATGAACTTGTTACTGAGTACATGTAGGTGATAGAGAAACCCATAAAGAACACAAGGTATCAAGCTAAGGTTGATTATTTATCACAGCCTTCAAGTGTTTAAACTGTTCAATATAATTTAAAAAGACTGAACAAAAGAAAACACTAAATATCTATGTACACTCATTCAAATCAATTTCAAAACATTATGGAAAATTTATCATAAAAGTGAGACATAATTAGCCCGGTATTGGAAGAAAAGAAAATCACAAATCCCTAGCTTCCCTTACAAAGAGTCCCGCTTGGGCATTGGGAGTTCTTATCACGTGGAGTGATTTTTAAGCTTGTAAATAGTCCACTGGTTCTCTGCCAGATTGATCAAATTTAAAGGTCCAAATAAAAAGCTGGGCCTAAACAAACATTCAGAAGTCAAATAGTGCTATTATGTTAGTAGCCATGCTAAGATCTTGGAGGGATAAGACGGAACTTATTGTCATGATGTGCAAAACACACGCTTGCTCAAATGAAGTCATTTGAAGCAGGTGCAATTCAACAATTTCAACATTTAATATTGCTCAATCATTTCTGTTCACGTTTTTTAAACGTTTCAACTTTGGACAAAACTCTTGCCTCAATCAGTCATTTTCAATGCTTTGTACACAAAGAAATGGAATGTATGGTTTAAAATCTATTCCCCCCCAAAAAAATCAAGGTTATGCTGAAGAAAAACTTTCAGTCTTACACAATGATTATGAATTGCATTTGACAGCCCTAGAATATCTTTCAATGAATCACTCAGCTTACAGTTTTCTGCAGTTGTTGTGAAGAGACTGAATTACATATCAGATACAATTCTTATTAAATTTGCTGCACTCAAAATACGTTGTTTAATGGTTTTATGTTAAGCTCGGGTGACTTTCATACTGCCAATGTGGTGAGGTGATACAAAAAATCTGTACAAAAGGCAATAACAGATCTTTAAAAAAAGACCAAGACTTTCTAGAGAAAAGGTATCTTAAGTACAAATTTTTGTTTTATTACATGAGCTTGAATAATAATATGATTCTTTTAAAAACATCTTTTTGCAAACATTTCATTTTAACTGGTTATATGTAAATCTGCCTCCTACTCTTTCTGCATGTGCTCTATACAAACAGATACAACCAAACTCCAATTCTCCATAAAGAAAATAATGTACCATAATTGATCAGTGATTTTTCTTTTTTGGTGGAAATAAGGGGGGGGGGGGGGAATCACAGATTTTAATGATCAATTCCATTTGCTTTAACCATGTTTTTTTTAACATGTTATGATTTTTTTTAAAAACACATTCATTATTTCTACAAGGTGTCTTAAACTAACTAATCTATATATATATATACAAAGATCTTCAGTTCATAAGCTGTAGCATAAATTGATATGGGTAACCAAAAAATAAATAGAGCTAATTAAGTGACTTTTTAAATTCAATTTTTAACTTAGAGTTTTGATTAAATTACAACAGTGTGTTGATACAATGTAAACTATTAATTTACTTGATTGATATTTAAAAAATATCTTTCAATATTTTTAAATTTATGATCAAGTTATTTACAGACTGAGAGGGAAGTCATTCCATGATATAAAAATTACAAAATTTTAAAATTTATTACAGGGTCTTTAAAAAAAATGTAAAAGTTTACCATAAGATTCTTCATTCATATCAGTATAAATCAGATATACAATATTTATTTATCCTATTTAGTATCAATGTCAATCTTCACTCTCTAATAAACTGATCAGATATGTGTAAAATATGATATTTTTTTGACTGGTCTTATTCAACAAAAGAAAAATAAACATTCTATCTTCTCACAAACACTGCTCTCATCCCAACCCACCTAAATTGATATCAAGAGTGAAGCAAAAGGGAGATAACCTCATAAAGTACCACAATGGTCACAATTAATATTTGAGTTAAATTCATGTTTATCAGATAGTTTCTCGCACTATTCCTGTAGGGACATATATATTAATTCAAACGAACCAATCTTAGACAAACCGACACCATCCAAACAGAAAATTCGCTACGTACACACCAACCCGTAGTGTAAACAACATTCCTTTGCTTTGTCTTGCAACAAATATTCACCCAATTTCATAACCGTTACAGGAGCAATAATGGCAGTTGTGTGAACAGTTTCTACACTTAAGGACTACTCTGTCAGAATTCACACATTAATTTTATCCACATGACTACCGTATTATCGTATCGTTACCATAAAGACTCTATTTACACCATTACCAATCCCCCTCACACAACTTTTCATTCACAAATTTATACGAGACTACGCTTTGAGATCTCGTGCAGACATTAATTAGATATGAATGGTACTTATGACCAATACACAACAATCTGAGTTCATTTACTCACCTGTATCTAAACCAATTTGCTGAAAAAATGTCACTCAAATTGCACTCTGTGCACACCACTTTCTCAAATCATTTCTTGACCTCCATATTGAATACAGTCACGTGATTAAATCAGGTTCATTGATTGGACTGTGTCTGAAATCGAATTTCGCGCAAAAAAGCAAACAAAACAATAGAAAGAACACAGGTATTTTATAGGAAAACAATTTAATTGATTTTCTTCAGCGATAACATGACTTGTGGGTAAACATTTAAATGAATCCTTTATGATTTCCATGATTATCGATTTTGTCGACAATTCACTGGCAAGTCGCTGTCTTTTAAAAAAACTCACTCTCTCTCTTTCTCTCTCTCTCTCTCTCTCTCTCTCTCTCTTAGAGAGTAGTTTCATTCTTGTTCAAATATATCATGCTCCAAAAACCTTAGATACATCGATTAAAGATCCAAAGGATTTTGAAATATTCGATACTTATGCATTACAGACACAATGCACATATATACCGGTATGTTGTTCAATCTAGCTTTAATTATTTTGATTATATATACATGTACATATTCTTACATTTTGTAACTATTGGGACATACATTTTTCCCCCATCTTTGGGGCACCAGGCTTTGTTTCGCTTTAAAAGCTACACGTTTCGTCAGTGATGTTAGTCACTTTTTAAAAATGTTGGATTTAGCATATCAAAATATCCCATGATTATTTAGAATTATTCTCCATGAAAAAATAAAAAAAAACCAAACAAAAGTGTTAAAAAACTGTTTAAAAAATAAATAAACTGCTTGCGTATTTAGCATATTGCATGTATGTAAATGACAATCAAATTATTAATATGCATACTTCATTTGTTGGCCTAAATTTATAACACCCTGATTTATAAAAAAAAATTTCATGCAAAATAAATGCCAGATATGGATATTTTCCTTCGTTTTACAAGCTAGAAAGATTGTATTAATGGTTAGGTATATCCACCGGTCTGACTTTTACTTTTTTAACAAAAAAAAAAATATACGAATTAATATATATATATGCATGTATCGCGCATATATATCCGACTTTTCAACGAAACCTACAAAAACATTAAAGAAATATTGAGCAATATCAATAAAATCTACTTTTTATTTGCACTTTATTTGAATTGAACTACATGTACATGCATAATAAAGGCAATTTAATTATGATTTTCCCATTATTAAACAAACTTGTAAAGACTTCCTGGAATTTCTATAAAATCCAATTATATATTTTTTAACACCCGGTCTGAAAAAATCGGATGGACTACCTGGGACGACCACTTTTTTGTGCGCAATAAATGCACAATTTTTTCAATGAGGGCACTTAGTTTTCAGGTCGTCCATCCGCATTTTTTTTTAGACCGGAGCTACAGCTAGACTTGCAACTATTATATTTTTGAACTCAGTACAAGAAATCGAAGTACAGTTTTTGAGTTGTCTTTCTTTGGCCATGACGTCAATTGATGTCCCTTGCATGCTATGTTATATGAATTGCTCATAATATAAACTTTAAAAGCATTACCCAAAACAAACAAAGAAAAGCGGTAATAAATTTTAGAATTTCACCACCACCAAACTTCAGTACACATTAATGGTCAAAAATTTAATTAAATGAAAGAATTTGTTTGATTTGTAATTCCGGTCAGACAAGTTTCATTCCATTTTGCAAAGAAAAAAAGGTTATCGAGTATCAGTGACTATATATCTATATTTTTAAAATCCACAATCATATGCGAAATTATGCTAGACATATGATTTGAATAGTTGAGAATTAAATCATAAATGAGTTTTTTTTACGCAGTCTGTGCAGTCTGTGCATTATTATTTATACCCCCTAGCTTGCGATGTGCATATGTGTTCATCGCATGTTTTTTTTCTTCACATTTTGTTTTTATTGTGACGATTTAGTGTTATACTACTGTTCCCAATGTATACACATGACCTAAAAATATAATAATGAAATTGTGATTTTAAAAAGATCTGCTAAAAGAGGTGGGGGGTTCTGGTTATACTTGAATTTGTAGAATAAAATAGAAATTTGTCTTCGATGCGTTTGAGAATCATTTATTTAGATACAAGTATTTTGTGGCAAAATTTACTTTATAGACATTAATTTTATGCTAAAAATCCCAATAGTGGTTTATATACATGTATTCCCGATATTTTTCTTTAGAAAACATTCGATTATCATACATGTACAATACATATGCAAATAAACAGACATTCTACTACTAAGTAAAAAGAATGTTTGACCAAACCTCTAATATTTTTCTCCTTTTCTAAAAAAAAAAAGCAAAAAACAAAAACAAAAAACAAAAAAACAAAACAAAGAAAAAAAAACCCCAAAACCGGGACTTAGTCCTGAATGTAGAATAAGTGACCTGCATATAATTTATTTTTCTCTATCAATTTTCATAAAATTAATTACCTTGTGTAAGGTTTTTGGTCTTTTTATTAGGGAGGGGGGGGGGGGGGTCAAAGCAGGTCGAAATTTCTTTTCAAGTTATACACCCAATGCTACCTCAGCAAAATCTATTCATTGCGTATCAGTTAGTGAAATATACTCTTTCATTCTTTGATTTTGGAGAAATTAGTCACAAACACTCTATTTTAAGACACGGAGTCTTGATTTATCGAAGAAAAAAATTATTTTTGTTCCCAAAAGCTCCATATTTAGTCCAAATCAGTCTTCTACAAATGAAAAGGTAAGTTTTTAGATGGCCTGGTGTTCAGGCTTCAATTAATCACAGCATGGCATCAGGTGTTGTTTCTGGTATTTCTCCAAAGACCTCTTGGTTATTTTTAGAGACATCGGTCACCTCCTGGATATTACAAGGAAAAACAATGATAGATTACAAATAAAAATAAAACAAACTCAGCCACGTCTGTCAAAGCACATCCTTTTTGTCCTCTGACGAATTGTTGAGGTAAGGCTTCACTAATCGCCGAAAATTATCTACATTAAGTTTATAATGAGTTGTAATTCATTAAAATATATCATTAACAATATTCTAATAAGGAACTGCATTTTCTTAAAAAGGAACTACAAAAATGCATCATTACAAGTAAACTTGTTTTCCTAATGGCGTCTCTTGAAAAAAAAATGCGTTCTGTAAGGATAGACGGAGAAATAGTAAACGGTCATAAGACTATTATTTAAAAATACATACTCGTACACATGTATATAGAACAAAATCGATATACGAAAGTTAAGCATAGAATCAATATTCATTTATACAATTCAAAAGTTTAAATTGCATACAATTTACGATTCAGTTAGATATAAACTTAAAAAAAATATTTTACCCACCTCTCATTTGTAAACTGACGAGAGCGAGATTAACATAAGCCTTTTGGCTTGTTTCTTCTATGTACTGTCATTATAATATGTATATGATGCAATTTACTGAATAAATATTGTTTAAACTAAACTTTAAATTAATTTTATAGTTTATTCACTTTTACTTTGTAGAATGTATTATCAATGTAATCACCATTCACCATTGTCTAAACAAAACCTGTTTTGGGGCTAACGTGACAACAAAAGGTATATGAAGAATTGGACAGAATGAGCAGCTATAGGCTGTTGTCTTGTCTTTGTTATCGCAATAAAAGTCAGTTACATGTTTTGAAATGATAACTCCCCTCGTAAACTTTCAAATTCAGATTTGAAGTCATATTTAAACAGTGTAAATGGGCTTTCTTATCAATATTGTACATTTATAATACATATTTATGACAAGCATAAATATGTGTATTAAATAAAATAGTAACAATTAATCTATGTGTTTATATGAATATACACAGTGTTGCTTGTTAGTTGCAGTCTTAAAAAAACCCAGAATAAAAACCCCAAAAATATATATTCTAGATGTTGAATATACAGTAATGAAGTAAACAGAGAGTTGTGATAACTTAGTTTTTCCAACATTTTGAATTTTGTTATTTCCTAAGCATTCCTTCTTCTTGTTGGTCATCAACACACAGTTTTTAACCTTGGACGATTCTATCACCCTCATCCCCACGTACAGCAATGAATATCAATTTCCGAAAAACGCCTCCAAGTAACATATTTCCTTTCCCAGTCTCCTTGTTGTGATAAACATTCCGTATGTAAACATGTATGTGAGCACTATTCCACGCCTCCATCATAAGTTTCCCGGAAAATAAAAACCCAATATAAGTTATATAAGAAATAACGATTGTACAAGAAACCACAACGCGTAATGTGTTAGAGGCTTCCGGAGATGCAGGGGGCATGTTTTTAGAAAAAGTCCCCGCAACCTATACGAGTTCCACACTTTATCTTACAATTGCCACAACATGTTTTTCTTTTCTCTATAACATCAAAAGGATATGGCGTACAATGTATCAAACAACATCCTATATAGGTATAAGTTTTTCAGAAAATTCAGAGATCAAATCATTGGGGTTTTTCTCTGGTTTTCTTCTGTGCGTCGCCATCACTTCTTTCTGTAAATGCAGAAAAAACCGATATGATGTAACATGGCTGTATTAAAATTTGATTATTTTTCTTTTTAAAAAATCTAAAATTATATATATCGAGTGTACTCTTGTATAAAACTATATGATTTTTTCCGAATCAGAAGCGAATCACTCAATTATATTATAATTAGGTTCTTTATTTATTTTAATCTGAAGTTAAAATTATTACGTATAGTTAAGAAAACTAGCATCATAGAGGGAATTCTAAGAAATGACAAAGTAAACAAGTATTGATAACTGCATATATGATAACAATGAAAAATTGAAGCTATGAATATTCAGTCTGAAGTTAAAAATTATAATATATAGTTGAGAACACAATCTTCTAAGAAATGTCAAAGTAAACAAGTATTTATAACTGCATATATAATAACAATGGAAAGTTGAAGCTATAAATCGCTAACTCTTGTCTCTTTCGAACGAAAAAGCGATTAATGTAGTAAAAATCACAGTAATTTAAAAGCTTTAAAAATGTCTCGCGTACGTTACAACTCTCGTTGCGTACTGAAACAAGTAAACACGGTAGATACTTTAAATAAGTATTTCACAAACACTGCGCCGTTTCAGTGAAGTGCGCACCATCAAAAAATTTACTACGCAGTGTAAGTTGTTCTGATGTTCAAGTCTTATTTTGGGATGAATCCAGTTTAAACTTGAAATTTTATGTTTTAAGAATGCGACTTTGAAAACAAACAAAACAATGATATTATTCTAGTATTGTAAAGGAAAGTATTGCGTTATAAATACTGTTACCAAAAATAGAACACGGCAATTGGTTGTTTTCTGTGTATTTATAAAGCTGAATTACTGACTTAAGTTACTGATAGGCTATAAAACAGGCATATTATGAAATAAAATTGTCCATAAATATAAATAGAGGAAAACACGGATAAACAAATAGATCATAAATCATAAGACAACGAAAACTTTTATAAACACGTCGAATATATACGAAAATCTTAGCTGCGACTGTCAATGAAACCTTTAAACACTCGTTTTTGATTAAAATCTTAATTATCTGAATTAAAGTTTCTTTACCACCACTTTTCTTTGCAATGTCCATTGTCTATACACATTCACTCTTAATGAAGCTTAATGGTCAACAAGTAATCATTTCATTTCAGACCTACCTCACAAAAGCTATAAACTAGAATTTGATTATTAAAAAAAAGTTAAGCCCAATCATATTAGATTTTTTTCTTATATATATCTTTATACAAAACTCTCCAGGATATTAATACAATAGAGTCTTAAAACGGCCATGAACACGGTGTGTACGTTTGCGAATTAAATTGTGTTTTTATTATCTCTAAAGGAAATAATGTTGCAAGTTGCGTCCTTTACCAAATTAATATTTTAAATTTTGATTTATGGATCCATTTTTTAATAGAACGTAGGTGTCTAATCAAATGGACAATAAGTAAATTAGACAAGCAACATAAGTGCAACTCATTCCTGAAGGTACACTAAAAGTTAGAGTCACTTCTTGCCATGGACCCCACGTGTTGGCGTGTATTGACAACAGGGAAAAACTTTTTTTCTAATTTACGACGGTGCCAAAAAATATACTACATCATTAAATTTTAAGATGAACTCTTTAATAAATGTAGAAGACAGTTTTTGCAACATCTTTTGGTACAATGTAGTAAATCAATGGTAAATTCATATTCTTGAAACATAAAAATTCAAGACGGAAAAATTTGCGTGTACGAACAAAGAAGATTTAGATTAATAAAAAAAGATTAATTGAATAGATTGCACTTGATAACTTATGTATCTAGATAATACATGTATATTAAAAGAATAAAGAAAATTATAATAATAATTTTGAAATTTCGATCGTGGTTTTTACGTTTAAGTGCAATTGTGTCTTTGCCAACTCATAGGAAGGATTTTAAACTACACTTTGTAACGATTGATGTTCATAATTAGGTATAAACTTTACCAACCGCGTCAGACGACCAAGTTTGGGGATGTGTCAATGGTCAAATGCGTTCGGGCAGGCCTCGGTGTTATACATATATATCATTTTCTACAATATCCCGGACCAATATAATAACCACATGATCTAGCAAAGAAATTGGTTTTTGTTATTGTTTAACACGTGTTGTTGTTGTTTGAAGTGTGTGGGGAAAGGGGTATATATCACTTTTTGTTTATGTTATTTATATTTTTACAATAATCTCAGACTGCGGACATGAATTTGGATAATTGCTTTTTTTTTTTTTTTACAAAAGCAAGGAAGAAATGGGCTAATTAATTAAAAATTTAAAAGAAATTGTATTTGGAATTAAATCATTTATGGAACCAGGCCAGCGTTTTGAGATTATTAATGTTGTCTTTGCACCTCCAATCAGCATGCAAACGAAGGACTTTTACTTATACATGTACATGTATATAGAGAGTTTACTTCTTGATGAACCTCTAATTCCTTTAAGATTTTACCTAAGATAAGGTATGCCGCCGTTGAAGGGAACGTATTTATCTGTATGTTATTTTAAAAACTATTGAAACTTTGTAAAACTATAAGTTGTCGGTAAAATTTGACTATAATTTGACTTATAATTTTACAATCTGAGATACAATTTGAGAAACAATTTTAATAATGAAAGTACTGATGTACGCAATATCATCTACTGCAGGACAAAGATGATGTATATAAAATGCAACAACAATAAAATAAAACCTTTCCATAGATACACAAATTCTATAAAGTATTTGTATTTGTTCAATATTGACAAAATACAGCAATAGTTTTAAAAATATTTATTCAGCTTTTGTTTCTCTTTTATGCATCAGCAGAAGGTACATCAAGAAATATGAAATAAGTAGTTATTGTAGTGACTAGTCAATTAGGAAATCCAACATTGCAGAGTCACATCACCTAGGTGGATTGGTTCAGATTATCGAGAAAAAAAAAACCATAACGTGATTTATTGTTAGAATAGGGGAAAAAACTTCTATTTTCCAATTTTACCACCAAAGAGTTAATCACACCACACAATAAAAATGCATAACGATTCTAGCTGACAATAATTTTATTCCAATCCTGCAAGGCAGAAAATGACAAATTGCATTTTACTTCATTAGGAAATAGTCCTATATCTCATCGACCTCACATGTGAAGGTTTGTTTTTTTAACAATTGACATTTTCTGGCACTAAATTACAAAAATTTTTGGAAACCATGAATCTAATTGTATTTTTAGCTAAGGTTAAATTATTTCAATAACTGTATATCAATTTGAATTTTACCTGGATTGTTCTTCAAAAGTAGGCCACACTTTTTGAGCGAGGCGGGAGTTTAAGGTGGAAATTACCCTATTAGATGGAGCGTTCTAGACAATTTTTGTTTATTCTTTAAGTATACTTTGTTTGGAAAGTTTTCATAATGCCATATTTTACTTGTATCCACCTGCTCTGCAAATCGTACGATAAAATAAAAAAAATACATATATAACGATTTATATTATATATAAATTATAAACAACTGTATCAATCTGCAGAGACACGAACGTTAAGATGACTTATGCTTGTACTGTGGAATCATTAGATTTCGCGAGGGACATTTAATTTTCGTAGATGGTTAATTTTTAAGATTTGAGAAGGCTTTATTTTTAGGATAATTTGTTTATGACACAGTTCTAACCATTTTTAAAAATACCTGTCCTTGTATGAACTTTTTCAAACTTGCTTTCAAATGCATTGTTTAACCATAAATATCAACTCTTATTTAAATTATGTTAAGTTTGCATCGTTCATTGATGCGTTTTTGTACTTATGTTGACTTTACGTGGATCATATCTTGATCGATCAAAGCTTGAGCTATACTGGGAGCATGCATACTCCCCTGACTTGCACGGACTGACCTCTCAATTAGTTTTTGTAACCGTGGTAGCCTTCACATATATCCAATTAATGGCTGTTTCCTCTCACGTACTGATTGACAGTAAATGGATTTAACAATTCTAGGGTTAAATCCATCTATCAAAGAGTCAAAAAGCTTGTTAATGCATGGATATTTTCAGTATGAAATGGGTTTAACCCTGGCTTTAATAGCGTTATCCATGTTATCCATGTCCTCAGAATCATTGGCCTTCGGGGTATTAGTCGATATTAGTGGAACACACCCTAAACATCTGACGTCAAACGCAAATTTGCCAACAAGCCAACTCTTGATGCCCCCCCCCCCCAAAAAAAAAAAATAAAAAAACCCAACAAAAAACCGAGAGCCTGTCCAGCCAGCGGTGGCAAGGCCAAAGAGGCGATCCAGACATCCAATCAGAACAGCTTCAGCAAACCCTTAAGCCCAATCAGCGCCAAATCCAGCTATTTTGTGGCACCAGCCCAGCGTGCAACAATGTTGCTTTAAAGCGAGCAGTGCATTAGACGTCAGAAGCCGTGGCTGATATGATAAAAATACTAGATGATGTCCCGCGCAAGGGTGGGAATTAAAACTTTCTAAGTCAGTAAGGATGAACTTCAATTGCGCTTGCGTAAATTGGAATTCTGGGAAGGAATTAGACAGTTCGTGTTAGAGAAATTCGAAGAAGTTATGAAACTGGTCAGTTTATAGCCAGTAGGTTAAACTGCGCATCGATGTATAATTGAAAGACTGTCAATGGGAATCGTCTGTAGCCACAGTCCGGAGTCCGCGTATATCTTACCGACTCTCATAGTGAGCTTGGAAAGTAAATATATTGGTAGTGGTTTGCGATGAGACCTATTGCATTCAGAGAGGTATGTTTGCAAAGTTTGTGCCACTGTTATACACCGCTACACGCTTATCTCCTCACCTACATGTACAGTCATAACAATAAGGGTGCAAACTAAATGTGCATCCGCATATCTATTATTGTTCTGGAAATTAGTTATTGTGTGTTTTTAATAAGATTATGTATTCACTTTTGACCTAAAATTAAAATTCCGCTGGCTGACTTTCTTAGCTTTTTAAAAAGCTAACCTTGTACATAAATATGATACAGTGCTTCATGTAAAAGGACGTGACCTCTATTCTTTTTTTTTTTTTGCTATTACAAAATTGTTTTATTTCATTTCAATCCAGAAAGTTGTTGTATAGTCCGTCGTATCTCTTCTTTAGATCAACTCTCGCCATAACTATAATCACTGTCCCAAATAAGAAATTCAGATAAAAGACTGTCACCCCCTCCACCCAATTTAACTTCCCCGTTTTAAGCATACATCCTCTATTAATACAGACGTAGAGTTATTAACACAATCTCTTCATGGTTCACCTATGATTGTACAAGATTTACTACCAATCTATAATGTAAGTAATTTAAAAACGCTTGTATATACATATTTATTTGCATATCTTAAACCAAAGTTGTCAGATCCAAGGTACTTTCCGCCAAGACGTCATTTAATCAATCCGCGTTCCAATCGCAACATCTCGGGCCTTTCTGGACAGGCACGGAAAAAACCTCGAATGTACTAACATTACCGAATGCTAGAATTTTATACAAAATGATGTCGCTTCCCATTAGAACAAATATCGGATAGACAGCCTTGTGTCTCGCTTCTGTGTTATATTTAAGGTCTATCATTAAATACAATGAAGTCTAGCTCACATCCAATCGCAGCTTCTCGGGTCTTTCCGAGCTTGCCGGAAAGGCCCGAGAAGTTGCGATTTGCTCACATCTCAACAGATCGTAAAATGTGTTGTACTTAAACACCCATGCGAATGTTATTGTCATTTAAATTTTAGACCACGTGGTTTTATTTTACCCTTTCAGTTTCGCAGTAAAAATCGTGCCTCGTGCTTATAGTCTAGTTCATAGAATCTAGGTACTATAGTAGTCAAATATTAAATCTAGAGGTTTATTGATTTTAAACTTTATCTTAATTTATTGGTGAATAGAATGTGTTCTAGAAATAAATGTGACAACACAAAAAATAGTTTTTGTCAGCTGTTGCAACAATTAACATGCTAAGTAGAGATCCCCCCTGGGGATTAGTTTTCGATCCGCGCCTGACCTAGAAATAGCATCAATTGTGAAACAGACTATATAATTTCATGCAGAATGTTCCTTGAAAATGACTCGATATACTAAGTTTTTATTCAAAACAGACATCCATTATTTTTTTTAAAACATGGTATTGCACACCACAAGCATCAAACATGGATATGATTTTATTAAGCCACGCAATGTTTATATTTTCAACCACTCAACACGTGGTTGAACACGAACGATAACTCTGTTCTGAATATTATCGTTTAATATTTAAAAAAAACCGCTAAATGGTGAAATAAGACAAACTTATTAAAAGAATTTCATGTTTTAACATAAACCAAAGTAGGATACGATATGAAAAACGACCAGTACTTACGTATTTTGAGAATATTATCCGAACACTTATACTTTCGCTCGAAATTTCACAGGAACTGAACAAATCTCGGTGATGTCTCGTGAACTTTCATTCGAGCACCTCTAGATTTATTACATGCTTAGCAACGATAAAGAAAACATTCCGAACACATTCGCAGGGGTGTTAAAGGGGGGGGGGGTGCTATGGAACGCTTAGGTAATACATTCGCGGTGTTTTTCCGAGCTTTGCCGGAAAGGCCCGAGAAGCTGCGATTGCCTGGATTTCTGGGCACCTCATTCTGGAAAGTTCTATCATCAAATCTAAAATCGCTAATTCGAGAAACGAATTGGCTCATTTTATTTATTCAACATTTGTCATGGGAATAAATTCCCAGTAAATATATCCAATCTTTACGTTCATTGCAAGCATAATTCCCACTGATTTTGATCGGCCAGAGCGTGTCCACCACCTTACTCTCAGATTTGCTATTCGAAAATGTAAGTATAGATTTTTAGTTTATTTCTCAATAATTACTTATCAGGTACATATATATTCAATGATAGTTTACGGATGTACTTTAATCCACATTAATATCGACCTATGTCCCTACCACCTTATTATCCAAAATTATCGTCAGACTGCTTATCGCGATTTTTTCTCTTCAATGCACCTATCTTACTCTTGTACCCCAATGAACCACCAGCAAAATGATAGTTGGTTGTCTTTCTTTGCCCGAAAGAGGTGTGTCAATAGATACATGTACATACTTTTAATCCCTGCAGACTGAAGTGGTTGTCTTTCGTAAATTATTAACATGTGATAATTAAATCTGCAGGTATTTGATAACTTAATGATATAGTCAACATTTTATAATTAAAACAATTGACGTAGTTACCAATATTTTCAATCCTATTGACGCAGGCCAATATAGAATTTAATAACATTTAATATAAAAGTTCAGCTTGTTATTCAATATCGAGAGCTGAGAAAAAAAACATTGGAAGCACAAACATAAACATAAAAATCAAAGGAAAATATGCCCCCTACCGCTTCTCCGTATCAAAGCAAGTCAGTATTGGTATCCCTCTTATGGAATTCTATTGCTAGAATATATAATTTATGTAGAGTAACAATGTTCGATAATCCAACTATTTTGTAATGGAAAATTTTTAACGAAGTCATTTTGAAAAGTTACGCATTTAATGCCAATGCCCATAAACACATGCCGAATCTGAAACGTCATTTACTTGATTGTAGAACATTAGTAGTAGTAGGGATGCTGTCCATCGGTTGATAAACTGATTTATTAGAATGGTTATAAAATGACATCGAACTGGTCGATATTGTTAAACCGAGTAAAGCTACATGTATATGATTTATCTCTAAGTATGGCACCATACATTACTGGTTTAAACATGTTCATTTCGGAGAATCATACAAATGCAGACACATCCAAGTTTGCTGGCTTCAAAAAACAGTTTTATGCGCAAGATAGTTAAAATTAGGAAGATAGGTCGTGAGTTAGGAAACAGCTCACGATAATCATTTTGGAATTGTCAAAATATTAGAATTGATGTTCTTCTTGTACTAGAAATGACCCATAAATTGATAGTTAAATTATATACGTGAAAAGAAAGTGACGAGGATTAATTGGTTTCTAAATCGATTTATAAATTCCAAATAAAGTCAAACAGTACATTCTTCCGATTAAAATAAAAAAAAACCCTCTTACATGTATATAAATAGTTATAAATGATAAAACACGAGTCACGCACTATTTATTAACAGAGTTGGAGAAAAAAGGGTGAAGTAAATGATAATGAAAAAATGAACTCGATTTCAACCATTGCGATCGTATAAAGAGAGGTTAGTTATTCAGTGTGGGTTCATGCATTAATCTGAAACAATATAGTTTACAATCAAATATTATTAATCAGTACGAAGTTGCGTTTTTAAAACAATTTTTAGAAATCTCATGAGAAATATAAACAGCATTCATTAATTTCAAGTCCTGCATTCTGTTTACTATGACCAATCCAATTTCTGCCAAGAGAAGAATACCCCGAAAGTACGGTAACATCAATCAATTAATGTAAGGTACATGCATATTTTGAAAATGCTCTGTCAAAGTCATAGAAGTAGTGTTATTTAGTCGTGTGAACTGACATTTAATGGCACTTGAACGTTTGTAAAACAATATTAGTACTCAGGTCAGCGATGTAGCCTAAGTCTCTTGTATTTTATAGTCTCCCTTTAAAGGGGCATGGTCACGATTTTGGACAAAAATCATTTTTCCGATTTTAATATTTACAATGCTTCAGAAAGGCATTAATAATGTGCAACTGAAATTTGAGTGTCATTTGTCGAGTTATAAGCGAGTTACAGAGCTTTAAATTCTTCGCTACGTAAACAAAGTGTTTGTTTACATTTTGAACGCTGAAGTAAAAATTTCAGTTTTAAACCTAAAACGAATGTGTTAAACGTTAGAAACTGTTTATCTATGCTTAAAATAAATGAAAAGAGAGACAAATAAGCTAGAAAAATATTTTTTACTGGTATATTGAAACTATGTAAACAAAAAACAGGGCACGAGCCTTGTTTACATGACAAAGAATTGTGAGCCCTGTATCTTGCTTATAACTCTATGATCAAATTTTATTTGATCATTAGAAATGTATTTCTAAAGCATTGTAACTAATAAAAACATAAAAATAGAAATTGACCAAAATCGAGACCATACCCCTTTAAAGGGGGGTCAAACTTTTAAAGCATTGAAGGATCTTCATACTTTGAGAGACATTTAAACCCCTGGTCATACAGGTATAACACTAACACACACCTTTATACACTTAAAGAGACATTCTACAAAATATTGTGAAAGTTACCGCGCATAGGTCATGGATTATGGTGTTACAAAGGGGCTTTGTTGATCATGCAGTGAGAGCATAATGGTTCTCTAAATTCTTTCAAAAATCATCGTTATAAATTGGCATCTCTTTGGCCTACCGAACGCGTAGCTTTCATGAGCATGGAGACCCCCAGCGATTCATGGTTCTTTTGTTATAATTTCACCAAGATCCCAGTCTTATTTGGTGAAATTGTTCAAAATTTTAAAATCTACGATTATTTCCACCCCATAATTATATTTTAAGTATCCACATGCCACGACCTATGAAATTATATTTATCAAAAATGATTCACGTGCTTACAATATTCTTCCATAGTGTCATATAATTGAAGAAAAAAAAATATATTAGGATATTTTCTTGATTCTTCGTTAATGCCCCCCCCCCCCCCCCCAATCATTTGTGCCTAATTAATTACGGCGTTTTTTAAATATTACTTTATTGAAAATTGTTAGTTCCAAACTTACATGTACATCGACTCGATACAGTAAATGACAGTGACATTGACATAAAAGATACCACAGAATCTGCGTCATCTGTTTCATACTTGAATATTTTACTGGAAAGGGACATTGATGGTAACCCAACAACAAAACATTATGATAAACGCGATGATTTTCTATAATCAGCTTTCCTTACTTATGTAGCTATATACCTTTATCACCTGCATATGGAGTTTTTGTCTCTCAGTTGATGCGATACGCAATTTTTAAGGGCATGCTCTACGTTTGAACAGTTTATAAGGCGAGGCAAGCTATTGACAAACAAGTTGATAGAACAGGACTACCAACAGTCTCGATTAAGATCATCTTTTCGTAAGTTCTATTGTCGATACAACGAACCTGTCAGCAAATACAATCTTCCATTGGGTCGCATGTTGACTGACGTTTTTCATACTTATTGTTAGACCATAAGAAACAACCTTATTGTTTACAGATTTTTTCCGTTTTCCCAATTACGATTAAGAGCTCACGACGGGTGTGACCGAACAGCAGAGGATGCTCAGTCCTCCATTGCAACTGATCCTACTTCTAATGTTTTAGAGGTCCGTGTTTGCTCTGGTCTTGTTTTGTTTTTTTTCCTTTGGATTTTGATTTTGAATACTTGTTGTTATCACTACATGTCATTGATCTTTTTTCAAGTAGTGTTATGCTTATGTGAACGTAACGGCCCATGGGCCTCTTGTTGTTAAGAATATTTCTGATTATATGTCAAATATGTTACGTAATTGAATTAAAATGCCCTTTTTTTAATCAGTTGTAAGCGAAAAATGCATAGTGAGACATTTTGATGTAACAGTTAATTAAAAGAAAATAAAAGAAAAGAGTTATGAAGACATTTGCAGAACAATTAGCATTGCTATCTGCGAAACTCATTAAATATACATTTAAAAGTATTTAAAACCAAAAATGCACGCCATAGTTGCTTGAGAAAATATTTTTTCTGCCCGGCAGTTTGCAATACAAATATCGTTTTCTTCGGCGTTTATGCTAACAATAGAAAATTTGAGTAAATTAAAAAAGATTCTTAAACTTAAAATAATCACGTTAATCCTATGTAGTTTCAGTCACTTCTTGTGTTTGTTGCAGATATCGTTGGTTATTTCATACATCATATCATCAAATAATAATATTTAAGGAAAGATTAACACATATTTGAGTATTTTTTTGAAAATGATATAATGGGTTATTATTAATTCAAGATTATATAAAATTACGTCGAAAAAAAAATTCATACCTAGTTTGATCTTTTTCAGGTAATTATTTTTACCTCAAACAGCATTTAATGAAAAATTATTGAAAAACATTTTCGTCATTTGTAAAAAAAAAAAAAAAATAGAAATTAATATTTGTTCGGATAATTTATAGATATAAACGAGATACAAACAAAAATAGTTTGTAAATACATATGCATATTCATTCTTAGCTGAGTCATCCACCACAGACATGAAAATTATTCCTGTGTACTTTTTTTTAAATGAAAGGTTTCAATTTAGAAAACGTTATTCATTTGAAAGTGAAGTACACATTTGTCAACATATAAATTTTAATGTAACTAGATTGCTTACAGACTGTTTAGTATGGTGTTGTTCAAGAAAAATATCTTATTAATTATATTAAAAAAAACTTAAATAATTTTCATTTTTAACAATGAGATAACAACCATAGATTTTTACTTGTAGATAGCTTTAAAAATCGAAATTTCGGACTTAGATTTTCTGTTTCTCTGCAATAAATTGTGAATTTGTCCATTTCTATCGAATTATTGATCTTAAAGCAAAAGATGAGCCTTCTTGCAAATTTTTGTATCTCCACAAAACAAAGCTATGTTAAAACTAAAAAATAATAAATTTGAGTATTATAAATTGATATGAGACCCAAAATTTATCAAAGTATATTTATTTTTATACTCAGATGAATAATAAAAATGTCACGCTGGAATGGGCCCAAAATGGGTCCGTCTTTTGCCCCCACGTTACATGGTCTTGATCACGATGAAACCAAGATAATTGCCAGTATTTTTAGTGTACAGTATGAAGCATTCATAGCTATATACAGGTTTCACATTGAAGCGGATTGGGCACTATTTTTGAACAAATACAATCAAGAGTTTAGATTGTTATATTTACTCTTTAAATAGATCTTTAATATAGTTTTACGGAAGAAGTTTTCCATCTTATAATATAAATGTCTTTCCCATTTCTGACAAATACATTGCAAACTTTGTCATTAATAAGTGTCGAAAAAATGAGTTGTTTTTTCCCCTTCAAATGCTGTAATATTCATATTTCTTTTGAATCTAGAGCGTGAAAGATTGCATGTAATTAAAAATCAACGACAATTATTACGGTGATAAATATAGTTATTAGATATTCTTTTTGAAATAAACGTTCATATATAGTAACAAAAAGTAATATTCGTATTATATAGCTGCATGTCATAATCTTACTGCACTTAACACCGCACTATAGTTGGATACTTTGTGTGGATTTTTGTTTGGCTAGATTTTATAACGAAATACGATATCTTCATAACAACATTTATTGCTTGTCCTTGAAAAGATGGCTCCTCAAATATATTATTAAATGTTATTTTAATTTACAGTGTCATGATTAAACAATTTTAAATTAGTAATTTGATGGCAATCAGATAAAAGTTAAAAGTTACAAGCTATATAGCTTTAATATTTTTTTACAATGTTAAATGGTGAAAAAAAAATTAAAAAATGATAAATGTACATCAAAATTACCCCCCCCCCTCCCAAAAAACAATTGAAATTTGACCAATAAGTTATATTTAAGGAACAGTATAAAGATTTAAACTAGCGCATGATGAATAATCCGAAATTGATATATTATGCTTGTTACAAAAATAATTCATATTTGGCATATATCTTTAGGCGTTTGGGATCTGATCGACCATTTTAACTGTAATAGGTATGTCTTTAGCCATTTAGAAATTGAAGTATCTATAAAAGCTAATGCATGTAATAAGTTACTTTTTCAGATATAGTTACAGAGTTTACATTTTGTCTGAATTTTTATTTTTCTTGATTCAAAGTAAAACTCGTAAAATATAAAACATTGCCTGTTATAAAGTGGATTGTTCTTTGTAATGTCCTAAAAATACATTACAATTAATTATAACCACACCGAATTTTACATATTTTAGTAAAAAGAACAACAATTTTCTGACAGTAGTGGTGAATATCTGCAATTCACAAAAGAGGTTTGTATAGAAGTACCATTAAATATCTTGCTTAAATTACAAACTGCTCGGTTTTCGCAAAACGATGGGTAAAGTTAATTAGTAATTAAAATAATAAATAACACTTGAATATCTAGAAAAATAATTAAAAATTTTAAAAAGTGTATTCATTATTGTTTTTTGTCCTTTATAGGAAATAATGATATTTTTTAAAGAAAAAAATTGCTAGTTACCAAAACATTTTACATCACTCTAAGCTCAAATTGTGGTTACTTTTTTGGCCTGTTCCTGATATCGACATCCAATACAATTACTTGATGTGGTTCTTAGTTTAAAAAATACCTTCTTAAATTGACAGATGAGTTCAACCTTCTTTACCACATAAGGAAAATATAGGTTTGTAATTAAGTTTTGACATTATATAAAAAAAAATCTTTATGTTTCATGAGATCAAACCTTTTAGAAACGAAATATTCTGAAATTAATTAAGTCTTTTTTAAAATCCAAATATACGTAATTTGTAGTCAGTGATGTTTAAAAGGGTCTTGTGTCATTTGTAAATTAAGTGCAAGTATGACAAGAATAGTTTTAGTATAACACCTTTTACAGCTGTATGATAAAATTTATATTGATACGTTACATAATAATCAGACAGTCAATTAACCAGACAGTTCATTAAATGCATTAATCGATAAATTGTAAAATAAACGTGTTTAGATTATATAAATCAAGAAGAGACTAAAAGAAATATTTTTTCATTTTGAACGTAGTTTTCCAACAGATCTGGTTAACGACAATAAATATCTATATTCTCAGTACTTGTTTCAAATTGCAGATGCTTAGCTAAAAAAAAAACAACAACAAAAACCATTTCGTGAGAACTGCTAACTAAACGAATATAAAAGAAAACAAATTACATGTACAAATAGTCATCGAATGGTATTCAATCTCCAAGCATCTCTTTATTTGTAACATTCTTGCCCTTTTTGACAAATCATTGCCATCTTTCACCTGTCTTGCATGGTACAAGGTCCACTGGGTTTTCTGTACCAGGCGCAGACATCACGCAATATCAATTACATACAATGGATGGGCCTTTACTAAAATTGACCATTTGTAATGCGTCTTCATTTAGAATAAAGAGTCTATTTTAAGTGGAAGTGTTGGAAAACTCTTAATTGTGATTTTTCGAGCAATAAAACATTAAAGAAATCAAGAGAAAAATAAAAAAGGAAATTACAAACAATCGCACACGGGTAGGACTAGCTTTACACTTATATTAATACACGTATAATTTTATGATCTTTTATGGTTCTCTTGTCAAGAAAAAAAAACACAAAGGAAAAATTTATGTAATACATGCTGTAAAAATCTATTATTAAGTTTCAAATATATATGAATATCTACAGACCCCCTTTCAGGATAAAATAGCAAAAAAAAATATTTGTATGATTTCTTGAAAATGACAATGCATATTAAGAATACAGTGAATGTTGTTTGTTAAGACTAATGACGCTTAGGTGTGGGTGTGTTTGAATACTTATATAAAACATATTTCGCTGTCCATGTTCTGAGTTATTATGATATCATGCATGATGTCAGCACTGTATTTACATATTTGGTTGAAATAAAATGGTTGTTTTGTTTTGTATAATTAAAAAGACATCAATTACCCTAAGTATAGAAAGTGCAGTAGACATTTACGTGTACTTTGAAATTTAAAATACACATTAAACTCACCTATGAATTGAGTAGCAACCGTGTTAACTATTTACAATCTTATTTAGGTATCCTGAAATAATTTTCATAGGGATATTTTCTCTTATTTGTATTTAAAGGTTAAAACTGTAGACAGCATATAACTAAAACAAATGGTTCACATGAACATGTACAATGCACATGAACCAAGCTCATTTTTAAAGGAAAGTTGGGGGAAAGGCGGCCGCGCCCGGGGGGGGGGGGGGGGGGGGGGTTAATTCATCAATAATAAATAACCACAAGGTCATGGAAAGTTTTGAATAATGTTTCGGAAATTTTTGTATTTTTTCTGAAGAACAATGGCTAATCTAAAAATATAATGCAGATATTTTTCATCAATGCACGTTCCTCCATACGAATATTGTCACACTTTGTTATTATTTAACATTTTTGAAAATAATGAACAATTTGAATTCCTGCAAACTAATCAATTTTGACCAATACTTTTCTGCATACACATTGAGAATTACACATGCATGTGCATATTTAGTATAATTAATAAAAGGTCCTGATATAGGAAATGAACCTTGGCCTCATTATTGAGTCTTGTAAGGTCTCAAGCCATTCATTTCCTTTCAAATTATGTACGAATACGCCCAGTATTCCATTAGGAAATCGATATTTTCTTTGTGCTTTCTTTGTGTGAGAAAATGATTTGTTTTGCGGTGAAATCTGTCAGAAAAGTGTCATTACTGGGAAAACATATTAAAAGTGATTTTCGTAAGGATTATTTTATAACAAGTTCAATTAATAGAACAGATGTGAAATAGAAGATACGACAAGGTCTGAATACTAATATTTCCGCAAAACATCTGGTGTTTTGTGGGAGGTAAGGGAGACGTGTAATATAACAAAGTGATCCAGTGTGTATATCGAATAAATCTTCGACAGAGTACTAAATACGTAGTTTTATTTTAGTAAAATTGATCTAAAATAACCTCCAGTTTTGAACAATAGTTTATTGCAAACCATTTGATTCGACAAAATGGTAATGAAGGCTTTTTGTAAATCATTTTTAATATAGCAAACAGATCACCAATGTTATTATATAAAATTAATGTAAAACAAAACAAAAACAAAAATCTTTTTATAGGATAATTTGATGATTTTTTTTATTCCTAAGTGATAAATTTTGTTCATGTATTTATTCAGTTTTAATTCTTTAAAACTTCCTTTTTTTGCTTTCATCATTTTGACCATAACACATATTTTTTTTCCTCAATAATTGTTATATCAGTAAGATTGCATTTGTATATCTGCAACCAATACTAGACTTATTATCAATTCAAGACTGTTATTTGACAGTCTTTAGAGGGCTTGTTGGTTGTGGCCATATTTAGACTGTGTTAATCTCATTTAGAAGAATACCAAAATGTAAACGGTCAAATATACAGATTTCTTTTCTTAAAAAATAGTTTATAGCTGAGCCAACCATATCTTTAAATTTTTGGCAGATCTGATGATTACATTGTTGACCATCCAGGCTCCTTAAGTTTGCTTGAGCCAAAACAATAACTTTATTTTACCTTCTAAAACATTATCAACCCATACTTACCCAAACCCAAACACACCGTAAACAAAATGGAATACCAATCTTAGCCACCATATAAATATAATATACATTGACAGATCCAAAAATTAACCAAATTCTGAAGCTTAACACATTTTTTAATCGTTGCATTTGTTGATCGCTAATGATACTCCAAAAAACCTTAAGTACCCAATGAAAATGAACCCTACAGATACCTCCAACGAGTCCAAATAATATTCCATAGAACCAATATGATCACAAAAATTAATGCTTTAACAAAGCCAAATTATACAGAAATAACTCCATGAACCCCCAAAATACGAAAATGAATAAGGTAAAAAGACGCACCTGTTGCATGTTGCCTTATAAAAAAACCCAAATTGCAACATTTTGTTAAAGTTCACCATTCCTCTGACCACTGGAAAGATCATTTGCTTTAATAAGTGAGTTTCTATGAAAATTCTCTACAAAAATGTCTGAATATATGGAGCAAATTGAAAAAAAATAATAGAGAAAACCATTGTAAGTAGATATCTCTAGATGCATGTATTGTAAGTTTTTACTGTGTTTTAAAGACCTTAAGTATAAAAGTGTTTCAGGTCAAGAGGTTTTTTTCGTGATCACTGTTCTGATGAGCTAAATCATCAGATATGAATTACTACATTTGTCCTTATTTTATCAATGTAGTGTTCCAAATTAGATTTTTCCTCTCGTGCAAACATTTTATATATTAATACTTTGCCAAACTTGCAACTTGGCAAATTTACAAAGTACATGTATAACTATTTCTGTAAAACACTTTATATATATATATATATATATATATATATATATATATATATATATATATATATATATATATAAACCTCTTCCCGCCAAAAAATCCCACGTTATAATTAATTATATCAGCCACCTTTAATAAACGGAATTAAAAAAAAACACAAAATTTGTACTTGTGACACTTTTAAGCGGGAGAAAAAAAAATTAATAACCCATTAAGCATGTAAACATTTGATTGATTCTATTACCTTGAATTTAACCACATAAATATATAGAACTAAAGTCGATAATCAATGTCAATAAGAAGACCCCATGGGTTGTTTTCTGTGGTTGATTTCAGCCAATCATTTCGCTTGGTTTAAATACAGCACCCAATCAAACCATCGAATTTGTCCGTGGTTTTTTGTTCTAACCCGTATGCTGTCCCAACATGATTTGCATGTCTGTTTGAGTTTATTTCTTGGCAGTTTTATTCCATGTTTATAAGGTGATCCATATAGCAGGTCAATAGGGTCTTCTTCGAAAATGGTACACAGTATATCATAAAGTACATCTTTAAAAAAATCATTGAAATGCAATTCATTATATTTGATTTCAAATTTGTACTCAGTTAATGTTTTGTAAAACATTTGATTTTTTAAACTTTGCTATTTGATAAATACTGACTGTCTTTACATATAATCATATTGCATTTTTTTTCTTGAAGAGTAAAACTAATCCAATGCTTAATAATTAAATCGGGAGGTTTGAGATTTTAAAACATTAATTTTGTTAATAATTCATTTTTTTTCAGATTTGTAATAATAAAACCAAAACTGAAACACATATCATATTGGTATCAAAATGTATTTAAATAGCAGATTTTAGATGGATCAAGAATAAAAAAAGATATGACAATAATTAACCTGTTCAAAACACATCAAAGCGTCACAGAAAGATTACATTAGACACCCAAATGTTTGAAACAACATAAATAATCTTTTGGCATATGTTAACCAGATTTTGACATTTTTCAACACAATTTGAAGGAATACACAGAATGCTAATCAACCCATGAAACCACATTTGTATATGTCATGAAATCTAATTTGCTGATGATGTGTATATATATATATATTGAAATAGATCAGCTGAAGGAACATGATTTTCCTATATAACTAATTTGTATATATATGTTATATTTCGACGAAGCGGTTTTTTTTGCATTCTCATTAAAAAAAAAAAACAACCTTGCCAATCAAAATAAGACTATTTTTAATTTCATTTTGTAATTTTTTTTAGATATCAATCAAAATATGTGGTTAAAATGATTAAACCAGTCTCCCATCATTAAAAACTATTATCGGCAATCTATAAAATGATGCAGTATCACGAGATCATTTCAGGTCAAACAAAAAAACAGAACTGTATTGCATTGGCATTGGTTACAATTCACTGACAAGTACAACCTTGATTGAAATAGATTGACCTATATTGAGTTTGTCTGATTTATTTTAGTTGATATTCTTAATTAGTTAACACAGGAGGCTGGAAAATAGCCACCGCCCAAAATGCTACCCCCATCTTCCTCTTTTTCAGCATTTTATGTATCATCCCGATAGTTAACAAATTGATATGGATTTCAATCTCAGTTGTATGCAAGATCATTTTTTCCTTGACTAATTTTCTTTTAACTTTTTCCTTTATCAATTTTCGAAATGAAAAAAGCGCTTGATTGAATTTGAATTGATATTTGAATGTATGTATACTTTCCTTTCTCATTTAAAAAAAAATTCATGTATTCAAATAACAAATAACTGGTTAAGATCAAGCGTTAAGGTCAAGCGATAAATCTCTGTCAAATTGATAATATTGTGACACAATTCCAGGGTGTCCTATTTGACAAATAATGTGAGAACACAATACCAAAAAATACATTTTGTCTTGATTTCTTTGATTTAATTAGCTTATTTTGGTCATTTGCACGGGTAGGAAAATGACATTTATAATCGAATTATAGGCTAAATAAACAAAATGAACCATCAGCAATAAATGTCTGTAATAAGGTTAACAAAATAAAAAAAAAAAGATTTTTGAACAATAAAGAAGAAAAAAAATAATTCAAAACAGTTTTTTTTTTACCAATTTCTAATAAGCGGTTAATTATTTCGCCGTTGGTTTTTGATATGTTTTTCACAGTTTTGGATATTTGGTTGTCTTCATAATTAACTGAGTATCTTTTGTAATGTTTTTAAGAATCAAAAGATTAGATTATTAGTGGATGTGTATAAATGATATAATTGAAATATTTCATTTCTTGTTTTGATCTTTTATTATGTACAATTTGTTAACAAACATTTTCCTCTGAAATATAATGAAATGCTATACACGTAAACATACGTAAGCAAATATGAATGCATTATGGTGAATTAGTTTACTGCTTAATGCAAAATGTATTTTTAACGATTAAAAAGTTTTAAAAATATACAATACTCTGTCTTTTGGATTCTATATACTTGTCCTTTTCAAATTAAACTTTTCTTCTTTTTCAACGATTGGCGGACAATCATGTATACCTAGATATATTACCTCCTGTCTGAAAGCAATGTGTGTTAAGGTGCTACTTGGTACTCTATCGGCCGTTGATCTTAATGGACTTGCGATCAAAACATTTTGCAGGATACGCTCTTCCTAGTAATCGAATTCGTGTCAACTGCATGTATTGTCGGGAAAGTACAAAGAGATCACAGTAAATCGCTGTTTTCCTGAAATACGAGCCTTATAAAATTTGCTTTTTTTCACTGCTTGGAATGCGAAACTTTTGACTCTATAACATGTTGAAATCTTACTAACTAAATAGAACTTTGATGTTGGTGGATGTTCCTTTAAAGATTTTACAAAATATACAATTACCGTGATTTACAAAAACGGATATTTCAAGTCTTGTCCATTAAAACATCTAACAGTTGTAGATATGCCACAGCCGTTATTGTAATAAATTTGAAACTTGTCCTATCACTCGTGTTATCTTCAAATTATTTTTTTTCATATCGAAGACATATTGTAAATATTCAATTGACCGGCTGAAAGTTTAATTTTTCAAATTTTGTAGTTACATTCGTTTAGTAAATTTGAATTTTTGAACGTGACACTATTCTGCATTTTATTACTAAAGTGGCATAAAACATTTATTTTTAAAATGGATGAAAATTTAAACAAAGGGATTAAGCATCGGATCGGCAAAGAAAGAGAACAACAAAGAAACGGACGAAAAAAACCCCTAAAACACGTTAAACGACCGCTAACACACAAAAGCAAGAACAAAAACATGCTAGAAAAATACTTTCACTTAAATTCAGGGAAATGGTTTACAGAGAAGTGCGCGACCCTTTTTATGAAATTTCGTTTGATATAAGATATCTTACGGTACAGTTAAATGAAGATTTGAACACCACAAGACATACCACTTTGAAGGTTCTTTACATAACGACACCATATAATTGCACAAACAGTACAGATAATTAGAAAGCGGTAATAAAACGAGTTTAGCCTTTTGACGAAAACGCATGTTAAATGCAACATGCAATCGTTCAAGTGGTTAAGAACATGTTTCCTCCATTATTTTGTCGTAAAAGCAATGTAGTTTGCGGGTGTTCGAATAGTTTTCTTGGCGTCAGAGAGGTGACTTTGGGTGGGGGAGTCTGTCACAAGAGAGCAGGAATTCTTTGGTCCAAGGGAAATCCCCAGATATTTTGAATTGTTTAAATCGAATTGACTTCCGTGCGCTCGTGAACTATTTAGCAACATCTGGTGGGACTTTGGAGAAAATGACACAGTAACAAGACAAAATGAAACCATTATCATTACATTTCACACAGGGGTCAAACTCTACGCTGTTTCAATGGAATTTATTTTTATTAATCACTTTTATATGTGACATGTATTAGAAATACGTTAATGGAAAGAGTCGGGGCTATTTATTGAATGACAATGCAAATTATTTTTATTGTTGAAATGCCTCTAATGCTGTTTGCATAGTACCTTAATATCGAATTATTGTAGTCAGCTGATTAAGGGATTTACTGTTCATATTTGCCTAGACTACCACCAATAAATTCTGTACAAGGTATATTTTAGTGCATTTAAGTGAAACAACAAAATATCCATAATAATGAATGTCAACATTTTGTCTTGATAACATGTAGAGACTGTCAGCTGTTAATACACCACAGATATACACATATTTAGGGCAAATCATTGGAGTCTGCACTCAAATATTCTTTGTGCAGGGCGTACTAGCTGACTTATTTTATTGAGGATAAACACAGACAAAGCTGACAATTAAGCGTAAAGACATTTGAAAGTGCTAACAATTGTTGGAAGCTAATTTTGGAATATATAAAGATGTCAATTAAAATAAAATAAACTTCATAAAACTCGAGTAAAACAAGTTGCAATTCTAATAAAAAAAAATCCTGGTCATGTTATGCCATAAGTGCTTTCAAGAGACACGCCCTGGAGTATTCCAGAGACAAATTTTAAAGTTGTCATCATTGATGGAGAGAAATGAACGAAAGGCCTGACAATGATAAAAGTGGTCATTATTGTCTTCAAACATTTTAAAAAATATATTTGACCTTGGCGTCAAAATTGACCTTAAACATTATTTTCTTTTTTAGCTTATTCTGACAATTATAATGGATTCTCAAGTAATGAAATCAGATATATGTCTGGAGTAAATTTTGATCTAGGAAATATCATATAAAATACCAAGAAATTGGTTAATATTTTAAAAAACAATGTATATAGCTAATTGTTTTGTCCAATCGTTTATAGATTTTGAAAAACCAAAGAAAAAGTATATTCAGGATAATTATTAAAAACGTACGATTTTGTATTTTTAGTTAAAGTTTGTAATGTTGTTACAATGTAGTGCATTGTCACATGTAAGAAACAAATTGTTTCTTAATCATTATCTTAAAAATAAAAATCCAAACACGTAAAAAAATTTAGAACACTTATGTCAAATTCCAAACCATGTAATTCTTATGAAAATTAATTAGTAATATATTTGATTTGGTCGGTCATTCTACGTAACAACTATATCAAATTTATTGTTTATTTTTTTTTACTGTTTCTCTTTTGTAAATCCTGCTTTTCTTATACTTTTGTGTATAATTCTTCTGCACTCATGTAATATTATATATTTTTAATAAAAATAAATGAACTTGAACTTGTTTACAATCATTATGTTTAAACAGTATATCACGCAACACTATTGATAAAATAAATTAGTGCCTAAACAAATTGACTTTTTTGATGTAATTAACTTTTGGTAAGTTTTTGAAAACTTACTTATTATACCCCGACATTAATACTGAAGTTTCTGGGCTTTTATACGGTTGTGAAATGATACAAATCGAGAATTGATATGCAAAGGATGATGTGAAAAAAGCACAATCTGACTAGAGTCTCTAAAAAAAATAGATGCCCTTGAAATCAATGTTCACTCTGAATGTAGAGTGGCGCTATTTAAAATCACATTGGTTTTATACCAAGTCACGCTTTCTATTTTTCTCTTGTTCATTTTTGCGTCTTCAGCTTAAAATATACGATGAAAAACAGTAAAAGTCAAAGCAAAACATATTTTTAAATCTGCTTCCGGGTAAAGCTTGAACAACGTGATTTGTGATGAATACATGATATAAAATTTTATATTGATAATTTAAGGATATAAGTTGGAATAATTTTCTCCTCTCAATCGGAATTATCATAGAATTTAAACATATGGATATGCAATCGGGAAATAAGTATAGAAAATAAGTATTAAAGGGCCCCATTTTTTTTTAACATTTAATTCATCCCATCCCATCGTAGACGTAGATTTAACGTAGGGAATATTAATATCTTTCAATTTTGACATTTTTTCTCTCGCAAATATTGTGAAATATCTCATGTCTTTGAACAATAGAAGAATTGTTGAAACGTCTTAATTGCATATCAGAACTAAAAATATTACCTTTCTAAACACCTGGCCATCTAACATATCAGTCTTTGTCAATAAAGATTCTTGTTCATACCAAACAAAAAATAATCCCTCATTTTTTTTTTCTATTTTGACACTAATTTAATGAAACAAATAATTGTTTAATATAATTCTACTTCCGCGACTAAATCGAGACACTAACATTGAGGTGTTATTTTTAGACCTTTTGAGAGATAAATTAAATAGCAATTCTGTTTCGACAAGACCATTACTTCAACACTGCGAAGAACAATTTAATCGGTCAGTTAAATCGTTTATAGTGGAGATGGCCCCGTCAGACACAGGAGAAAAAGCAGCTAAATGATCGCCTCATTTGTCAACTGCAAAAGTCTAACATGTGTTCATAATACGTTTAAGCCAGAATTTTTTTTTAATTCTGATCCTTTTAAACATATATTGACACATATTCTGTGAATGAGTTTTCAGAATTACGAAGTTATTATCAAGGATCAAATAAAACTGTAATTTTGTACATATGTTTCTTTTTAGTTCAGCTATTCACGTTACTAAGTGCTTTCTGTTTTTGCCCCTCGTCTTGCGTCGATGGTCAACTATTTTATTTTCTTCTCTATAAACTTCCCAGCATAACAATGGGTATAACTTTAGTAAAAAGGAAGAATAAATTCAAGATTCAGACCTCGAAATCCATACATTGTTGGTATAAATATAAAAAAGGTAAAATTTTTAAAATTATATTTTTCGTATACGTCATGGCATCGAATAAATTAAGTTCATATTAAAGATGAGGAATGATGCCTCTAGATTCTGGTGTTTGGGCGGGGGCCAAATGATCATAAAGCAAAAATTATTGCATTAATTGATTATAACAGTCTTCTCTACATCTGGACATCTACCAGGCAATCTGAGAGAATGTGCGCTAATACTAGTACTCCACAGCTTTAAAATAACTTATACTAATATGTAATGGTTTCTTCTGTTTTCTTAATGATTAATTAATTATTAATAATTACGATGGGTTCTTTATTGCATTGGAGGAATTTTTATTTTGTCTTTTACGGATATTTTCCTCGACATATATGTGTTTAGAAATGCTAAAGAGAGATACATGTGCCTAGAAATTGAACAACTATTCTTGGAATTCTTTCTTCTTGATTGTGTAATCAATGAATACAGAAATAACTCGATTAATTACAGTGATTTTTCATTGTTGTAAGTTTTACAAGTCGCATAAAACTTGATGAGAGATGATTTGTCAACATAAAAACCTCTTAATCACCTAATTACCTCGGTAACTAAAATCGATTGAGTCTTTTAATTAAAAGTTCTAAGGATAGTTCACCAGCGAAGGAAATTCTTTTGGTATTTATTTATTTTTTGCCCCAATTTTATAATTTTTCTTTTCAAATATGATTATCAGAGAGGTTAAGCACTTGAACGCGTACGTGTATGCGTACATGTACATGTAAAACATTAAATTCAGCATTTTCAAGACTTTCAGCTTTCTCTCGCTGTTTTTCGAATAATTGCCCCAGTATATGATGAAACCAAACTCATATAGTTATCATTATTTATTGTGCCTTTCCATTAACAATGTGTGATATACACTAAGTCTATGTCTTTATTCTCCAAATGCTACAAGTTTTTACCTCGGTGTACTTTTGGGTCTACACATTTTGTACAAGTTGTAGAATTAAGCGGTATGCAGAAATTATGATGAAATATTAATAAGAATTTGGGATACCCCTAGCTACAAGTAGTAACTCGGGCCCGCACACTTCATTGCTTTAAGCAAACATGAATTCATAAATACGCATTATTTCCCTATTATCTCCGACCACCGCCATATTAGTTGTCGATTTATATTGTTCTGCTCATCGCTACACACCCCCTTTATAAGGCTGAGGGCACTTTTTATGCTTCACCGCATTCAGGTATTTCATGCACCCGAACACGTTACCTTGGACGAAAAGACGTGTAGAACCGCGTTTTGAACAAAACTAATATGACAACCACTGCACTAGAAAGGAACATCCAATGAACGACAAAACAAGACAAACTGAAATCCAGGCACAGATACTTCAAAAATCCTCGATAATTGTATACCTTTTTCCTGTGTATGTTATAGCATCACACATGCGCAAACCACACACTGTGGCAGATCGAGCAATGTCAATGATCGCATGGATTTTAGAAACGGAGATTTGTAGAAACCGATGAAAATGATGTTACTTTGTTACTTTCTTGGATTTACTATCATTTAGCTTCTATGTTGGATGTAGTGCCGCTGGGGTTTTCATAAAGATGCAAACGCTATGCACTATGTATAAACGACACACGTGTTCGATGTGCATGCGAAGTAATTAAGGCAGCACTTTCTGTGCAAAATGATACGAATAACTTTGTTTTTTTTTTTTTATAAAGAATAAATAAATTTTGTATTCTATTTATTGTTGTTTCCTTTTATATTTAAGGAATGAATTCAATATTTATTTGTTTTATACGATATAAAATGGTTTGGGGCAGTTTACGCTTTATAAACCGCGAAGCGGTTTATAAAAAAGCGTAAACTGTTTCAAACCATTTTATATCGTATAAAACTAATAAATATTGAATTCATTGCTTATAATTTAATTTTCTACTCTTGATTGTAGATAAAAACGGTCATTTGACCTTTAAAATGACGTAAAATTGTACAAAATTCAAACGTAACGTCAGGCGTATTGATACATTTTTGACGTTAGTCTTACTATGACGTAGGCAACATTCTTTATACGATATAAAACAATTTTTTTAACCAATCAGAAAGCGCGTTACAACCAGAATTAAATTATTTAAGAAATGAATTCAATATTTATTTGTTTTATACGATATAAAATGGTTTGGGGCAGTTTACGCTTTATAAACCGCGAAGCGGTTTATAAAAAAGCGTAAACTGTTTCAAACCATTTTATATCGTATAAAACTAATAAATATTGAATACATTGCTTATAATTTAATTTTTCTACTCTTCATTGTAGATAAAAACGGCCATTTGACCTTTTAAATGACGTAAAATTGAACAAAATTCAAACGTAACGTCAGGCGTATTGATACGTTTTTGACGTTAGTCTTACTATGACGTAGGCAACATTCTTTATACGATATAAAATAATTTTTTAGCCAATCAGAAAGCGCGTTACAACCAGAATTAAATTATTCTTCATTACAAACATTTTACTACAATGTGTAGTTTATGCATTTAGAAGTCCGTGCAACCTGAATATCTCGATTGGAATGCAACCGACCGTAACCCCATTGGTGGTAGAGGAGCGATCGAAACTAATATGGCGACCAAATGCTTTATGAATTCATGTCAGCTTTAACCTCTCTACTATCTAAATCTTTTCAAGTATATTTAAAAGTTTACCGACAAAATATTTGCCTTTGATTTTCAAGCAATAGTTTATATGTGTTTGCATATCATTGTTATAGCAAATACGGGCGTTTACAATATGAAATTTGGACAAATATATATTAATTCTAACAATTATGAGCAAATTGCTCTATGATATATGTTATCTCATTTTCAACCACGTTAAGACACGTTCATTAATCTATGGCTGGCTTATAATGCATACTTTCAACGATAAAAATGCCAAAATATACCAGGCATTTGGCTTGTACAAATGCATCAATGTCAGATATGACCTTATCTGAAAGAAATAATCCTAATATATAATCGTTGTATTTTAATCTGTTTAAGGTTTTTGCTGCTGCATCTTCATACAAGCTGATTGGTTGCATCTATGTTCTAAACCACATCATTTCAATTTGAAACACAAACCAGTAGAAATCCCAATATGGTATTAAATATAGAGTCATAAGTAAAATTCGGTCTTTCACCAATTTTTAAAAAAAGAATTTGGTTTTATTTTTAAAATCCATATACGACGTTGTTAATAGCAAAGTTTTATGATTTTGTGTGTCCAGGATAGAAAAAAGTCAAGGAGATGCATACAGTTGTGTATTTTAAGATCGATAATGAAGGTTATTTAAAAGTCATGTAAAGAAATAGAGTGATTGTTTCATTTCAAATGGTATGTTATATTATGCTTCGAACAATATTCTGTGAAATTTTGTAAGGTGTTCTTTGCCTTATGACATTTAAAAGTCAATAAAAAGATACACAAAATAACTAAGCAAATAAAAGTTTCTGATTTATCGATTGGGAAAGGTTAATTATTTAACTTTGTTACCGCTTAAATACCTGCCCAGATTCACATGACGGTAAGTAGCGCCTTCTTATATTTGTTTGGGAAATCTTCCACAATAATGATAAAAAGACATAAAATAATTAAAATGTTTCTTGAGAAAATGAACTTCATTTTTTATAAAAATGGAATAACCATTTAAAACTTTTCCCCTTGATTATGCAGATTATGTATGACGTGTAGGAAAAATGCCGAAACATAAAATGAAATCAACACCTGCAGTTCGCTTCTTAAAATGCTTTTTGGAACATTTTTTGTTCGTTAATTTTTGATGACACAACATTTATTAGTTACAGCTTATACTATTCTATTGTTCTTCTTTGAAATTAACGATATAAAAAGCTAGTGTATAAAAAACTTACTGGATTTAAAACTAAATTCAGCATCGGCACATTCACAGACATACTTTTAAAATAATACAAATGTAGTTTTTATTGATTAAAAGAAATCATATAGAATCAATTATTTTAGCATATACCCCTATATTTCCTTACCCTGGTATAAAACTACCCTGTCCTGTTTTCAGATTACATCAACAAGAGTTTTCTTTGAAACCGTGCCGTTTTTCATTGCTATCGTTTCCAATTAACCCCAAACATCTTATTTTATGAAAATCTAAAGATGCGAATAAATTCTTTATAGTTTATATTTACATTGTCCAGTGCCTTTGTCCATGATAGAAATCATAAATCAAATCAAATCTCGATTTAGGGATCAATGAAACGATAATTTTACTCTTGGACTGAAATAGGTGTGTATACAGCCTCACGTGATTATTTTTTTGTCCAATTGAAATGCTATGATATCCTACACGTTCGGGAGACAAGTGAGGTTTACCCATTAAAAGACATCATTGGTCTGTGATCAAATCTACCGTTAATCTACCGTAAAGCACGTAGGATTTTATCAAGTGATCAGCAAGATTTTATCAAGAATCAGTATTCATATCCCCTCAAGGTAGCTCCAGTGGTTTTCGTGTCCGGTTCTTTTTTAAGACGGTGTGATAAATTTCCGGTTATAGTTTATAGTTTTGTGCACATCAATGATAATGTAAGATAACATGATTTGGTTTAAAGTATTGTACAAATATGGTTCGGTGGCTTCATAACAAATATATAGCTTACATTTTTGAAAAGGAGAAGAAAACCATAAGTATGTCAAACACTTGGTGAAGAATTACTTTACGAAAAGGGAGGAAAGCACTACTTCACTCGTTTCTACGGTTTTGTCTGCTAGGATCAAATTTTTAATATGTATAAAAAAGTTTGATATGATTGCGAAAAACAATTTGTAAAACCATTCAACAATATGGGGGTATACATGCTAAAGCGACTATCAAGCAAAAACTATGCGGTCAATTTTAATAAACTGAGTTTTTTTTGTTAACAAAATATTTAACTCTTTATTCATGTAAATGTTTACTAATATTACGTGTAATATGTAAACATTTTTTGAGAAACTTCCAAACAAAATGAACGTTTTTGGAAGATCATATATAGAGTAAATGTAATATCTTTTTTAATAAGACTTTTTTATTTAATGACTATTATTAGATTTTCTTATATTATAACCTAACATGATGTATTTTGCTACATGATTTAATAATATTTAGTATGATATCATGCTTTATTGTGTAAAAATTTGGCTGTTGGATTTTTGTGAGCTTAAGCTCACTGTAGAAAAACAAAGGTGCCAAGGTAAAAAAAAATTGACCTCTTTAGTAAGTTTTTTAGTTGCTTCAACTTTTCAAATTTAAGAAAAGTTTGGTTTGACACAAATTTCTTCAAGGTTAGATCTACCTCAAGTTTAAGTATGATTTTTTGAACTGTCATTTTTAGTTAGATCTTTTTTAGCTGATGGGAGGGGTGGGTGGTGTGAAATTTAATTTATAATAATAATGAATTCTACTTGAAGCTAATATTATTTTCATACTGCAAACTCGGTACAAACAATGATAGGAAGTGTATCATAACAGTGAAAATCCTTTTTGAATATACTTAAATCCCAGAGGGTCTTCGAATGCTTTTTTATTATAAGACACGTCTGCCAATTTGGTCTCGCACAGTCGGTAGCTGTTGATTAAATGTGTATAAAAATCAAGCACACAACCTTATATCAGAGACTCATAGGGTTCCCTTAAATAAAACGAATGACCTTCAGTGGGTTAAAAATAGGGTAATATATGTTAACTATATGCTATAAGTGCCTGTAGGGAAAAGTAAAGGAATTTGGTAATCATATTCAATCGTGAATCTGCATCAGCTGCACTTTTTATAAATTTCATATCAATTTCTTTAGATTTCAGAATAATTCATATAAACTCAATGAATTATTTGTCAAATCTTCATGTTTCCTACTGTAACTAGGTAAAGGAAAAATAAGAAAATCCCAGCTCTGATAATTTATCTAGGTTTTACCATCTGTCGCTAAAACATATGAGTCATGGTGTGTTTTTATTTTTGTATAAATGAAACTAGATTTTATCAAATTCTTTTACAAGTCAGTGCTGTTAATAAAAGGGGATCAACATTTTGATATTCTTTAAACACTTTGGAATGAAACAAGCGACACATTGAGTAAGTCTCATTGCTACTTAGTCTTTTAAGCAATATTAGCAACAATTCTCATGTTGAAAATTTTCATTGCAAAATAGTAATTTACTGCTAAAATGACCAAATTTTTTCCCAAAAATTCTGTTAATCATATAAAAAATTAATGATGTTTTAAGTCTCACTTACGCTAAACGTTTACATTATATTCAGAATTATTACAATAGCATGTTTTTGCAGAAAAAAATTAATACCTGAAAACACGCTTTACATTACTATAAGTTTAAAAATCATAGTCCTTCTCCTTCTTTTGTTTAAACATTATCGTAATCTAGAGCGAAAAAAACCCCTACATGTACAATATAATTTGTTCAATTTCCTTACCGCATATACTAATTATCGTTGACGGAAATTTTCTTTTTCTGGTTATCACAAAAAGTATAGTTTGCTAAGTTAAAACGTGTACATATAAGTTCTTTGGAATGTGACGAAACATTATTAAACTTAAAAAAAAAACTACCTAAATTTTATGCATTTCAATTCCATGTCTTCTAAGCTTATGGGTCCGTCATGGGAAATACATCTGAGAATGAAACCGTAGTTGCTATTGGGTGATTAAAAAGCAATCGGCTGATGGATAGAAACACATGATTTCATTGGCTACTTAAAATAGATTTTATGCTTATGATAAAACCTGTACATATTGCTCATTAACGTAGATGCACCTGTGTAAAAGACATACATCATCGCCAGAAGTATATGGCTGCTTTAATGATATGTATTCTAATGTTGAATTATACATGACCCATATGTCTAAAAATCTTCAAATCGATAATAGTTTCATATAATTCCTTTACAAATTTTATAGCATTAGCGAATTTAATCAATCGCTGATTAAAATCGTGTGGTTTATTTCTATGAGAAGGTATAGCAATTCAGCAACGAACGTTAATGGACTCTTGCATGAATTTTTGCATGGGAAAGAAGTTAGTTACATTTGTATGCAAAAAAACCCCGAAAAATACAAAACAAAAGAAATTGATTTTATTATGTTTAAGATTGAAGCTTTTTGTTCGGAAATCAACACTCAAACAAAATATGACAAAGGGAGTTTAAAAGTCAATATTTTTTTCCCCTAAAGTCAAAGAGCTTGCGCAATACAAATTAAACTGTCAAATCTGCAGAACATAGTGCAGCACTCATTTTGTAGTGAAAAAAGTGTCCGTTAATACCTGTGTTTTCTGCTAAATCATGGTGATATTTTATGCTTGTTCATGAGAAATTAATTAACAAAAATGTAAATTTGTAAAACAACATGAAATAAACCGTTACCTATTTGTTAAAAGGTCATCTTGTTGATAATAAAAGTAATGAAAATCAAAATTCGATGGCAAGATATTGTCTTTGAACAGAATTTGGTTTGACAATTGACCTTCCAAATATTTCAATTGCTGGTATTATATATAAACAAGAACTAAGTCAAACAAAAGGACTGAATTTTGGGAATTGCTTCTGAAAGTCCGATTTTTAATGAGAAAAATGATTTGGGTAAATTCAGATAAGATTTGTGAATGTTTAAGGTACTTTGGAACATCCAGACTTTCAAGGTTAAATATTTTACACTGCAAAGCTACATAAAGGTCTTAAAAACGCTAACCTAGATTCCTTTTTAAAGATTATTGCTTCATTATCATCTACGAGAGAAAATATATAAAAGAAGAATCTTTAGAAAATATTCTCACAGTCTCAAGTTTTATTATTTAAGTTGTAAATTTGATAATAGTAACAGCAAATAATTTCTAATACTTATGCACAGATGTGGAAAATGTTTTTGATGGCCTATGCGTCAATCTTATGTTGATCTACGATGCTCGAGAAGCCAAAAACCGACCAGAAGAGCAGACAAATAGCAATAATGTATTAACAAAGCAAAGATAGTTCAAGTTCAAAATATATTTACAATCGTGATTGTTAGAGACAGTGAAATTGACGTGAACATGTAGCATGCTTGTCAAATAAGTCTGTGTTTATAAGAAGGATTGAAATGCACTACCATGTAGGGATATTACTAAAAGTGTAAAGTACAGTCAATAACAAATTCAACTAGCAGAAACCTGTAGTTAACACAGTGCTAGACAAAATTAATAGTACATCCGGATTGAAAGAATCAGAAAAGAAAGAAAGAGGAAATTAACATGAGAACATCCACTTTTTATTAAAACAATTAAGGTTTTTTTTTATTGCAAAAAACCGTTTAATAGCAGAGTAATTACACGATTATAAGTGAAAATAATAGACATAAAAAGCAAAATTAAAATTGAAATTATTCAAAAATGAAATTGAAAATTCCAAACTAGTAATTTATTTAAATTACAAATTTATTTTTGAGATATTGAACGAATTATTGGCGGATATTGGACCTCTACTGTCGTCATGGAAGTGACTACTTTATTCATAAAGGTCAACATGTTCCATTTAACGATTCAAAATCGTTGTTAAAAAATGCATTAAAGTACATTTGCAAATCAGCTCTTTCCCACACAGGCATTACAAATGTATAATATGAATATCCAAATCAAACAAACAATTATACAGTTTGTCTACAAAAGGTTTTATTGTTATTTAATATGTTGATTTATCGAATTCCTTAGAACAATTGAAATAGGTCTAATTATTTTAATTAATAAAATGATAAGACGAGGTCTGGTGTGTTTTTTTCTATATTTAGCATATCATTTATGTTGACCCTTTACCAGATTTGTAAGATCCGAAATGTGAATAACCTTTCTAACGGAATGTGCTGGCCTTAATTAAGCATTTCGAATGTCCTCATAAACATTAATATCAATATGTTCAAAGGACAAAGAACTGGTTGGTTGCTTTTGTAATAACTTGTTTGTATGCACGTTAATTTAAAAGACAATAAAATAATAGGCAAATATAAAATCACAAATAAATGCTGAAGATTATTGAACGATTTCTTAAACTTAGTACTTTCATGATATTTCGTTGCTTTGCAATACATGCTTGGATTTTTGATTATCTTAAAAACTGTATCAAAATTACATATACCAAAGAAATTGGTTATGGCAAACTTGAAACATATATGGTATTATGTGGTATTATGATTTTTATGTTACGGTATATCAAATGTTAACCTAAATTTCCCGATGGAGTTCACAATATTTGATTTCTACGATGCATCTTTTATGTAGAATTTCAGATAACGAAAACTAATCGTTAAAATCCAGTTTGATTTAAATTGAATTCAGAAGTCTGTGGAAGTGTAAAAAAAAAAGGATTAAAATAATCAAGTTCAAGGGATAATTAGGCAAATGTAGAGTACAGGTACTAAGGTAGTAAGGAGAGTCTTTGGCGCCAACAAATTAGAAAAAGGAGATAAAGTTGTAAATACATTATGTTTCTCGCCCTAACAATGTAAGCTAATAACTTGTTTACCATGTTGTTTATGTTAATTCTTGTCTTTAATGGCTTCATTATCTTTGAAGAAACGATATAGCCATACACTATATATTATTTTTTGTGCAGAATGTTAACCTCTGTCATCATTTATCACAAATAATGAAATCAAATATTTTCAGTAGCATTTGCAAGCAACCGAGTTTTCTTCGTCTATTAGTTTTTAAATTTTCACTCCCTTTACAAGTATTTCTAACCATAACTTTAAGCAAAAAAATGAAATAAAAAAATAAAAATGAAAAATTATCAATATTACTGATTAATTTGATAATAAGATTTTGAAAAGCAATAAGCATGATGCATATGCATTATTTCTAAACTTGATGTTTATATTTTAAAACAACACAATAGTGCTTATACAAGATAAACTAATACACAGATACAAAAATACTCCTAAAACTCCGGAGAAAAAAACCTTATTTTTTGCAATTGCTTAGTGATAATAAAAGGGAAATAGAAAACCGTCCAATAATAGGAAAAAGTACGAAGAAGTTTGAGATGACTTTGCTTAAGTTTGGCAAAGGAGCGAAAAGCACTGTGTTTTTTGAAGTAAAACAAACAAAATAAGGATATTCTTATAAAAAGACACCAAAAGCAATTCAGTGACGTCATTTAGGTATGCAAATCCCAGGACTTTCCTCACTTTACTATAAATAGCTATTTAATTACCTGTAAGTCAGAATGAATTGACCGACACCAAAATGTATGTCTTACACTGAAAGACACTTAAACTTATGGTGAACGATGCATGCAGCATGTAATGTCACAATCAAAAATACATCAAACTGGTATTCAAAACATTATTTCAGGAATTAGGAAAAAATTCACATTTTCCGTGTTTAAAGGGAAAGCTTGCGATTAAGATTTTTTTTCAAAAACGAAGAAATCATATGCTTTAAATTCTATGAAAAAATTAGTTTGATATTATTTATGAAAAAATAATGCAACAAAATTAAAAGAAAACAATTAAAAACTATAGCTAGCGTATTTATAATTTATTTTAAATTTTCCACATTCATTTGGTTTTTTTATTTCCACGCTTATTAACTTCACAAGAGCCAGACAAACAACTACTTCCAGACATTCAAGATTTATGATTTATTACAATTAAATACAGGACGGGCGCACTTTACTATTCTTTGTTATTTACTCGTGATTCCATACGTCACATACCTGCTGTCTGTGCATATTTCATTGACCTAATTATTTAACAATGCTGCTGCTGACACCTTTGTTTATCACGTGATGTTTACGTTTTGTTAAAAGCTGACATGAATTCATAAAAGCATTTGGTCGCCATATTAGTTTTGATCGCTCCTCATCTGCCACTGGGGTATATATACCGGTCGAGAAAGTTACGGTCGGCTGCTTTCCCATAGGACTTCTAAATGCATGGACTACACAAAATATATATTTATTCTTTGAAAGATGATATTTTTCAATGTATCCGTATTATATTTAACAGATAGTGCTGTCTTACTTCGCATGTACATAAACATCGAACACGTGTGTCATTCATACAGAGTGTATAGCGTCTGCATCTTTTTACCCCGGCGCCAATTTATCCAACACAGTAGCTAAATGATAGTAAATCCAAGAAAGTAACAACGTAACATCGTTTCCATCGGTTTCTACAAAAACACTCTTTTTCTAAAATCCATGCGGTCACTACACGATCTGCCACGGTGTGTGGTTTGCGCATGTGCGATTTTATAGAAAAACGTTCAGGAAAACGTTCAACAACTATTGAGGACTTTTAAAAATATTAGGATTTCAGTCTGTCTTAATTTGTCATTCATTAGATATTTCTAATCATTACAGTGGTTTTTATATTATTTTTGTTCAAAACGCGTTTCTACAAGTCTTTCCGTCCAATGTAACGTGTGTGGGTGAATGAAATACCTGAATGCGGTAATTAAAAGCATAAATAGTGCTATCAGCCTTATATAAGGGGTATGTACATGTAGCGATGAGCAGAACAATATAAATCGACAACTTATATGGCGGTAGTTGGAGATATTATAGATATTATAGTACTATATTATAGTACTCCCACATTTGAAAGTTAACATTTAATTATATCTATTTATTTACATATGTGTGTCAAGAGTTCAACTTAGTGTTACATAGCGTCAATATTTAGAATCCTCTACTAAAATAGTGACCTCATCGTTTCTGGTAAGAGAATAAAAATAAATACGTCTATAATATAAAATTGATGAATTTTGTTCTGTTTTCTCAAGGATATATGTTTCATCTAGTTGCAAAAAGCACAAAGTGATCGCGAAAGCCTGAACTTCCAGTCTTCTGGTTAAGGGGTTAACTTAAGTAAAGGGCAAAGCAACGCCCCTCCTTTGACACACGAATAGATACAAATGGTGTATATTTTGGGGGGTTAATATCGATAAATCTTTCATGTTGCATATTAAAAAAATATTTTTCAATTGCTGTACTGCCAATACGTTCTCTAAATTTATTTCGAGTAAAAGGGAAGTCAAGTTATCTAAATGGAATGAAGTGGAAATCACTAGGCAACATTTTTGTTTTTAGGGTACTATTTCTTTTGTAGTGATGTAATTTTTTATACATTACTTAATCACGTAAACATAAACTTTAATGCATAGGCTGAGAAGCGCTTATTATATTGTAATTTCACCTTTTTGGGGGGCAAAACCAAACACTAGCAGCAATTACTCATAACAGCATGAGACTGATCCTTTGTCTTCCTATTCGAATGCCCGGTATGGTTTATCACCGCGTCCGTTATAATTTCTAAGTGTAACTGTAATAGTGTTTAAAAAAATGTCACCAAATCTAGATTTATCAGCATGGACACATCTGGCGTCATCATATATGTATACTGTATAAACCAGATCTGTGTAAAACGGTTAAGAGAAATAACCTTTAAGACTTCGAATATGTTAAAACTATTTGGAAGGATATTCAAAAAATAATTTGAAAGCCTTTTCTGAGAATCAATTGAATGATCATGAGACATTGGAGATTTTGTTTGGAAATTCATTTTATTTTCAATATTTTAACTTAATTTATAAGCATTTGTGAAAACAATTTGAGAATCGTTTGATGCATAAAAATAGAGAGTTAACAATGTGAATAATGTTAAATACTAAAAATAGTAATCAATTGAATACGAATTACGACTGTAATGAGACAAAGTGTTTTTATAAGAGAAAAAACAAATTTCAATTGAAATACGGGAAACTTACGATGGAAAGTCATAAATATAGCGGCATCTCTTTGCTATTTTCGTTAAAGACACAGCAAAAAAAAATGTTCAAAACCATGATTAACCGCTGATAGTTGCAAAGCTAGCTTAGTGTTTGATAGGCTTTTCTTCTTTGATTAGGTTTTGGTTTCAGTCAAATGCAGAGATCGGGGTCACACACGTGTTCTTATAAAAAAAAATTTCGATTACATTTCAGATGTAAAACCCTGGTTAGGTCACGCGATTGTTAGAATACTAATATGAGAAGTAATCACTGTTAAGGTTAAAAACTCCTAGTGGTACCATTCTCAGTCACTAATTATGACCTCGATTCTGGATTCTATAAAACAGTTACAGATTCAGGATAAATGGGGTTGAAACATTTATGAAATGGAGGAGGGGGTAATTAACAACTTATTTTTAAGGTAGAATGTGAAACTTTCCTTCATGGATTTAGGTCAATTGCTTCGTACTCGTTTTTAGCATGTGTCAGGAAACCACAGGACTTCAGATTTGCCGATCTCGTCCTGGTCTCTGGCATCATTAGAATGGCAGCAATCATTAAACAAAATTAACATAAATCACACCATCCTTACACAAGTCATTAGATGATATCAAGAGGTCATATGACAAATATGTATACGGACAATTCATGTGACACAGATAATAAATATACTAGAGGATTCTTTTCTATACAAGTGTCTTGGTTTCCCACAAAAACCCAAACCTATAAAAAAAGAAGCGATATTAAAATAGAAGCGATATTTAAGTCCAATTTAATCACTGTTAGGATGTAGAAAGCTTATGCTTTTTAGAAAATTAAACTTTGATTGACACATCTACCAATTATCTATATGGCTTTTGCTTTATTATTTTAAAGATTGTTTATATTTGAGAAACAAATTATTTGTCAATATGCCCTCCCTTCCATTGCAACGTACATGTACATTGCATGATATGCGAGATAAAAGAAATTTACAGATCGACTGATCATTGGATATAGTTTCTTCCCTTTTGTAAAATTATGAAAAGAAACAGTTCCTATTGTCATTTTCGTGGCATGAAGCTAATGCATTTAAATCTTCTACATTAATCACTCATCTACTGAGATGAAAAACAAATAGCTAGTTGAAATGATCCCATGAAAATTAAAGGATAAAAAAAGAGATTTGAGTGAAGTTAGCAATATAAGCATGACTGCATTAGAAGATGATATATTTGGTTATTTTCATGTCAAATAAATTGCTTAAAAGTTATGACTACAACAACCATACCCCCCGAATAGGTATCAAACTTAAATGACGAGTTTCAATCCTTGCTATACCAAGGTATTGTAATTATACGATTGCAAGAGAAAATGTATTATATCTACATTTGAATAAAAAACATACTCTTTCATAATACCAGAATTTGAAAACAAAATGTAAATCAAACGTTGTAAGAAATATAATAAAAATCGATTATCCAATAATAACAAAATTGATCAATGAATAATAGAAGAGAGGAGTGTGGCCGTGACCTACTTAAAGTTTGGCATAAACAAAATATCAGCAAAAGTGCGAACCGAAAAGTTGTTATTTTTTAATTAGATGATTTGTATTCAAACCTAGTTTGGATAAAAAACATGTTTGTCCGCCCCCAACTCTGCATTGATTTATGGCATATTACTTCCTAAGTATATTGCAAACAAATATTATTACACAAAATAATCAAGTTACAAAAGAATGAGCAATGACCATTAAATCAACACAGAAGTGTCATTGTAAAAAAAATAATTTTGGTTATTTCGTGCAGATCTTGTTAGAAAGCACACGTGTTCAGATATAATTATTACGTGCAGAAAGAAAAGCTATTACTTAAGAAGAAATAATTAATTCTTAATTTCCAAGTGCCAAAACGTCAGAAGAAATCGCGCCTGAATATTTCAACAAAATTATATCCAGGTGTGGATTCAGCTCTGTCCATTATTGTAACACATAGATATGGTGCATAAGCATTTATAACTTCCACTGTATTTGACGTGAGTATTTCCACATGGTTTACCAATTGTTTTGGGAAAATGATTTTAAAACGATTTGTCACCTCTTCATTCAAATGTCCAGAGGACTGCATCTGTCATGACTATTTCTGCCGCTATAAATAGTCTACTAAGAATTGCCCCATCAATCTTCAGAGCTTAATCAAATTTTTGAAAACATTTGAAAAATTGAAGTTACATTGTAGTTGTTTAAATAATTTTAAAGTTGTTGTAAATTTGAAAATCTAAAACTCGCATGATTTTCGGTATATGACTAAAACTTCGGTTTTTATATAAAACTTCAAGTTAAACGTCCTGTCCCGACTCAAGAATACACATAGCTGTTTTAAACTGAGTATATCTGATAAGTACTGTGTTCAGTTGATGTTAGTCTCAGCCACGCCACTCATACCTGGCAGAGTATTTGAGTAAGTTACATAACAAAACTAATAAAATCCATGAAATCCTGTTTCTTGCATTTATTGAAAATCAGCGAATATTAAAGTTATTTTTGGAAACAAATGCATTTAATGGCACACTAAAGATCGCATTGCTTTTCTTCTCATTTTCAGGTTTTCTTTATTTAATGGACCACAGGGGTCAACCAGAAAACCAGAAGTTTGATCAAAGATACCTGATTTTAGCGGATGTGGTTTATCATTTAATTGTCGGTCAAGCACTGAATCTATTTTTACCGTTAAGGACAGACTCACTTAAAACCTAAATCATTTTCTTTAACGAACAATGCATCCTTCAGGTTACTGTAATTATTTAAAAGGATTTACTTTTTAAGCAGAAGTTGCAAAGTTCAGGTGTTAAAAAGACACAAAGAAATACTTAATTAACGATTATACTGTGTATTTTTTGAAAGCCCTTTACAGTTCATAAATATATTTTTATTCTTTATAACTTATGAATAATTTTTTGTGACGTCAGAGAGTGAATTCATCTATAAAGCAGTCCTTTGTTGTTTTTTTTTTTACAAAACTATTTTAGAATATGTCATTAACTATTTTCGTATATAAAGTAGCAAATGAATTCTTCTTTGAAAGTTTTTGTTATCTAGGACTGAATCTATGAAATTAAAAAACCAAAACTCTACATTTTCATTTCATTAAAGTTGTTCTTACTGATAGATAATCACCCAGATTTATGATATTTATACTTGTGCGTCTAATAAAGTTGATTTTAAAAAAAATCCTCCCTTATAATGAAAAATTCCAATTTTTAGAGAAAAAAATATGATAGCACCTTTTCTTAGAAATACTACCATACATCATATATAAAGCCGTAAATCTTGTTAACACAAGACACTTGAAAAACTAACCGCATATCTCATTCCATGTGTTGTTTCAAAAGTTAGGTGTTTCTTTAATCCTGAAAAATAATGAACAAAACAATTATCCCTTCCCTTCCACTTCTTTCTTTTTGAAATGACAGATTCCGATATTTTCAAAATTTTCTTGACTTTTGATATTTTAGGCCCGTGTTTGTTGGGTACTTATCAATTGATATACGTTGTACTTAAATTTTCTAACAAATAAGATCAATATTGTTATTCAAAACATGTTCAATCTGAATGATAATAATTATAACAGAACCCATCAAAACAACTCATAAACATTATTTTCTATCCTTTTAGATTTGATAAAAACACCGATCTATAAAACCAAGTTACTTCTTGAATTGACAAATGTCAAATATTTCGATGCTGCAGTTACAACAATTTTTTGGATCTCGAAAATCCCCTGATCTGTTTTAGATTCTAATGTGGATTCCGTAAAACGAATGTTCATTGGTTATATTAAAAAGGTTATGCTAATAACTCTAACAATTGTAGAAGGAAAAGGTCTACTAATTATAAGCACATGTTTACTTTGAAGATCAAAGCATATTCATTGTCGATCAAGGTGATAACAAGTTACAGGTAGAAATGAAAAGTAGACTGCTTACAATTGAACTGAAAGTTAAATGTTTGCAGTATGATACATAATAAATATATATTGAATAGCCAAACAATGTTATAAATGCGATAAAAGTATTAAAATCGTACCCAAAATTCTTTTTTCTCATTTAACAAGAGAATGTTTTCTTTTAAGAAGAAAGTGCACATTTCAGATATACAAAATATTGATATACTTTAATGTGTCAGATATTTAAGCAGTCGTGTACAATGCAATATTTAAAAACTACGTACATTCAATCTGATGGACAGCACAACTATATAGCTTGTAACCAAAACTAACAATAAAATAAATGAACTTCCACATGAGAATGATCAATTCCTATTAAGTGTACTAAACTATCTACTGGTTTTAAATAATTTTCCATTATATTTAGACAGCTAACATTTGAACAAATTTCCTAGAAGATTTTAAAGAAAATTATCAGTTCAAACAAAAGTCTTGTAGGTTGTACGCATTCATCCTATTGGAAATGAATTTTTATAAAGAATAAAATCTGACCCACCGTAACTATTAATGGTTGGATGAAGAAAGCATATCGAAAATGTCGCAACATATCTTTATGTAGTTTTCAATAATTTAAAATGAATCATATTTTTCGTGACATAAGTAAACTTAACAAACTTTGGATCCATTACTCATAATATAGTACTAAGAATATAAATGAAATATAACACGTCTTAAATAAGTTGAAACCCAATCAATAATCGATGACAGTCTCAACCCCCAATGTCCCAAAAATAGACAAAATGAATGCGTTAAAACCTCTTTGCTAATATCTGTAGACTTGAAAAGTAAGTTTTTCAGTTATCAATTTGAACTCCTTAGAAATATCTTACTCTAAGATTCGACTTTGTTTTTTTTTTAACCAGAAATATGTGAATATCTTAAAAGAAATCGTTAAAAACAAAGAAATCTTATTAAACAAATAACAATCAACAACATTAAGACTTATAACTTATTGAATTTTTTAAGTATTCCAGAGAAACTCGAACATTAGACACCACCAACTACAATCCGCAATTCCCCTCTTGCCATTCTTCTAATGATTTTGAAGATTGACGATGATTCCATCTTTACGTGACCACTTTGCATAAAATAGAGGTCCAGAGGTCCATTTACAATACTGTTTTAAAGAAAGCTGCAAAAGGTTGTAATTTGTAGGTATACCAGCACCATATAAGTACAGAATAATATATTAATTTAGAGAGAAAAACCCAATACAGTCATAAAAAATGAAGTAGTTATTAAGTTACGGGTTTAGACTGTCTGCAATGTCGGAATTTTTCTGACCTAGTCACTTTTATAAAAATTAACACTAAACATGTAGTATGTGCTTCTAGATAATTATGCTATCAATAATTCTTTAATATTGTTCTATTTCAGCAACTTAAAAGTAATCTTAAGTTAAACATTCGTGAAAAGTGCAGAATTTGTTCACATGATTAATAAAGGTATGGCGTTAGAAGGAACTATAACAAAGGAAAAAGCAAACAATACTTTTTATAAAGCAACAAATTTTTTTTAAATTCAGAATACCAATTTGAGACACCACGTTTTGCAATTTTTTTACACGTCTGAGTACCAAACTTAGCATATTTGGGATTCAAATATTTTTTATGCTTAAAAAGACAAAATATTTGGCCAGAATATGACCACCCCTTTTTAAGATATAAACCAAATTTAACTCCAAGTACATAAAGCATTGAAATAGTTTTAAACAAAAAGAAAAGCTTGTTGATACAAAAAATATAAATCTTTTTCATCAAATAAGCTGAAGAAATCATATATTAATTGTTTATATTAAGCTCGCAAATTATTTATTAAAATTAAAGAATCTATCAGATTCAATTTCTTTAAAAGTTAGTCTACGTTTTATTCATTAGTTTATTTTTTTAATTTCTTAGTTAATTTACCATCAACTTTGAGTGGTCCGTACGACTTTCAAAAGTTTACGAAAGTCACAGACAACTTGTGCATGGTTTTCATTTGGCCTCTCGATAAAGTTAAGATAACTTTGATATATAATTTGATAATTATTCATGAACAGTTTGGCTGTTAGGGAAGTATATTTGCATTCACGACACCTTTTTCTATAGACACAAAAAAACATTAAAGACACAAAAGAAAGGATGTCAGTTGAAGCCTATAATCTTTTTCTATTCGAATAACCCACAAGATGATTGGCATGTATTGATCCTATATAACGGCTGATCCTAAAAGTGCATATCCCTCATAAATAAGTCAACCGTCAGGTGAACGTATAATGCCGAAATCCTCTTGGTTCACTGGATGAAATACTGCTTTCTTCTTAACATGCAGCTATGCTATAAAACCTAATGTTGCACGACTTCACCAAATAAGTTCTTTAATTGAATTAAAAAAAAAAGTTCTACAAAAAGAAACATATTAAAAGATGGAACAGTTCATCAAGGTTAGAGTTACATTGTAATATGTATGTAATACATTTCCGCAAATACAGCTGATTGAACACTTACTGAATGTCACTGAGGTCAAATTTTGTCACTTATATATGATTTTTGTGGCTATGTGAATGAAAATTTTAATATAAAATACATCCTTAAAAGAAACAACCAAACAACCAAGGGCAAAATTATTTTGGAAGAGCAGAATTACTGAGAAAATACGCATCTTTTCAGCAGTTTGGAAGGACACTCACCCCCCCCCCCCCCCCCCGGATTCATAGTATCCGCATAATATAAAATAAACGTACCGTACCATGTTGCGTAAATGACCTACAAATAAAAAAAACACTGTTAAACCTAAGCTAAGTTCAAAGATAATTTTTCTTCGATACCAAATTCTGATATAAGGAGTGCACACATGTAAATGTTTAAATCTGAATTTCTTGAATTTAAAAGAATATAAGAAATATCCCATTTAAAAGGATGCAAACTACCAGACATCCTTTATATCTCTAACACACTTTTTTGGTAATTAATAAGGTAAATGATATGTGTTTTAAACATTATAAATAAATTCACTACATCATAACTTCGCTCCCCCACCAAATGTTGTCAAATGACTTACAACTTGTCTGTGAAGATTGATATATTCTATCTATTATCCTTCCTTATACTCTCTATGGACAAACTAAAAAGATACAAATCATTTTTATTGTTTGACAAATGCTGTAAATGAGAGGTGATGAATATATAGCGATAAGACAATTGCTAATTACAGGGAAAGCATGAATTCATTACGCAGTGTAAACTGACACACGAAACCACATGGTTTAGTCTATATAAAGCTTGTCAACGCAAATAGAAACCAGTTTGTCACAGACAAGGCTGGAATACACACAAAGCAGATTCGTATTCCATTTATAGAGTACGTTACTGAGGCGTGTGGATATAAACATAAATAAGCAGGGACTATCTGAGAGACAGTGATTTTGTATGGACTAACTACATGTGTTGAAACAAAAGACAATCTTCTGTATATTTCTTCGTCATGAGGGACAGACTGACATTGTGTTTTAGTGCGGCGTGCGAGGATCAGTTTAGCTGTTATCAATCGCCTGAGGATGCCAAGAAAGCCAAACTTAGGAACAGACAAATAAGTAAAGTCCTCAAACAGCATCAAAAAGAGGAACTAAAAAAACTGAAAATTTTATTACTTGGTAAGTTCCTTTTTTTTTTACAACGGTTCTTTTTTTTTTTTAAGAACTATTCAATTAGGGTCTTACGTACTTTTCCATAAAGAATGTATTTGTTTATTGATGAAAGATAATCATTTTTCAATTGTGATATGTATAATTTCTAAAAGGTACCGGAGAGTCTGGAAAGAGCACTTTAACAAAACAAATGAGGATCATTCACATAAACGGATTTGACATGAGGTAAAAGATAATTTTTTTAATTTAGTACAAACCTACTTTACTTTTGATGAATTTTCATACCTTTGACTAATGTGTTAGATAATAAAAACAATTTTTTGTTTGATTATCATTACAGAGAGAGGCTTGAAAAGGTTTCTGATATTAGAAAAAACATTAAGGAGTCGATAGTGGTGAGTGTAAAAATAGAATATTAAATCATTAATATGGATCAATCGTGTGTTATATCACTGAAAGTATGTTTTTAGTTTGGGAAAGCATCAACCAATTTTGTGTATATTGCGTTCAAAATGACAATATGGTTTTTATCTTCTAAGTATAGGTTCTACTATTGGCCATGAATCAACTAGATTTGAATCTGGAAAACCAAGAAAACAAACTAAGCAGGGAGTTTATTCTTCAGGAAGCTGGCAATACTGAAATTCATCGAACTAATGTAAAACTATTTCCCTAGTTTTTGAAGATGCAATTAATTCCAATGATAGCACATGAAATCTAAGCCTCCCTGTAACATCTAATAAAAAATGTATCTTGTTTTTTTCCTTTAGGAATTTCTCGAGCATGCTGAAAAGCTTTGGGCAGATGCAAGGGTTCAAGAATGTTACACCAGATCACACGAATTTCAACTAATTGACTGTGCCAAATAGTATGTATATTACATATACACATGAGTAAAGTTTAATCCCGTACCTTTTAAGATGTGTTGCGAGATTTCGTTATAATGATTTTTTTACTTTTAGCTTTCTAGACAAAATACCTGAAATAAAAAGTCCAGCATATGTGCCATCCGACCAAGACATTTTAAGATGCCGTTGGGTGACAACTTCCATCCAGCACATTGAATTCGGCGTTCCTGATGGAGGCCATCAGGTCAAATTCAATGTTTATGATGTCGGAGGACAGCAGGGAGAACGCAAGAAGTGGATCCAAGTGTTTGACAGTGTGACCGCCATTCTTTTCGTTGTGGACTGCAGTAGTTTCGACCAAACTCTTCGTGAGGATCCTGAGAAAAACAGGCTTCTTGAAGCTCTAGAAAACTTTGATCAAGTCTGGAATAACAGATTTCTCAGATATGTGTCAGTACTTTTGTTCATCAATAAAATTGACGTGTTAGCAGAGAAAATTGCAAGGGGACGGGACATTTTAGAGCTAACAGAAAAGTATCCAGATGTATTTCCAGACTTTAAGACTTTTACGCCAACTGGTAGGTATATCTTTTTAAAATGCCTTTTTTAAATTATACAAGTAACTTTTTTTTCATTTTTATAATATTGAGCTGATTGCAATTTTAGATGCAGAGAAAGAACATTTTCTCGATGCCTTTGCAACTGCTACCCCGGATATTAGACGAAAAACGCGCCAAACATTACCTATAAGCGTTCATCCAGACACCGTAAAAACAGCTGTTTACATAAAACGGTTATTTAAGGTACTTGAGTTTGAATTATTGTCTAATCCAAAATAAATTACGTCATTGATAAATTTATTTTTCATAGCATTTGCAATTAAAATATATCCTTATTAATTTTTCTTTATTATTTGCAGAAAATAGTCAAAGGTGAACTACTTTTAAAGGAACGAATTACGAAACAAGACAAACATTGGCATGACGAACACAGCTGTGAATTTTTCTACACGTGCGCGATTGATACCAACAACATTCAGAGAGTGTTAAATGGATGTAGAACTCTAATTGTACAGAATCATTTGAGAAGATACGGCATCATTTAGGTCTCCTTTCTTTATTTGGATATGTTGGATTCTTAAGTGAAACAAGATTTTTTTTCTTTATGACTTAAAAATGACTTAAAATTTGCTCGAAAGAAGTTCTTTTAAAAAAGTCATTTTGAATTGCATAGTTGAATATATTTATTCTTATGCATAATGTACTACTACCCTTTATGTTTGTCCGTGTATGTATTTTTCAACGTTTTTAGGATATTTCACAATCCATTACGGTGATCACAATAGTAATAAATTGTATAAACATGATGTATTGTGCTTGTATTTTCAAACAGAAAAATAGCCTCTATATTCCTTTACAATGTTACTTGATGATGAAATTACTCTTGGAAACGATATGATATAAAAGTCATTTAATAAGTGACTAAAACTATGTGGATATAAAAAAAAAGTCTTAGGTTTTGTAAGAAATTTGTCAGTTCTCCATCACTTCTTAGAAACAAATATGAAGTAAAAATTCCTATGTGTAACCATTGTATCACTCCTCCTATTCAGGAAGGGCAGAGTTATGACATCGATGCGTAAGACAGCCCATCAACTCGCCATACTATTTTTAGATGAATGTGTCTTTTTACACCATATCCATTAGTTTCTGGTCTGACCAGGTGTCAAATATAACGACGACGTCATACAGGCTACTTAGACCTATCGTTTCTTTATATACAACCCTTCAGATTCGGTAATAAATATGTTTTAAAGACATTAATAAGATACAGTAGGATAGAGGTTTGACCGTCCCGTGTTCAATCCACGTGCGAACCAAAACAGGGATAATACATGTACATAAAGATAGTTTATCGGACAAAATTACAACAAGATTTCCCTCAGGACTCCTACACAACATATCAAAACAAGTAAAAAAGAACATTTTTTGTTTAAAAAAAGGTTAGAAAAATTAAAATGAATACCGGAGATGTAGTTTTTTCGCCAGAAGTATTTTATCTATTATAGCCTTATTTAAAACTAATTGTAAAAAATAAAATCTTTATAAAACACGATAATAAAATTTGTTACTTGTTACATTAAATAACTGAAGTTTAATTGATATATTCAAAATTTTTAAAACAAATTGTCAGTGTCTTTCTTACCTTAGTAATATTTATTTCCCTTTAAGTTGATATTTACGACACACAGAATATTAACTGTTGAGGAATCAACAAGGTGTTCGTAAGCAAACAGTGTTTCCTGTAGATATGCAAGGTGTTGTCCGGTTCAAAGAGTAAGGATACAAATACTTTAACATCTGACTAATTAATTCAAATTCAAATTTTATTTCAAACACTTGACCTTATTATAGCTACGGTGTCATTTGAAATGGTTTGGTGTTGATATACAAAAATAAAGTTCACAAGAATTGTAATACCAACCTTCCCTTTCTGCAGCTTTTCAACTTAAGCCAGTTTGTCCCGATATCGCTTCTCATTTCCTCATAGCTCGACGAACGTGATTCTTATATTTAATAGTCAGTCTGCGTCTAGCTGTCTGTAAGATACCAAGAAATGTCAGCAAGTCTGCCAACCGGCTACATATTTTTTTGCTGTCATCAGTCTTACTAAACCCTTACAGTATGTTACTACTTCTACATGTTTTATCATATACAGGGTATTATGTCGTACCCAGGGAGTACTGTAAAAAAGAGAATTGTAGGTTTTAAAAAGTACCATATTTCAAAACTTTCTTTCAACATGAATGTTTTATTTTAACTTTAGAATAAAAGAGTTATGGTTAGATGAAACAGCGGAACAATTTTTAAGATTGAAATTACAGATTTAGTTTTGTGCAAACCATGAATAGGAAAGTGATGGTCCATTACAATCGTGATTCAGTGAGGCGTTTTGCTACTTAGAATTCTCAGCATTGAATCTCATGATCAATTACAAGGAAGATATGAATAGCAGTGAGAGAAAAAGAGGATATAAGCAAATGCTTTGAATGCTAATCACAAAATTTTACCAAAATAGAAGGGACCGATCTGGGTCTAGTATGGTTTGGCACACGTATTCGTTTCTATTTAGGAACAATGTGCCCTATATGTAGTCAGCAGTTTCTATACAGATTAATGTATACATTGACAAGTGTGTCCATTTATATGAACAATCGAAGTAATTAAATTTGAAAATTTGTGATTTGTGTGATTTTTGAAATCATTGACATCTATTAACATATTTTTATGATTAAGAACAAGAACATTGATCATGTAATAACTTTTTTGGACTAAAACTACGGTAAACGTAGAATATATACTAGCGATTTTAATTACAAGGTCATGAAATTATCTAACAGTATATGAGAATGCAAGCACCGGGGCACCGAAATTCATTGATTTTTGAGAATCGTGATATTGATCTCAAAATAATAAAATCATATTCATTTTGTGAAACAACTGTATAAACAAAAGACACACATATAAATGTCGTTTTCATTCTTGTTGACATTGGATAAACGTAATGTCAACTTTATATTTAATGTAGAATCTGTTAATAATAAATTGAATTACCTGATTTTGAGACAAAGATTGCACATTTGCATGAGATATGGAGCATTGCAATGCTCTTTTACCGAAAATATTTTTCATCTAGAACTAAATATTTTAAGTGACATTCCGCCGTTTGATGTTGTGATCATAAGTGCAATCTCACCGAGAAATGAACTCTTTTACACCATTTCTAGTTTTGTCAACGTTGCAAAAACTACTGTTCAACTTTATAAAAACATTGTCTTGCTGAAGTTTCACGTCCACTTTTCAACGAAAAGCAAATTCGTTGGTGTGTTTAATCAAACCTAATTGACACATGAATTAGTTTCCTCGACATGTTTAATCACAAGTGTCTGATAAATTAACGTGATTTTAAGCCAGTTACTTCATCGAGCTATTTGTTTTTGAAATAATAGGTTATGTAATCTTTATTTGGGTTTCCTGGAAAGGTGAATGTCCGAAAGAAATTAAAAATAAAAAAGTCTTTATTTTTTGTTTTAAATTGTAATTCAACAAATACCAACGGCTCAAACGGATGAGTAACTCTAAACAGAACAAAATATTCTTAATTTATCAATGCAACAAAGTCGTCAAAATATGAATTTTAAATATTTCCTCTTATAACAAGTGCCGCTGTAAGATGTAAGAGTTATAAAAAACAATATGCAATTTCAGCATCGCGGTAGAACATTTTAAAGAACTAACATCATTTTGTATACAACGTCTTACAAATGTATCTTGTAAACCCTTAAGCTTACTTATAACAGCATGATCTTGAAACCACTGAACAAAATTCAAAATATTAGCTGATAGAAGTTTAGAGCAAAGTTCATGAAGTTGAAAACATCACATAATATAAATAAGGTATACCAATCACCATTGCAATAGTTGATTAAAATGATTATTAAACTTTCTTTTTTTTAACTGGTCACTTGCACACATTACAATTACCCTCTTTTAAGTGATCACGAACACGTTGCATGCTGTTATTTAAAAATGTCATAATATTTTCATCGCCAGTGACGCAAACGAGAGGTAAATCAAAATTAACTTAAATTATAAAAGCAATTGGAACTATTTTCTTCCTTTTGATTCCAATGGAAACTGTTATTTATTAACAAACAAGTAATTTGCACCTATCTCAGACACGTGCCATGATAAATAACTCATAAATAATTAAATGTCAGTGCAAAAGCACTTTGAGAATATTGTACATGAAGTAATGGTTTAGTGGCGGGTATACGGTTTGTTGTTTCCTGAAGATTTGGAATGGGTTGAGAGTTATCATAAGCAGAATTACAGTAAAAACATCTTTATACTTAAATTTGAATTTAAGATTGAAAATATTTTACTTAATAAAAAAACACGTTTAATATTGGTTCTTTATCATCGTTACATCCATGTTTAGTATAGAATCACGAAAAAACAAGGCGATTTTTAAAAAGCGAATTGTTAATGTTGTTGTCAGAACTTTCGACTTTCACAAGATAGTTAAGTCAGATATACGACAATATCTCAGTTTTGCGGCCATGTTCTAACACTATTACACAATTCTACCTACCTTGCAGTACATCATTTTCCCGCCTCAAATATCTTTGATTGAACTTTGTGGCTTTGCTCTAAAAATACATAATGACGTCATAGACAGGTTTGCGGTAAAAAGATAGATGGATGTTGTACTTCTATCTTTGTATGTAAAACAATTCGCACGTGCACAAATCTGGGAAAAAGAAAGCATTTTTTTACAAAGCTGACCGACTTTCGAAGAATAATACCGTTCTGCATATTGTACAGTTTTATTAGAAGTATTTTTACAATGACCTTCAACGTTACATCATATGTGACAAAGATTCTAATTTATGTAATAAGGCTGATTGATTTTGTTGGTTAAGATAAAATATTTATCTTTATATAAATATTCTGTAGATTTTTCTATTTTCATGAAAGCTTATTTAAATTATAATTTGACGTTCTACATAACATATTTAGTATGTCACTGTTTTCCATATACGCGCAATCACACACAAAAGAAAACTATGGCAACTTAATGTTTCAACTTTCAGTGATTTTCTTCCTCTCAAATAAAATTGTATTTTTTAGGTTTGAAAGCACTACTGTTAACGCTATTCTATTATATTAAGTATACTGAAAAATCGATCAGTTTGAAAAAAAGAAAATAGAATCATGAAATTGTGCCATTCAATTATTAAGTAAAAATGCAAACGATCGGTTAATGGAACAGATATCGATGATCATTCAAAACTGTTATGTAGAATTAATTGTAGATAATAAAATAAAAGAACATCATCTATTATAATGTGATACTTTCACGCTGTTTGTGGTATTTAATTGATCACTATTACACTAAACAGTAATTTTGGGATATTTTGAAGCGTCCAATGTGAACTGTCGTTTGATGGTAAATACAATTAGCAGTACTTTAAAAAGCAATTCACCTTGTAGTAGTCTATGACGCGATTCCATGTGTTTAAAAAAACCATAAATGGAGATAACATTATATATACCATGTAACATCATGTTATTAATATAATTTTCTCAAAGTAAAAAAGCCATTTTCCTCAGTACTGAATGGTTACTTAAAAAAAAATGTCGTTATCAAAGAGTTATAATTGATCAAACGCTGGTGGTGTATGCCCTCTCTTGTCATCATTTGACAGACTATTATCTTTTGAGGGGGGTTAATTATGGTAAATGTTTGGTTTTTCATGATTTCACTGAAAATAACATTTTCCTTGACAATCAAAATTATGTCTTTAATTAGTTATTCTTTGCAACCTAATTAATACAAGAAATTGGTGAACATGTTTATGCAAATTTTACCAGCGGCAAAAAAAGTAAGAAATAAGTTAATAGAGACAATTATTTATGTATTCATTTTGGAATTTTTGTTAAAAAATAACCTACTAAGGGTTTAACAGCATGATATTGCAACCTACATAAAACAATGCACTTGTTGCCCAGCAAGATGATGTTTTGTAATAAATGAAAACAGTCTTAACTATATGTGTAACCGCTGTTCAATCTAAATGTCTCTCTTTCTCATTTTCTTTGGGTATTTTTCATTTGATTAGGCGATTTTGAATTTGACCACAATTAAGCAAAGCTGCTTTGAACCGGGTGCACGCACTGTGCACGATTCCAGTACTATTGCCGTGCTTGATTTTCTTACATTTTTGCATTTGATGTGATAAAATTAGAAAGAACCTGAAATGATCGATTTCAGATTAATTTGCAAAAAATGTGAATAAAATCATTACAATTTACATTTTTTTTCTCTTTCTAATACTTTCAAAGTTCTGCATTCTGTCTTACAGCCATTATCTTACACAGAGGTTACACTATATTTTTTTTATTATCTACAAGTGAAGATTAGTCTAATATAGTAAATATTTTAGATTTTTACTCGCATCTCCGAATTCAGAAAAATTTAAAACTTTTGAGCTTGACAAAAATTCGTCCTTGAAATCGTTTTGGCAATCAAACCTTAGCGTTTTGGCAGTTGTGAATCGTAAATGACTTTTCTACAACGGTGCTGCCCCCTTATGTTGAGCGCCAGTCAAGGCCTGCTTGCTTTATCGTTCAAATATGTAGAAATCCGATTTTATGTCAGAATTGACATTCAGTTAGTTATATGTGCATGATCTCAGCGTCTGTAAGCCAAACGATATATAAAACAATAGGAAAGCAAGAAGTGTCAAGTTTACCTTAGAATTTCTGAAGATGATATTAATTTAAGATTATAACTGAAATGAAATTATTTCAATATTTTTAAAAATAAAACAAAAATATTGACTGTGCATCAAGTCTTAGAGTTAGCTAGATTGTATACCTGGATTTTCTTTGAGCAAACAAGGTAAGTTTTTATTTTAAAAAGCATTCAGATATGTATATACATATTATAAATTGCATAATAATTCAAAACATTTGCACTGCTTTTATCTAATTAGTATGCAGGTTATGGTAATAAATGAACTCCTAGTTATGAATATATTTTATCAAATTAAATTGAGCCATCGATAGGTTTTTCTTTAATCTTTTACAAGTTTTAGCCGAATTTGAATTGTAAAATGAACAACAGATCTTCATATTTGCAATGCAATTTGAGTGCCCTTGCAAACCTTGTCAAAGAGTATACGTTTACTCTAATAACTTACACCCATTGTACCTGGGACATTCACTGTAAACGATGCATGATACGAGATCCTCAATATTTTAGGTACAAGTATAGTTTTTTTAACCTGGTTAATCTTTAGTTTTATTCTTGGAGAGAAATACTATACAAAGCAACTGTACGTTTTGCCTGATATTATTCTATTTTCTTAAAGTAAAACAACTTCCCTATATTCTTGCGCAAAACCATCCAAATCTAGGGCCTAAATTTATAATATACATTTCTATTTGAGTAATTGTCTGTAATTAAGTAACACTGCGTATATGTGATCATTGATGAAATACTAAACAATTAAGGAAATTATCGAGCATTCATCAAATGGAGTCATTGCCTCCCATTTACAACAAACAATATTAATTGATGATCTTTAAAAACGAAGGAGGAAAATTAGAAACATAAAAAACGAGGAAGTTTTCCTTATTTGATACCATACAACCTTGATGTGTGACACAAATGTAATGACAGAAGTCAGCTTACAAACGTTATGATGGGAAGCATTTGTTTCAGTGTAAAGTTCACCTGGGCGAGGTGCCATGTTATTGAAGATAAATAAATCAAATTTCAGGTTTGGTATGATACATCGATCGATCGATGCTTATAAGTTTTTCTCAAGGTGAGTCACAAATAATTACGAGTTCGTTGAAATCACCTGCATGATGATATCGAGTAACTAATTGACAATGCATTTTTATTTCGTATTCTTAATAATCTTTGGGAAATTTTTAGTTCACAACTTGTCTAGCAAATTACTGCCTAACACAGAATAGTGCCCACAAAACCACATAAAATGCAGGGGTGTTCAAGCACGTATATATTAGTTCTAGTCATAACATTGGGAACTTACACCAAAACTTATGAAATCAGGTAAATACTGTAGGCCTACACATATTAAAACTAAATGTCAACGTCCAATTTTCGATGGGAATTTTGCAATTCTTTTTATAGAGTGGAATTCTTTATTTTTTAATTCTGCGTTGAATGTTTTAATTACTTGTATTAAAAAGTAATGTCATGTTTACATTAAAAGAAATTAAAAGCCTGCATAAATTTTGATATGAAAGAATAATTGATTCTTGAAATGTTACATATGTTTCTTTTCTGGGAATACAATGGAGAAAACAGTCTAATTATAATCTTCTATTTTAATTTTTTTTAAGTTCTTCAGATGTACTTAATAGGTACTTATACTGTTCTAAACACCGCTCATTGATGACTACGTTGTATTCATTGCGATACATGAAAAGATCTGGTCTAGTGTTATAGGATATGTACTAACTTTTTACATCTTTTTGTATACAGATGTTTATACATACAATGCCATGTTAATTGTACTTGCATTTAGAATTTGCGATGCAGATATCGACCTTGTAAAGGTTTGAATCAATGATGCAAATGCAACTCAATTTGTTCAGTTTTTAGGGGTTCCTACAAATCTGTCTTCCAAAATCTTATTTGTTTATTCAAAACAGAAGACTATAAAAAGGAATCAAAAGGCAGCTGTTTTTAACGTTGACAGCTACCTGTAAGTAAAAGATCGATGATATCAAATCACCCAATGACTAAAATCAAATGATTGGCAGATCATTTGAAAACTCTTTGGGAAGTAAAATGAGTCAGTTTGAAGTTGATCAAATACTTCAAAAATAAGGTAAAGAATCATGTCACGAAATACGCCTTAGAACCAAAATATATGAATTGAATCATCGCATGTATGCCTTTTATCTAAACTTTTTTTTACGAGTAAAGTTTTTGCACTCGTTGTATATACAAACATATAACAAGACAATACTGTGCAAAATGATTTTTCTCATATTTACAGTTGCACAGCCTGCATACGCATGACACAATGAATTACCATAATGATCTAGTTGATTTAGGCATCCAACTTATTGCCAATCATCTAAGTAGAAAAGCAAAAGTTATATAAATCTAATAGTTACGCATGCATGTACTTACTTGCTTAGGGTTTTGTCATTCAACAAATGAGATAAATATTTTCATACATATAAACTTCATTTTTTATGTTACAGAAAATGCAACTTCATATATAGCCCTGTTTTAGGACGGCGGACGATAATTATAACATGCGCTGACTGAACGCAAATTGGATTTGTGCATGTTTTGCTGCCATGCTATGGCCATCAAGATGAGGCGCAGCAGTCCATGATTGGTCCTGATTAATTCTTTGATTTTTTAATATGCCTGATTGCCTTCCTGTTGCGAGCGACATGATCACAACGGATGATTGACATACATTGACTATTTGTATGTAAATAAATTGTTAATACAGAGATTACTTCCTACATCATTTATTTCATTTATATTTTCCTCCTTTTTTGGGAACATCGAAATTTAACGTTTTATTTAAGCCAAATGATAAATATTATGTTATTTCAATAAATTTATCATAAATATAACTGAAAGGTCAAACTGGACATGGAGCTTTAAAATGGTGACAAATCGGAAATCCTAAGCCTATTAACAGAATAATTTATTCATTACTTCACACAAGAACTAGAACAAAACGCTAGTAGTAAATGCAGTGCATAATACTTTGATTTGAATTTCTAACTGTTTAAACATTGGATGACTAAAGTGGTTTTGCTTGACAAAGTATTTTGAAATAATAAAAACAAGTTACCATTACTATTTCGATCGATTTGATTATTTGTTTAATCATTTGAAAACAATTATCCATATTGCTAGTATGTTTCAATTATTATTATTTTTTTTTTTACAATTTTACTTCTGAAAGTAGAAACTTTAAGGACAGAAATACTTTGACTTTAACCTAAAAAAAATCCTCTGAATATTTATTTAACACGTTAACATCCATAAAACTGTTGTAAAGTAAGACATATATTAGCATGAGGTGTACAGTTTCTTCAATTTGCTTGTCAGATTTGCGGATGATCCTTTACATTTTGTGCCATGAATGGATCAGTTTATTTTCATATTTTAATTAATTTTGGTACTTGTTTCTCAAAGCTTATTTCCTGAAAGAAGCGTTGTTCAACAAAAGTTGATCATAAAACCTGCTACAAAATACTCGTAAAACAAGGGAGTGGTTTTGTTATAGTTAATAGTTATAAAAAATATATGTATTTTCAAATTCGTTTCAAAAGAGACGTAAAGCTGTAAATGTCAAAACACCTTGTTAACATCACAGATCTGTTGAAAAAATCTCTCACCATGAATATCTTTGATATTGTAATGTTTTTTTTCGCGGTTTCCGTACATTTACGATACAGCCATGATGTTGGTATCGTGTCACAGAGTTCAGTCCATCCCTTCAAGTAATTTGTTAATAATCAACAAATCGACGTTTTAGAAAAAAAACAATATGATAAATTGAGATCATTTTACGCAATAATATCTTTTGAAACGAAAGAAACATCTTTAGGAAACAAATATTTGTCGTATAATATTAAGTGGTCAAAAACCGCAAATTTATATTAGATAAGTAAATCAAAATAAAATGTATTTTGTTTGTTTGACCTTCAGTTATATTTATAAAAGGTTATTGTACTTTGTACACTTATTAGACTTCCGAAAAATTCAAATCCTTGAATAATTGCATCGTAAACAAAACAAACTAAAATTTCACCCAATCAATAAAGGTAGTATTACATGCATGTAGAGGTATATTGCTAACTGTAAAAAAGAGCCTTACATCAAATGTTGATATTATTATCAAACCCCGATAAAGGCATGTTCATTAAGACGGGAAAAGTGGAGAATTTTAATACATATACATATAAGTTATATTCCATATATATCCACTTAATTACTATGTTGTATATTGATAATATAATGACTTCCTTGCAACCATTGTGATAAATTCTTTCCATTATTGCCAAAATTTGTCGAATTTTAATTATTTTGGGTGAACCCTTCACCTCTTCACCTAAGGAACTGTTTTCATCAAAGTGTAACTCACTTGGTTAATTAAATGGCAATTTTCCGGCATTGTCTTATCAGGTGTAAATTGCTGTTCACTTACAGAAGAATTTTAATGATTTTCTTGGATTTAACAAAACAAGTCAATTAATGTCAAACCTTGGGCCACTATGTGTTATACTAGGCAGGACAACATTAAAATAGTCGCCAGTTTCTTCATTTACAAGTTACTGTACCTCGTGGACTATTTTTAGGAGGAATAGGTTCAACCAATAAGATCGCTTTCTTCATTATTACAAAACTCAACAAAATAGTTTTATAGAAATCCATCATTTTTGGACCACAAAGAATATTGACATCGCCGCCAAACTCGGGATTGCGGAAATATTTTAAGACACTAAACGAATAATTATCACATTTCTGTAATGGTATACTTACATTGTCGTGAACATGTTTAATAAGTAGAACATAACGGTTTTGATAGGCCCACCATATAGTAGAATATTGAACGCGATTATATCACTGCGAAGATGCACACTTAGGATGTTTCTTTCTTTTTGTTGATACTCATCTCCTCGTCACTATAAATGCATTTTATAATAATAATTGTTATTATTAAGGCATTGTGTATTATAAGGGTTTCAGTTTTTACACAAACAAATGATTTATATGGTTTTGTTTTTACAATGTCTTCATTCTATTATTACATAAAAAACATATTTGTTAAAAGAAATCGTTCAATAAATACCACTGATGCTATAAGAGGATACGTCAGACAGAGTTTGAAAAGATGGATTAGAAAGGTAAGAAGTACTAGAATATGAACGTTGTGTTATGAACTTAAAATGTCATGATCAGTTTAATTGAGCATGCCAATTGAGTTGCAAGGTACAAAATAATGTACAAAAGAAAGGATTGTACACACAAAAAAAATGAACCAAAGAAGCTACATTATTTACATACAACCGACATAAAATTAAATTAGTAGGGTATACACAACCACATAAAGTGTTTCGAAACATCCAATATTAAAAAAAAATTACATAAGGCAAAAATGAGATGTTCGAATATGATACAAAAAATAAACATTATTATTAACTTTTTTTCCTTGAAGTTTTATTCATAAAAATATTCAATATTTCTTGGTATCCTGTAAGTTAAAAGACAAAAATCACATAAAACAGTTGCATCATATTACAACACGTTCGTCGAGTTAAATAAAACAAGCTCCAAAATACAACCTATGGTGTTGACAGACCTTAAACAGATGCCAACTTGCTTGTTTCTCTAGTACAGTTTGAGTTAAAGACAACTTCAAAAAACTAAACTGTTGTATTGGGGTGAACAAATAGACGAAATGACATTAAATTCCAGTTAGGGACGACGTTTGTTAATAGTCGCGTGTAGATAAATGAAATAGAAGAGGATGTGAATGACCAGTTACAACTTTTCTGAAAATACAATGCGAAAGGTGAAGCACGAGAGAGGATAGTTTAAACATATTAGCTATATTTTTGAAAAACAGAAAATCGAAAAACCATGGGTTGGGTGGAATATTAAGGCCTCTAATGCGTATGTGTTAGATGTCTCGGCGTTTGGTCATGTACAGCCCCCAAACAAGGAATTTACAGTTAAGGTACATGGGTCATTTATTTGAAGATAAATCTGTCTAAACATGATCGCAATTGCCCCCTTTCAAGCATAAATGTATGTTTGAACGCCAAATTAATAGTAAATAAAATGTTTATGGTAGAGACTTTGATTATAGTATATGCCGTATGTACATGTTTATATCTATTTATCATCTACTGAAATTGCCTTTTTCTTATGTAACAAATTTTAATAATTAACTTATATTTTGAAGAAAAAAAAAGTTTTTCTTTCTTAAAACATTATCATAACAAGTCAGTTAACGGCGATTAATTTAGTTATAAAAACTGTTTATCCATCAGAAACAGAACCCACCCTTCATTATCAAGGCTAAGTATATGAATATTGTATTTCAAAGAGAGGAAGTCATGTTAAATTTTAATTTTAAAACATCATAATGTTAAAATGAAAGACACTAAAAACGTCAATTAGCGTCTACGTGAGTCTTACTGACTTGATTCATAGTATTTAAAGAGTCGTCAGATAAAAACGTTGAAAATCATGTGAAAATTAAAGAAAACTTAATTATGTTAATGTTTATTTACTAAGTTATTGTGGTGAGTTAATTACAGCAAATGATTAAACAGCGTTTTGAAATATACCAATCCAAGTTTCTAAAAAAAATTATTTCATGTTTTGAATGTATCTAATGGATGCCAACTGTATTAATCAGCATCTATATTGTATACAATTTATTTTAAATAGTTCATTATCACATGAAGTTTTACCTAAAGCACAAGTGAATTACAAAATCTGCTCACAAAAGTGCAACTTAAGCGTATGTGTACGTCTAATTTTAACCCGGCAATGATGTTGTCCCCATGCTGTATCCGTTGCTATACTTGCAAAACACCCAATTACTTTCGATATTGAATCTCTGTCCTGGTAATGGAATATGTGTGAAATGAACTGAATTTACTTAAGATAGGATAACACTTCCGCTAGAGAATTAATTATGTCTGCATTCACCAAATTCATGGAAAGAATTGCGTAAGATTATACCAAGACATGTATAAGGACTATGGTGTGTTTAAATTGGGAAAACACCGTAATACAATGATAGTAAAAGATGACATGCTTTCACAAGATGCACAGCTTATTAGATAAAATGATGAAAAATATCTTAATTGTTTAAATTCTGTCAATTTCGTGATTCATTGTTGAAACTGCGAATGGTTTTACTTGCCTAAGTTCCCATCATATTTTCAGGGGTACTATTTTGTTTAAAAAGTTGAACACTTTTACACCAGGTTATAAAAAAATTCTAAATACCACAATTTAAATGACTATATGTTAGAAAAATTAAGTAAGATGGACAACTCTTCTCCATTGACTTGGTCATGTGTATTGTATCACATATTAACGTCAGATAAATGGTTAATAATGCTATCAGAGTGTTGTAGTCAACCAGGAGAGAATTTGTGCTTCTAAAAAGTGCAATCTTTGTAATGTTTTAGGCACAAACTTGAATTAAAATTTGACACATGTCTAAATCGATGTCAACGATATTATACAAAGATCGATTTTCCTGAAATCCATTACATAGTACTAGTTATTGATCAGATAAAAGAATTTTGTGTAAACGTTTTGTGCTTATTGTTTTACCATCTGCACATTCTTATACCTGTCTGCATATTATGGTAAGTGGACAGCAAAAAAACCCAACCAATAAAAGAAATTAATTAACTACAGATATAGCAACATGATAAATGAAATTGCCATGTTGAGAGTTTCTCATTATTGTAATACATGTATACGAAATTAAAAGAAAATATATTATGCGCGTGGGATATGTTTCCCTATTTAAATCTAGCGTTTGTTAACAAAGTTTTAGAATTTTAGGCTGGCAATGTGTGATTTGACCAGAGGAACGCTAACAATGTCATCATTTTAGATGTCAGGCATTATCCTTATACATTTATACTGAAGATATCGTTATCGTTATGTCCTCTAAGCCATCACTCACATTGTATTTTAATTTATTTGTTAGTGGATTATATACTTTCATGCTTCAAGGTCATTTCATCTCCTTATCATAGCTAATTTATCGGGAGTATGTTTAATGAGTAATGATTTTCCTCACGAAAAATTGCAATGAGAATCCATAGTACGGCTTAAATTATAGCTTCAATGTTGCAGTAAACATTGTTGTATGAAATCTACATACTGTGATTCGATTGATCAACACCAGAAAAAACATAACCAGTTAGCGTAATATATTTACAAATAAAATATATTGGTTTTTCATACAAAGACCTAGCACAGAAAACATTTAAGACTTCTTATTTTTCCTTTTTTAATATTCATAACAAAAACAAGTGTAAACATCATTGTAAATTGTTAAAAACAACATAAATAGAGAATATGTATATAAAAAATGTATATAAATCCAAAAGATTCCTTTAAAGAACTTATGTAGTGTGTAAAAAGCACTACATTAATTGTTCGAAAAATGGACGGATCATAGTTGGTGTATTCAAATAAATAATGTAAAACACATGGTCATATATTTCTTGACACGGACCATAAGTCAAAGATTTCCGAGGTATGCGTTGGGACGAAATGTCATAGAATAAAATAGTTTTTAATTCCATTATCACAGGTTGGTCTTTTGATGGCTCTCAAAAGTTTATAGCAGTCCAAATTTTCTCAAATGGTTCTGGATTATAAGGGATCGGCAACCATTAAGAACTTTTTGAACGTTGTTTGTGTCAACAGCACATGTGTAAAAGGTTTCACAACTGTGTCCACTGTGCCATTCGGAATCTCTCTTGGTGATTCGTTCTTTCAGTTGTAGATCTCCTTTTACAATTTTCTGCAAAGAAAAAAGGTATTCAAAGATAAGTTTTTGTTATATAAATATATATTGTTTTGTGTCCAAAGTAAAAAAAAACAATTGAATGATTTTAACAATAACGATATAGCATGAAACCTACCATGAACAAATGTTGAATATAAACAGCTGTTTTCACTGTGTCTGGGTGCATACTGTTTGCATTGCTGTACTTTGGATATGAATCAAGGAATTTAAGAACTTCCAATTCTGAAAAAAACAAAGATGAAAAAAATAAGTAAAAGTGACATATAATCGTGCTTGATTGTAATGTTTGAGTACAAATCATACATAATTTTGTTAATATAACCTGTACTAATACTTACTTGATGGAGTAAAGCTTTTGAAGTCTGGGAAAGTGTCTGGGTATTGTTGTGAAAGTTCCGAGATGTCACGGCCCTTGGCGATTTTCTCAGCCAATACATCGATTTTGTTGAGGAAAAGAAGAACGGATACATTCTTCAGGAAACGGTTATTCCAGACTTGTTCAAAGTTTTCCAAAGCCTCCAATAGCCTGTTCTTTGTTGGATCTTCACGAAGAGTTTGGTCAAAACTGCTACAGTCAACAGCAAAAAGAATAGCATTGACACCATCAAACACTTGGATCCACTTCTTGCGTTCTCCTTGTTGTCCACCAACATCATAAACGTCGAATTTGATTTGATGTCCTCCTTCAGGAACACAGAATTCAGTATGTTGAATAGAGTTGGTTAAGCTTCTGCATCTGAGGATATCCTGGTCAGACGGAATATATTCTGGGTTCTTGATTTCAGAAATTTTGTCAAGAAAGCTAAAAAACAAAAGATAACAAAGGTTACAAAACTGTACAAAAATAATTTAGAAATTGTTTGAATTTTGATTCATTTATTTTTTATTACAATGGATTGATGAAGAACTTACTATTTAGCACAGTCAATTAGCTGGAATTCATGAGATCTGCTGTAACATTCTTGTACTCCAGAGTCGGCCCACAGCTGTTCGGTGTGCTCTAGGAATTCCTGTGTACAAAAATAGATTGATTAAAACGTTGCATATTCAAGTGTTCGTACTCAATGTATTATATAAATGAACGATAAATAAAACCGAAATATATACTAATAAAATACTTACATTTGATTTATAGCTTTCAGGATTTCCTGCTTGGTTAAGGATGAACTCTCTTCTATTCTCATTTTCTTTTTGTGCGAAGGGGATTTCCAACTCTTTCATAGCTGTAAGCAACACAACAATAGATTGCTGGATGTTTTTCCTAATGTCGGAAACTTTTTCAAGTCTTTCACTCATGTCAAATCCATTCCCATGGATAATCTTCATTTGCTTTGTAATTGTGCTTTTTCCAGATTCAGCAGTACCTATAAGAAAGTAAAAATAAACATGAGTTCTAGTTTATCATAATTGAGAGACAGAAAAGAAGGATATTAACAGAAAAAATATTATAAAAATAGATATAATGTATAAACGTAACTAGTTCTTACCTAATAATAAGATTTTAAGTTTCTTCAACTCCTCCTTTTGATGTTGTTTTAATGTTTTGCTGATCTGCTTGTTTCTAAGCTTTGCTCTCTTTGCTTCCTCGGCTGAAGGATAAGAGTTTAATTTATCCTCACAAATTGTTTTAAACAGAGACTTCAGTTTTCCTTGCATATTGTTCAGATAAGATGCATCACAATATAAATCCGTAATTGAAATATTGAACGATTGACAGTCACAATGGTTTTGTAATAAGCTCCAAGGTGCTATAGTGTAGATATGTTTAGTCTCTCACAGGTAGTGTTTAACTGACTTTACACTGTGTTGACAATCCTTATATACCTTGTGCCAAATTATGCACTCATTAAAATTCACGCTCGATCCTCCAATTAGCCTTCTTGTCGGAGTGTGAGCAATACATCACCGCTTTTCATTTACTTGGTGTGGTTTCTAAAAGATCAGGAATGATTTGTTGCCCTCGGGTTGGCTTGTCATAGCAGATGAGGTTTCGTTAATCATGAATTGATATATCTGAGTACTTCTGTCACTGTATGAAAACCGATGATTACTGATTTATTTCATTTTTATATATGTCATCAATACCATTTCTTAACAATGATGCAAAATACATGGCCCCGATATTTACAGTACACATTCTGTAAAACTTTTTTGTATTAAGTTAAGTACTGCTTCAGTCTAAGATGAAGTTTTGTTTTTGTGCATTTCGAAAAAGTCTAAGATAAAGTTTGTTTTGTTTTGTTTTCGCAGCATCGTGTCTTTTAAAAATGATGCACGAAAAGTAGAGAATGGCATCAATGCCTTAACGTTTATTTGGGTTACAATGAGACTTGTTTATAGTAAATTGTGTGAAATTTATTCCAAAACCGCACAACATTAGCTTTTGCATTTGAAACTCTTAATTTGATGGCAGCCTAATCAGAAGAGGGGGTTTTCTAATTCATAGCTTATTTTTTAATTTCATTTCTTTCATAAATAACCACTCTAGTTAAATATTCAAAATAAGGTCTTTAAAAACTTAATTTAAAAACACTGGCCGGTAAAAAGCATCTAGGATTTATACATTTTCTAATACTATTACCTGACGATTCAACCAATAATATTTGTCTCTATATTTGGAGAAAGGTAATAGCTGTGTTTACTATCAGTGTGATTAAAGTTATTATCATGAACAGGATTTAAAATAAAAAGTTTAACTTACATATGCAAATCGCTTGGTTTTAATAGATTTCAACAATCATTTTGACACTTGTTTAATATTTAAGTATACCAGTAAAAGTATATGAAGAATATTAGTGAGACAAGTTATCCCTGATGCAATTTGTATTATTCTATGTTTGAATTGTATAAATGCCGTTCCTTTATTTTAAAGATCTTTGAATAATTTAAAAAAACAGAGAAACCCCATGTAAATACTGGACTTGGTAGTTATTCATTTGAGAAGTGCCAAGCCTGAATTATTCTTTTAATGATAACCTATATGAGAAAAACAATCCATTTTTCATATTCATTTCAAATTTATTATTAACAAGCAATGTAAAATGTATATAACAATAACATAGAAAGAACAATTAGTGTAAAAAATGGGAATAGTGTAAATTGGATTAAACAAGTGTAAAAGGAATAGTTATAAAAATAAATTAATAAATATATACAATAATAAAACTATATTGCAATATTGATGAAAGTGTATGATAATATTTGCTGCAAAAACACAGCACTGTTGAACGAAAATAAATAAATAAAGTCTTTAGTATAGTAAGTACTGTATTACACCTTCGAATGAGTGCTTACTTCGATCATAATAATATGAATAATGGCATATTCACAAATATATATCTATGCTAAGTTTTGTGATGATGGCAAAACATCGATCCAGAACAATCGATCGAAATTATTTTGAAAACTTCTGAAAATAAATGACAGCGTCTTAATGGTAGAAGGTTAATGTATGTCTCTGCTTAAATAATTCCAAATCTCCTCAAATGGTTTTGAATAATGAGAGATCGACAGCCATTTAAAACACGTTGTACATTGTTGGTGTCAATTGCACATGTGTAGAAATATTCACAACTATGTCCATCATGCCAATTCGGGGCTTGTTGTGTTATTCTTTGTCTTAACTGTAACTCCCCGCGGACGATTTTCTGAAAGAAAAGGATAAAATATTAAATTCATTGTATCGAAAAAGATTCGAAATAACGAATGGTGCCATGTTGTAATGAAAGTTATTTTTTATTTCAATACTTAGATGCTTACCATGAAAAGGTGTTTGATGTACACAGCTGTTTTAATTGTGTCTGGGTGCACGTCATGGCGTGATACGGATCGTGATTTCTTGCAGGTCTCGTTGTTGTAACTGGGATAAGCTTCCAAAAATTCCATGATATCAGATTCTGAAATAAAATGTAAATTTGTAAGTTTCATTTTTATCAAATATAAGTCAACAAAGAAAGACAAAGAAGAATGCTTTAAACATTTAAATCAATATACAACAAAACTTACTGGATGGAGTGAATTTCTCAAAATTGGGGAAGACCTCTGGATACAATTTTGTCAGTTCTGCAATGTCACGTCCTCTTGCGATTTTCTCCGCCAATACATCAATTTTGTTGATAAAGAGGAGCACAGAGACGAATCTAAGAAATCGGTTATTCCAGACTTGTTCAAAGTTTTCCAGAGCTTCAAGAAGTCTATTCTTATCGGGATCCTCACGAAGAGTTTGGTCGAAACTACTGCAGTCCACAACGAAAAGAATGGCGGTCACACTGTCAAACACTTGGATCCACTTCTTGCGTTCTCCTTGTTGTCCGCCAACATCATAAACGTCAAATTTAACTTGATGTCCACCATCGGGAACTTCAAATTCGGTGTGTTGAATTGAAGTTGTCAAACTTCTGCATCGAAGAATATCTTGATCTGAGGGCACGTAAGCTGGGCTTTTGATTTCAGGAATTTTATCAAGAAAGCTGCAAGCAAAATGTTTTCTGTTAGTTTTCTCTGTCTAAGTGATTGAAGATGGTTCGTATTCAAGATTTGAGAATATTGATATTTGGATTGTTTTACTTACTATTTCGCACAATCAATGAGTTGGAATCCATGGGATTTGCCATAACATTCCTGCACACCAGCATCATTCCATAATTGTTCTACATGGTCAAGAAATTCCTGTATAAAACATGCATTGTCAGTAAAGTCTACAAAATGGATTTAAAAAGTTTTTGAGAAAAGCAAAACAACTAATACGAATTGAACTGTTATACTTACATTTCTTCTATGGCTTTCAGGATTTCCAGCCTCCTTCATTATGAAATCTCGACTCAGTTCATTGTCTTTATTGTGAAGAGGAATCTTCATTCTATCCATGGCTGATAATAAAACAACAATAGATTGCTGGATGTTTCTCCTAATGTCTGATATTTTCTCTAATCTTTCACTAAAAATAATCAAAAGAAAATTAAATGAATTATTCATTATCCGCTAAGAGCTCATATTTATGCATTTAAAAGTACCGACAATATTGCATGTCATCGTGTAGAGAAGAACTTGGACCTTACCTCATATCAAATCCGTTACTATGGATAATTTTCATTTGTTTTGTGATGGTACTTTTTCCGGATTCTGCTGTTCCTGCAAATTTTAATGATTACATTTGATCAAGTAATCATCATTTATCAAAAGCAATGATAATATATGAAGCAAACACATTTTTGCAAATGAATTACATTTACACAGCTTTGTGCTTACCAAGTAATAAGATCTTCAGTTTCTTGAGCTCCTCTTTCTTGTGTTGTTTCAAAACTTTGCTGATTTGCTTATTTCGCAGTTTTGCATTCTTTGCCTCCTCTGCAGATTGGTAAATGTTAAATCTGTCTTCACTTGTGGGTCGGAATAATGATTTAATTTTTTCCTGCATTGTTTTGTTCCCTTATTTCAAACGTAGCACAGGCATCACAAGTCCATCCGTTGTTAAATTCAATAATGCACTGTCCTTCTGCACAATATCCACGTGGAGTGTATTTTTTTATCCGTTTGAAGTCAAAACAAAAAGTAATCAGAATGTAGTTATCTCTTAAATGTATCTCGTTAAAATGACTCGAGTTCGTGTTGACAGTCTTTTTATACTTCCACAAGCGGTAGCAGCAAGATTAATATGTCAAATTATACAGTATATTAAATTCACGCTCGATTCTCCAATTAGCCTTCTTGTTTTGCTATGGGCAATTTATCATTACTTCATATATTCACTAGTGAGCGGTTTTTGGCAAAGATCACGAACGATTTGTATTCTCTCTTTTTTTTTACATTGTCTCTAAATATTACCTGTAATCAGATAAAAGAAATAAAATGACATGGAATAACTAAGGTTAGATGTGCATTATAATCGTTTTGAAAGCACCTCGAACTTAAGAGATATTGAGTGTTTTTCAAGAGTACATCTATTGTTCAAAGTAAAGTAAGTTGCTTACAATAGTTTCAAAGTTAATATGCTTCACATTTGCCTCTTTCTGCATGTATGCGCTTGCTTTTTTTTTATAATCTAAACATATTAATGCGTTTTATTTTACGATGTCGGTTGCTAGTCGCGTTAAGAACATTTGCACTATGTGCTCACAAAGACTTTTTCTCAAGTTAAAACGTTAACAGTGCACTTTAATCACGAGTTGTTCAGTGACAATACCTAAACGCTTTTGTTTAAAATTCTTCTTAAGTGTAAATTGACGTGTTGTTTTTACATTGATAACGAAACATATTTCTCCAGTAACCTTATAGCACATGGGTTATGTTGTATTATCATCTTTAATTAAAGGTCATTTCGTGAACATTCTAACACATACCATTTACCTTTACTTATTCATATTAATGTTTAATGATAAATGTATGCAATGTCGTTTTATTTCCATTTGACAATAGGTCAAACTAATAATTGCAAAGATCCATATTTCGTATATACCAGTAGGACAGTTAATACGCCACATTGTATATTCTTTGAAGTCAGCAAGAATGCGTTCTACCAAACGATTGAACCCTAACAATAACGCATAATTTAAAAAAAACTAAAGATTTCCTAGCCAAAAACGTTGAGTATATTTCAAATAAATTTTATATTCTTGGAACAACTTTGCAGACATTGCCCAATGCATAAGAAAAAGACATTTCGTGTCGCTTACCTTGAATGCATAAATTAATTATGCATATGTTTAAACATGCCATAGTCATCTGGATGCAATAAAATACAAGACACCTCACAGGTGTGGGGATGCCTTCTAAAGCACCTACACCTCTGTTGATACTACAGTCAGAACCTATCAGGATGATATGTGACAGAGAAAAAACATCATCATCAATATGAATGATAAAAAAATTAAACTGAAATGTACTTTTTATCTCACCAACAGGACATATGTCAAAAGCCATCTTTCTCGGTAAAGTTTTCTTCATTTATATCAAAGCAATGTTTTTTAAAGGTCGGAATATTTATACAGTTTGTAAAAAAGAAGTAAAACTGGTCTAAAACCCCACAGAATTACCGACAACTTTAACGCATTTTATGCATATATTTTGTAATATGTATTTTTCGGCATTCTTCACTTGATAAGCAAAAGAGTTCATCTCGCTTGTTTGTTACGTTCCCGCTCACCTTAGCGGTTTCATCAAACTTGTGTATCACTCATCCCATGTCAAGCTGACAGCTATGTCAAAATTGATCCAGTTCGTTTTCTAAGCAATCCTATTGGTTTTCTGGTAATACAAGCGTACTTTCAATTACTTTGATCAGGTGCACTATTACCTTAACATTATCAAAAACATATTTAGCCAAACTCCATGAACGTTGTTCTTGGCGTGTAGTTCGGATAGAGCATAATAGATGATTTACATTGTATATTATTTACAGAAAGCAAAACGGACGAATAGATTATTACAAAGAATAAAAGTCAAGTAAAACTCGGTCGCTACATTCGGTTCCAAAAACTAGGAACACAATTAGATCATCTTTTTTTTACCCCATTCATGTCATTAATGATTGATTATCGATCACCAGTCTGTGCTTTATAATCTATGGATCGATGACTAAGAATTATACACTCTTTTGAACATCAAACTTTAAGAGAGTGAATTAGTCATAGGGGTTCTTGATTTTAATCAATCGATTAAGCTGATGTGTTTTGAGGCGAATTGTATAAAATCATGACATGAACTAAAATTACATATAGAATGCATCATATTCTATAAACTTTGAATGCATGTATATACTGACATGGAGGTTGCACTTGTTTTCCCTATTGGACATAATGGTGGTGATGCATAAGGTGCACCTAGCACTAAAACAGAGAAAAGTGTAATTTTTCTAATAGCTTTAGCTTCTTTGAAAAAAAATTACAAACAGAATACTATCACAGTATAACGTTGCATTATAAAGTACAAGCAAGTTATACTGCAAGCACTACTAAATCCCATTGTTCAAATTAAAACACACGTGACTCGATATGAAGATTAATTATCTCTGGAGATTTGATGCCATCCAACCAACACAAAAAATGTTATATTTTTAAATTGTGTAACGATTTACACGGGCTTTCCTCATTGGCTGAGGGGACCGTTTTCTGGTTGTGTTCAGCACATAAAAAATAAACACAAACTGATGTGCCCATAGTCGCCATGATTTATAAAGTGTTCATGTCGTAAAATACTTCCATGGAGTGCGGTCGTGTACTATGTTCAACTTTAAAAACGTCGTCTGTCGCTGTATAGAGAAACAAAGCAAGGCTATAATAGTAAAGAGCTGATGATAAAATTGCGATAAACGGATACTTAATCTACCATTTTGAAAATATATCTGCACACTTAAATATTTTTTATAGACTATTTCAGAATAACGGCAGAAAATATCCAAACGTTATATTTAAAGTAGCTATTAACGTCAATTATTGTAAAGCTATCATCTGATAATATTTGCTAAAATATTACTTCTCTCCGTGCAACATTGAAGAAAAAATTCCATCAGTTCTTTTTTTGGTCATGCACGTTTGGTATTATAGGAAACTCTTGTATATGCTTTGAATATCCTACATTACCTTAGTGACCTATGCATAGGAAAGTTATTCTTCATATAAACGCTTCTTTTCATACCTGTATGTTGCCAAAAATATTTACATACTCTTCAAAAAATGTCTGCGAAAATCTAGAAAGTCTGCAAAATGTGGAGTCGTCTTGTAAGTCACATGTCAATCAGATGTTATTGGTGCACAGCCATATACAAAAATGTGCACCAGGTAATGTACTTTATATAAATGAAAACTATTTACTGATGAACAAACACATGTAAATTATCTATTGTTTATGCTCAATATGGCTGACTTTTGTTTGTGTGTATGATAATTGATTTATTGGAACTTTATACTCACTTTCATAGGCACCATACGTGATAAATTAGTATATTATGTAGACTAATAGGATTATGTGGAAGAATAACGATATAATCCAAAACCACAAGGACAAGAAGTATAAAGAAAAGCAGCTGATGTCTTAAACGAAGCGGTGAACCACAGCGATGTGTACTTTTTGCTATCTGATGGTATATAGCTGTACACAATATATTAATATATATAGACAGTATATTGTTTCAAATTTATTGCCTTTTCAGTACATACTTAATTGCATTATTTATGTACATGTAAATCTGTATCGTAAAGTGTGTAAATACAAAAGATTTAATGGCAGAGCGTAATAGCTGCATTCCAATAGTGTGTTCCCTAAAAATACTTGGAACTGAAAAATGTGTTGCGGCCAGCCATAACCTATCCGAACATGAATATAAATCAAGAGGTTTTAGCTGGAATACATAAACATGTATATTTCGTATATTTCATGCTTTTGGATTCAATTGAATTAAAGAATTTTACATCACTAATTCTTGAAACAGATAAAATGCATTTTTCTGTTTTATTACCAATCAAGTGTGATTTTTACGAGGTAGTCCGATTTTTTTAAAGATCTTTTTTAAGATCTAGTTTTCAAAGGTACATGTATATTTTCAGAAAATAACTTTCATTCTTTTAATTTAACAAATATGCAGCAACGAAAAATAATTCCTTACATTATGATAATGAATGCAATTGTGCTGAAACGCGCAAAGCTTCTTCAAAGACCATAAAATGATCATACTAGGGTTCAACGGAAGTTTTTCTACATTTGCACGCATGTTTTAAGACTAATAAAACTTAAAAAACAGCATAATGTGATCAGTATTACACGACAACGATCACGTTAATTAATACTAATTAATACCACGACACCTGTAATGATTACCTGTCTATAACAAAAATCATTTTTTTTTCAGTAATTGGACGGCAAGTCAAGGCCTCGCTAACATCTTACGCTCAATCCCTGGAAACACTTTGTAGGAATTTTGGTATGAAAGCATTGCTTATCGAAATGTAATCCACTTAAAGAATTTAAAACATATTCTTCATTTCATTATATTTCAAGCAAAAAGAACTGCCTTATTGGATAATATAAGCATATAAATAGGTTACGAAAACGTTTAACATTCACCAACACTTGTAATAAATTGTTTGTAAAATCTTTTTAAAAGAATTTAACTGTAGGTGCACGAGAATGCATCATGAAGAGAATTATTTTGTGCTCTTTTAAATTGCAACATCAAAACATTCGTATCATCTGAATTACTGTAACTGCTATAATTTTTGTGATAATTAAAAGTCATAAAAGGTTGGATGCGATCGACTTTTTTGCCGACAAGGTCCAACGTAAAATAATGTATGCTATCAAACGGCCACCATATGCATACCAATCGGTTTATCGAATAGTGGGAGGCCTTATTACCATACAGTTGTTCATTTCACTGTGTTGAAAGACTACCAACGCAATTTAAAATACTTAATTTTCTTAAAACATAATTAATACTCTAATATATTCATGAAATGGTTGAGCAGTTTATATAGTTATTGAAAGTTTAAAAATCTTTATTACTTTCAGAACGCAAAATAATTGAATATCAAATTAAATATCGCAAATGATATATATCCGTCTTAATTTGGTAACTTTGATAGACAACTTTAAATTTATGACGATAATAAAGCTCTGCAAAAATTAATCGAAAGCACAGTTTGAAAGCAAAGTTTGATTTCAGAAGCTTCAAAAGTTTGGAATCATTGGCATATCTATACTACTACATGTATATTAAAATAAAAGACTCGAATTTGGGGCTTTAATACCGAGAAATCGGAAGAGTATTGTCATTTGTTTCATATATTTTAAACATTACTGGCACTTGAAGATTACCAATTTGTTTTTATTTTTTCTCAATCAAGCTTTGCTAATCAATAATCAACGAAAATACCTTTAAAAAATCCGGAAATCATATGGATTTTTCGGATTTTACAATCTTGCGCATGCGCATTACATTCACGCTAAATCACGGGAGACTCTTTAGTTTTTGTTTCCACGATATCACACTTGCATTGATCGGATAAACTCAGAAACGGTATTACAAATACGTACGCGTGTAAATTTTCGTTGAAAATTTGTCATATATATTCTGTTCATCAAAGGAAATACGGGAGATAAGTCTAACTCAGTGCATTTAATATGAAAAGTCCCAATAGTTCCGAATGTCAAATCGAAGCAAGTGAAAACGTTGCTGGAGTGTTGAATTCTTCGTTATTATGAATCAAATTTTTATATGAAAGGTTTTTACAGCCTCAGAATGGTTTATTATGAATAATTTGACTATTATTTTCAATGCAGCTTCATCAATTTTCTCTAAAATCGTTTTGGAGCGATTCTGCAATTTTTTTGCTATTTTACGTTTATATGGGAGGCATTTTAACTGTGGTATAGGCCTGTCCCGAGACACAGTTAGATTATTCTAACTAAGCAGAGTGTAGTAAAATTAATAGCTTTGTTGTAGGCTTAAAGTTCTATTATGTAAATGGCAACAATACGATGTGTCGATGTATCTATTTCGTAAATGTCCGATATCATATACAATGTCAACCCGTGCACGCACGGGTCAAAGTCTAGTTGGTTATAAAATTATTTTGGGACCAATTCTGATGTGCCTTTTTTTCAGAAGCACTTAAAGAGAAGCAAAATCTAATAAAGTTTATCGTCGTAAGATATTAATTAAATGTTGGATACGTTACTACCATCCAAGTGTCAGATGCTTTAGTATACGGTGTACATATGAACTACTAGTATCAATTGTGTGGATAACGGTGAAAGTGAATACAACAATTTAATTGATGTAAATCCAAGATGCAATTAATTTTGCTTGCATACATATGTATACAATCTATTAGCTGCAAATGTTCAAATCTTTACATAGGAAAACGGAACAAAGACTTCCAAGAGTAATTATGTGCAACCAATGGCTATATAACTTAAACGTAATGTTATGATATCGCTTTGCGTTAAAATATGGTCACACAGTTCCGTTTTGTTGTCATCATCGAAAACATTATAGTACTATTAACAGATGCTCGTCTATTTGCTTAATTACTATTGCTAAACAATAAGACAGTATTCACTTGATGTGGCCGATTTTTCTGTAACGCCAACAGATGCCCAGAACCTACCACCCAATGTAATTGGAAATAGGGAAACACATTAAATTCTTCCTTTTATCAAAACAGAGTTTCTCCCACACAAACCACAAGTTTACAAACTGGAAGAGGACAAAAATAAGTTAAGAAATCGCGTGCGATGAAACTCACGTGCAACGAATAATATGAATAAAAGATGCGTCCATCTCCTTCATCTGAAAACGCAGGTGCTTTAGTGGTACAAAATAAATTATAAACAAAAAATGAATATAAATGCTTTTTGATTTCATCCCACCCGCGCACACACACACACAAAAGGATTCGAACTTAAGAAGTAGAGACCCGCGCAACAAGCGATCGTGATAAGAAAAAATAATTCGAAAGAATGAAAAATTCATAGATTGATTTAATTGCTTTAGTTTATACGTGCATGAAATCTTATCTATACCAGTCCTAATCTTAACAATGCATTTTAATCTACTGCCATAAATTTTCTCTTCCATATTCAAAGTACTGAAATAGTTAATAATCGAACACGTTTTTGCTTATTCAGACGATCCTTATTTCACATGGTACAAACAAAAAAGCATGTTTTCTTCCAATTTTCGAAAATGATTTTCTTTAACATTGTACCTTAAAAGAATCATTTGGATGCAAAATCAAAATAGAGAAAGCATTGTACAATCTAGTAAAGTCTTCACCTATTGTACTTTAAGCTGAAATGAAACTTCTCTAAGATGTCCATGAGCAGCCTAGTAATTAAAAATATTGATGCGGAATATCGTTTGTTATTTGTTTTAAGTCAGGTTATGAAAAGGAGATGAAATATGATAAATGGCCTCGGTAAATTTTCTTGTAATTAAACATAAGATAAATTTCTAAACACTTTGTGCGAGGCCAAACAAAAAACAATGGCCGAACATTGAACAACAATGAAGAACAATGAAGCTCAAATTTCGTAAACAAGTGATCATTCATGTGACAGATAAGTAAGAAATGTACAGTATAAAATGTATAATTTGAACTTTTGACATTGGTTGTTATGGTAGATAGTGCGTTAAAAACAAATCTCGCCTGTGAATCTATCCAATTAAATGATTGCGTGTTTAAATAAAAACAATGAAACCGACACCATTTGAATAAAATAGATATCAATATTGATGTATCTACAAGGTCATTTTAAAAACAAGTAAAGATTAATCGTTTTTAAAGGAACGCGTTCAAACGGTAAATCACTGTAAGTCAAAATACATTTACAAACAGTTAACGTATGAAATCAATGCTAAAAAATAATTCTTAGATTATTAAGCATTGATATACTGTCCCTTCGAAGAACATTTATATTTGTGAATAATATTGATATTAAAAGTTAAAACATCTATAATATACTCATCACAGAAGAACGTACTGATTTAGTATATAGGAAAGAGTGTTCGATAATTAGCGACAATAAAGTAAAAATAGTAATGTTACGAAATTAGCAAAACTTAAAAATTAATATATTGTGCTAATAAATATACAATGACATAACCAAATTGTAGTGTAGAAAATATTTACTTCAGTTTCTTTCATTCAATTCTACAAGATTGGATTAAATATACACTGCGATAACAAACTGCACTGTAAAATGCTACAAAAGTCCCTTAAACCCAAAGAGAAAAACAACGTAAATTATCATATTGAAATTGTAACCATACTTTTTGAGAGACCTTTTAATTTGTATGTACATAACCATAAAATACGAAAATAACCGTAAGCAAAAGTACACTGAACCACCTAGGCATGGGCAGATGTGCTTTCGACCATTCCTTAAAATTCATTCAAGTTTCTATAATTGTATGTCATATACACATCATAAAGTACCGTAACTTTTTGTCAGCCGAAGATTCATTCAAGTTGTCTTAATGTTAACGTCCTAACGCCCAAATGCACTGTTGTAAATTTGACAAACCTTACATGATGCTTAAAATGAGCATAAGGCATCGGGACGATCAAACTGTCTGAGGTGATACATCTATCTTACTGAAAAAAAACCTTAAAGTATTGTTTTAAAATACCATCTCATTTCTTTATATTTTACACATATATTAATTTGTTTTAATAGCTGTTATGATAAAGCTTGAATTTATTATAATCCAGGTAATTGTTTTATTGTAATTAATCGAAAAAAAAATTAATATAGATATAGACATATAAGATACATGTATATGGACATCTAATTACAGGTTTCTTGGGGATATCATTTGCTTCTTTTCTCAGAAATCTATAAATACTAAACATTATTTGACTTATAGATAACCCTATTTGATATAACTTAAGTTTGCTCCAGACATTTGGCGTCAAACTATTTTGATTTTTTTACCTATAACCTCTACAGCTGTTTCAGTTAAAAACCAAAATCTACGGCCATTGTCTTCTTCAACGTTATAGGTCAAATTATAAAGGTTAAAATCACTTTCAAGACAAGACAATAACTATTTCATCGTTTGGAGACAATTTTTGTTTAAAAATACAAACTTTCCAAAAATTAAAAATAAAACCATTGCATAACTTCTCTTTTAAAATGATCTATGTAAAATTTCATCAATCACCCAACTGTTACCGTTGACAACAACAGGACTGACACTTATAAAATATGCTTGGTTGTGCTTGCATTATGCATTCAAATATTGTTATTCTATTCAAAGGATAAGCAAGATCAAAATATCCCAATAACTGCCGGGCATGGCTGTTTGCGGTAAATTACCACCACGATGGATCACATACCATCGGTCTCGAAGTGAGTGGTCGCATAGAAATATCTTTAAAAAGCAAAACGTCAATACAGATTTGTAAAACTATTATTACATTGAATACTCTTAGCATTTTCATCAATCAATTTTCGTTTTACAAGACGTTGTTTTAAGTTAAGTTCAGATTTTCATTCAACATAGCTTCCATATTTATAGAACGTTTGAAATGTTTGCATGTCTCGCCAGTGTCAAGGTTAAAGAAAACGAGACTGAACATCTGAGAGATTGATTTATTCGCGAGGTCAGTGCTCATTAAATTGGAGGACCTGCAGAGACATCGCCAGCTTGTGTAGGAAAGAGGACATATTCATTAGGAGTTTAGATAATTATTTCTATTAGTACATTGAAATTTTTGGTTCAGTTCTTAGAAAATTGTAAATTTATCAAAAAAGTGAGAAATGGAATCTGAAAACGTATTAGGTTTCATGTTTTAAGCTATGTTAGTTAGATGGAAAACCAAATGTATTTATTATTATATAAAGTATAAAAGATGACCCAAGCCACGTTTGTCCATAATCCAAAGTAACATTTAAGCTACAGAATGTTTGATTGATCCTTTATTAGGTTGATTCCTTATAACATTATCTGTAAAATGAAAGCATGTAAATCCATACACAATGTGTGTATGTTTGTGTGAGTGACCGAAAATATGTAAATAAGAGATTGAAATTAAAAGTGTAATCGAAATAATAATTGCATAAATATGTTCAACCATCATGTTATTGTTTCGTGTGGAACTGTTCATAGGAAGTGATCAAATTATAAATATAGCTAATTTACATCTCACAGCTGTAGAATGCGACATCTTTAATTACAGGAATGATTGATAGTCATAAACATATTTATAAATATTAATACGACTTCTATCTAGAGTTGACAAAAATGATAAAGTTATAAAAAGCATCCAATGAGATATCGCTTTCAAACAAAGGGTACGATTGCTCCGTTTAGCCCAATCAGAATCTATCTTACAAGTTTAGTTTTATGAAAACATAATCTAATCGAAAATTCTAAAGTGATGTTATAATTACAGTTTAGTACGATTAATGATATGAACCAAACGAACTAAGCTAAAGTTTATATAATAATAACATTCAACAAAAGCCATAACCATTATACATGCCGATAAACCGCTCAGATACGTGCAGTCTTATATATTGTTGTTTTATCATCCATTTTTAATGTTGCTTTGAATGCATTACTTTAAACAAAAAATCTATCTTCGCCTCCAATACATTATACAAATACTTATGCATACTATACACTTAGGTATCGCGATGCTTTCGAATTAAAAACCAGGGGTTTCCCTATTTAGTTGAATGGAATATAAAAAAGTGCGTGCATAGTACTATGTTTTAACAGGATTTGCAACTGCATTGGGTCATGTTGCAAAATTGAAATTTTGTGTAAATGTTAACTACAGTTATCAAGTATATACGATAATAAAACTTTAAATCAAAATCCAATATGTTTAGTTTTTATTTTTTAAAATTCTGTTGCTCCTATCATACAATAGGTCGTTTATGAACTAAAGTGCAAGATACCCATCTTTGAATTTAGAGTATGCATATTAATGTGAAATCTAGGATAAACTATTTCTGCATGCAATGTCGTATTCACCTATATTCAGGTGTCAGAACATGTGCCTGCTTTTCAAAAGAGAAGAATATACACAGACGAATTCTATTTTGTTATGCTAAGAAGCGTAAAGTTGACAAGGTTATCGTTCTGTGTGTCTGTTAAGATGAAGTGCTTCAGAAATTACATGTAAGGCTTGCTTGCATTAAGTCAAGAAAACTCACAGTAACAAAAAAAAAATGACGCATGCAAAACGATTGATAATTAAGAAAATTAGTCTATCATACTTCGTAAAGAATGAATCAAAATATACAAAAATGCATCTGTCAAAATTATATAACGCAAACACAAAGAAAATTCATATGAATAACAGGCTGATATCAGTCAGGTTTTTCTTTTACACGTCATTTTAATTCCGAAAGTTGGCTTTGTTACTCAACGATAGTAATGCAATCCCTTAATCAGAACTTCTTGCAATATTTTTAAAAACAGAATTGAATTTTTCTTGGTTATTATTGGTACACATAAATAAAGGTAATCTCGACATGATTTATCTCTTTAATCAGAATCTAGCGTTAAATATACCTTAAACTATTTCCATGAATACTATATGAAGATTAATAGGAAAAAAAGGGCATGGCCAGTGGTTAGGGGGTCTTTGACCCATGTCCCTGTCACGATCAGAAAAAAATTTGACACTGTCTTAACAATTTCTACGAGAGAGTGTCACTCATCGCTCTCATATTATAGCAGTTCTATGAAGTTAAAGAGTGGAAATTTGACTTTTATAGCAAATGTGTCGTAAAGTGAATTTTGAGTAGATAATGTAGTAAAAAAGTACATATTTACAAGATCGCGAAGGTTAAATTAAAGCACCGGCTTATTCCGCAACACTGTTCTATGTAATATTAAAGTGTATAAAAGATAAAATTTATACAAGATTTTTCAATGCTTTCTTTCAATGATTCCCTTTTTGCAGTAATTTGTTATTAGTCTACTGCTGTTGTCGTAACCTGGAAGCAACCCGCATGTAGGAAAGTCATTGATTTACAGAAACAAGCTTTTCTCATATTTGCATTGCTTTTAAAATGCGTTAGAACGTTTAAAAACTACACAAATAGTGCGTTATACTTTTTATGAAAATTTAATCAACTTCAATTTTAATTTAAGAAGGGAGTTCCTTTTTTTCTTTTAGCATATGAGAAATTGAGTTTTTTTGTGATTCATAAATACAAAATAGACTCGCACGACTTGTAAGCTAATGAAATATAAAGTTGTGATGCAGTTAATTTAGAAAACGCGACCATAACATTACGCATCAGAGCAGGTGTTAGTAACAATAAGATAATTACATCACCTGTTCACCAAGACATGTAGCTATTCTGTTTGTGATAGTGTAAGTGTTTGCAATCAAACAGAAAAGGTGGAAGCAAAACTTACTTAAACAGATCTGTTTATTCATTCGAAAATACTTTTGTGAAAAAAGAGAAAATATATTTTATAAACATAGGTATAACGATCGATATTATTAAAAAAAAGTCAGGTTGCGCCAAGCACTTTGCAGCTCCGAAGACGTCTGCTACCGAATTATCTCAACAGAAATCCGCGAAAGCGTTTGCTGACACGGTAGTTACACTTAACCCTGGAGAAGCGACCTTATAGTGACATTTATAATGATTTTTGTCTTGTATTTTACCACTCTATAATCGATCTTATATTGACAGCTATACTTTGATTAACAACTGAAAATTAATTTTCTTTTAACTAGAACTTATCTAGCAGGGTGGGTTAAAGGTCTTTCGAAAGTTGTATGAATAATGCTGTTTAATTTCCTTTTGATATTGTCATTAAAAATAACTTTAAACATTTTATATGTTTACATGTCTATCACAATTTGCATTACAAATTTGTTTTTGATAGTTTATCATTAAATGTCAAAATTGATTTTTTCGTCTAAAATTTGTATTCAGGTCTTGAACAATTTTAGTTCTCAAGAACCACCAAAACCAGCGTAGACGTACTCTTATGAGATTATACCACGGACCAAAAAGAGCGGACGAAATTCGTCAGACATCACGCATATCATAATAATATCATCAATCTATAAATTGTGTTTATGCATATGACATATGTAAAGGTTGTTCAACTCAGCACGACATTAACAACTATGTTATTATCAAAAATGTTAAGAAATAAAATAAAAAGTAAACTCCAAAGCGTGCATAAAATTAAATGATATGAACAACACATTTAGAGAAAAATCACATTTTCAAGAAAATTCAAACAGAGCTTTGCATGTGAAAAATTAAAAAGATGGTTGCTAAAAAATAGATGTGTAGCTATTAGATTTCAAAGACTAGTGCGTTTTGATTAAAAAAAACACACATTAAAAAGTATGATATACTACATTTAAATAGTTTGGAAATGCTGCAAACATCTTTCTCCTTTACAATATTTTTACTTTAAATGTTGTGTTGGTTTACAAATGGTTGACATGTGTTAATTGGCACTCTCAAGTGTATCTTCGTTGAAACTCTCTTCACAGCATTGCAACCAATGTTCACATGTAATACAAATCTTGAGTCATAACGTGTCAATGGATGGGTTATAGATATTATCCAACTAACTGACATCACAACCATTGCACTTAAAATGATATATAGATTCTTCCTATTGTGAATGATGTTCATTGTTTCCAGGATCCTTTTTTGGTTTAATTGGTTTCAGACAAAAATTAAGAGTCAGAAGAGGCCACAGTCGACGCTCCTTATTTACCCCAGACAAAATCGGTATGTAGATCAACTAATGCGACCATTTAACGAGGTGAGACCAAATTTGTGGTTTCAACATGTGTCACCAGTCTCTAGAATAGATTCCATATCGCTGTGGAACTCATCGTCAAATCCATTTGTCACCATAACATGTCTCTTGGAAGAGAACCTGGAAAATACACACCTTACAGTTAGTCTTATTATTTTTTTTTAATTTGCTTTGGAAGTGGGAAAAGTTAACTGAAGATTAAATGATAATTACAACATTACGCAAGCATTGGTGATGTGTTCTGTACCATTCATGACCTGCTGAATCATAGAACAGTTCATTAAGACATATTATTTGTGTATATGATATACCATGTAACTTTTTTGGTCTAATATTACTAATTTTGTCATTTTAATTGAAAAACTAAACCACCAGCATGATAAATCCGTCTATTAACCCATCTAGTTTCAATTTTTTTTTAAATGCTTGCAATTGAATATCCTGGTCTTAATTGTAAAGCGGTTCTCTTTATTTTTGTCTGTCATTTTGCCAAATTTATATAGATACATTTCGAAATATTGAAGACAAATAAAACCCTCTACAATCATTCCATTGTCTTTTTTCAAAATAGAATGCCACTTATCAAAAAATGGAGAGAAAAAAGAAGACAAACCACAGCTGCAGCTCCCAGCGGTTTGAATAAGTATTTCTGACTTAAGATTGACATGCCATCTGTATTATTAATTATTGACACTACTATAGCTGATAGAAATCATAAGAGTACGGAGACTTTGATGAATTATCATTTTCAACCAGTAAAAGGGCAGACATAAAATACACCAGGGCAGGGCATTTTTATTTACGATTTCACGAAGCAGGATTCATTTGATTTATTTTATCCTTTTCGGAAAAGCAATATTTGGGAGTGCAATCATGAGATCAATTTTTTTTTTTAAAAATTGGAAAAATGAGACTTATGTTTACTATTTTTCAACATGAATTCAAATTTAATATCAAAACAAAATTGTTGCCTAAAATTGAATGAAAATTTAGTATTTACAGCGATCATGATTCACGTCTCATTATAAGAAAATGAAAAATTAAAAAATTATTTTAAAAGTACTTTACTTCGCGATTGTATTCGATTTTTCTGTTAACTGTGAAGAACACTATCAACCGCAAAAATTAACGTAATGATATTTTTGCTGACTTTCTATGTACAGATCCTACCGTCCAACCGCGAAGCTTTTCTTCTCTTGCAAAAAATCATGCATATGCAAGTTTTGAACCTCATAAATTCTAACGACCGTTATTCATTGATCCAATGACACAACCCATGATTAGTTTACATGTACCTCATGTCGAAAAGAAGATTAATGAAAACTGAAGTCTCTACAAATCACATCGGCTTAACAAATAATCAATTCAACAATGCATGTTTATGTAGAATTTATAAGATGATACCAAGAAAATATAAGGCAAAATGAATTGCAAACTTCTATATTTTCAAATGGTAAAAAATAAATTACCTGTGCACGAACATGAATATTTGTATTCATACAACTAGTTTAACAGCACAAAAAGTACAAAAAGAGATCAATACTGAAATTAATTACGAGATGCGTTCATCGCGGGACCAGACGGTGACATGAAAAGTGTGACGTAATATGAACTCTGTGGCTTGCGATAGTGCCGTTTACAGGGAAGATGTACGAGGTTTAAATATCTAATTTTGAATTATATATGCAGAGAGTTGTAACCCGTCAATGAACTAGAAAATAAAAGATGATGGATGACCGCATCAATCAGAAAGATGAGTAATTTTTGATAATATCAGACTTTTTCTTATCTTAAATAATAAAAAATTGAAATATAAATAAAAGTTACATGAAAGATGTATCGTGGATGTAGAAACAACAGGAAGAGAATATCACGTCTTTGAACAATACGTATTGTCTATAAGATAGCTAAGGTAACAAATATTCGCGCGCTTTCCTGAACAGATGTTAATCATAAAAATAGCAAAAATAACGTTAGAAAAGACTATACATGTGCTTTCTTTTACCGAGTTTTAATTGAAAATACACGCTGCATGCAATTCTTTGCTAAGTAAACGAAGCTTTTGTAAACATTTTGAATGTTGAAGTAAAAATTCCAGTTTTAGACCTAAAATGAATGTGTTAAACATTAAGAACCGTTTATATATTCTTAAAATGAAAAAAGTTAGCTGAAAAAGTTTTTTACTGGTATATTGAACCTATGTAAACAAAAACAGGACACGGGCTTTGTATGCATGACATAGAATTGCGAGCCCTGTATCATGCTTATAACTCTACGACTGACTCTCAAAGTTCATTTGATCATAAGAAATGCATTCCCAAAGCATTGTAAACAATAAAAACAGAAAAAGGAAAATTGACCAAAATTGTAACCATGTCCCTTTAACGTATTTTGTAACTTTTGTATTGCATTTCATCAAGTGCACGAACTAGGATATGTACGTTCTGGTTTTTTCCAATCCAAGAAGCTTCTAGCGTATCATTACACTCTATTTGACGTATTGTTTTAATCACAGCATCTACAACATTACGTAAAGCCTGAAATATTAGAGGAAACAAGGAATACTTTCCGCATTCTTAATGAAAATCAATAGAACTCTGTGTGTTGATGCATAAATCTCTTAAAGGAAGAATAGATTGACATAACATCAAAAAGGAAAACGTGCACAATCAAAGATCGCGATATTAAGCAATAAATTACATGTAATGCAAGGTAACGATTTCAGAAATGATGTAAATCGAGACGAGTATTGCACATACGCACTAATAAAGGTGCATCAATTAATAAGAACGTATGATCAAACACTAGCAGGAATAAATATTTCGATTACAAAAATAACAGGAAATAATATTAATTAAAAATGATAATTAAAGTTCATATATTTAAAAAAAGGCCTTGATAAAGGGCGAATTTCCCATCATGATGTTATTTTTAAAACCAGCAAAGTTTTGCAATACAAGTGCCAGGTATATATTTATTTCGCGTGTAACCACGGATCACTTTTTAAAGGGAAATAATACATTTTGATCACAATTTGAAAATTGGGAGATATATAAATATATAGGTGAAATGTATTTTACCAAATATAATTAGATAATGACTCAGTTTTCATATTATCATAACTACATGATGATATGAATTTTAGTAGTATGTACATTCTATATAGATATACATTTCATTTTGCTAACAATTTGATGTATTACTTTGCATTTGAATAAAGCAAACTGCGTTTGCGACAATCAATCGTTTCGCCGATTCTTGTACAATATATGCAAACGAAGCGGTGTGGTGGCAATAAAATTCAATTTTCTGTTCAAATTCGTGTTAATAATAAATTATGAATCACCAAATGTACCTATCCAAAGAAGAAGTATATCGATCATACACTTGGTACATGTGTAGAATGCTTAGCCTAGCTACTTGAATGTGACAATTGTTCAAGCATGCTAGCATTTTTTTCTGGATAAATACATGCAAAAAGGCGTGGTTTTTTACTGCAGTTTAAAAGATAAAATGAAATATTGCGTAGTATTACAAACGCTGTTTTCCTATAATTTGATATTTGTTTACATTGCAAAATGATTTGTGGTATTCGTCTCCATTAAAGCTTTGCACCTGGATGCCGTTTTTGCTTCTTATCATTGAATTCCATCTGAATACAGCTTCTTCCGTTTTTCATTATCATGACAATGAGCACACGGCGGGAGCCACCGGTGGGCAGGGGATGCTTAATCCTCCTGGGCACCTCTATCTTTTTAGAGATCCATGTTTGAACTGCTTTTAATTTATATATTGTGCTATATGGGTCTTTGAAACGGTTGATTTTTAATTCAAATTTTGTATGCAATTTTTGAATGCAGATACACAATAGTGAATAGGCGACTTCTGCTTTTTTAAATTGATAGAAATCGTAGTTTAGGATGATTTATTATAAATAAACATCTGCTGAAATCTCAAGGACATGCATGTTTGCATTTTAATTTTTTAAGAAAGAAGTTTCCACATGAAATCACCAACCACCGTCCAGGCGCGCCCTTCGACGCGTTTAGTCATATTCATTATGATTCAGTCATAAAAGCATCAAATTTTAATAATTTACTTAAAATATATTTGACAGAAGAGAAAGTGTGAAATGTTGACAAATGACTGTTTTGAAAACAAAGTGATGTAAAGCAATAAAATGTAAGTGAATTTGAAAGTTGAATTAAAATCTTATGAACAATGCATTATGCTACATTTGCAGAAAGATCTACATGCTGAGTTTTATTTCACTAAATTCATGGCTATAGTCATAACATTACTTTTTAACGTAGTGAAAATGAAAGATTGCATTTGCATAATTTTCATATAATATTTAACTTACCTTCAAAAGTACCCAATGCTTTTAAAACCATGTGCTGTATAAAACATCAAATGTCATTCTTTAATCAATGCAAATGCACTTATAGTGTCATTAAATTTTCTAGTACGTGCATATAGGAACAAGATATGCTTGCATTTCGAACAGAGATCTGGTGCTTAAGTGTACTGCGCTCTGTACTTTCGTCAGGTATCATCTGACCTAGCATATATTATTTTATGATCTACTCGCCTCTTATTAAAGTGTATAAGACAAAAAGACAACATTAAACTAAACAATGTTAATATTTTTTTTAGACTTGACTTGTTAAAAAGTAAGGAGGTTCGATAGTTGTAAATAACGTTAGCCTTAAATGCGAATTTTTGCTAAATTAGAAGTATTCTACTTCAGAGATACACCTTTGGTCTATTTTTTTCTAGTGGACCTGCTCAAAGTACTTCTTAGTTTAACAGTATAATAAACTTATAATTGCAAAACTGTAACTTTCATACTTACCGAATGGTGTTCAAATCTTACGAAAATAAAATGGAAAAACCAATGCATAGTCAAAGCTACGAATACCACTTAAAAACATAATTAAATTTACCATAAGTTGTCTTAATTCGTATATGTTCGTAACGATTTATTAAGATCACCCTTGATTTAATGAATTCAGTTTATAAAGGAGGTCTGATGTAGTTCTTGAGAGTCAATATATCCAGTTTTCGGAAAATTCACTCTTTTAACTAAATTATCTTTTGTCATGAAAAATAATCACCCATGAATTAGATTTTTTATTGAATGGTTAAAAGGTGAATATAATTTAAAAATATTACGTAAATTTGTCTAACATATGAAAAGTTATGATAATTTTAAAAAGGAAATAAAGACATAAAGCAACACTATCTTAAAATTCGTTACCAAAAAGTTATCCTCTAAAGCTCTAATTAGATGCTACTTTTGTTACCCCTAATTCATGTGTCCCAAAAATGAATTTGGAAATAACTATACTAAGCAGAGTACAACATAAAACATCGGTAATACAAAATTTTGACAATTTTTATGTTGGGCGATAGTACATTACAACTGATGACCGCGTGCTATAACTGTCAAAAAATTCAACCATTTATAAATTCCGTTATCTGAAATAGAATGAGTGCAGAAACCAAAGCGTTCATCGAGTTATTTAGGTCAGTGCGTACAATCGTTAACGGTATTTAAGGCTACTCTTTGCATATCATGAAACAATGGTCATTGTGTTTTATCTTGTATTTTTTACATAAACACTTCGATGGGGTTTTTTTTTAATTGAAAAGGTAATTTACAGAAATAAAAAGAGTTGCAATTCTCACATAACTTACACCTTTCGGGAGGAACAAAGTACAGTAACACATTGATTATTTACACGTACAGATATGTAAATAACTTTATGATCAAAAAGTCAATTGAAAGCGACAGTAAACGAGGTTTTGAGAATGAAAATTGAAATTTTCAAACATGACATTTTTATTTCAAAACTTTATGCTTTCAATTTTTTTTAAAGCGGCATATCTTTAATGACAAGTATTTGGTAAGTAATAGGAAGCATATGATTTATCAACTTGCATATAATTCCCAACTGAAGAAATTACAAAACCCAATTTATCAACACTGCTACTTTGTGACCTTTTAATGGCAATATGTTGTTAAAATAATGGATATGCTCATAAGTCACATATACTTCCAATTCACAATCCTAAGAAGAATATAATTGCATGGGTTTTTTCAGCCATTATTTGTGTTGGAAGTTGACCATGATTCATAATATACGTCAACTGTTGGATGTCGGTTGACCACTGCCTAAAATATAACACACAACAGCACAATAAATAAAAAGGATATGGAAATAGTGACCAAAATTAGTATAAGTAGGAAGAGAAATCAGCGCGGTAAGGAAAATACACACATTAAATACTACATAATTATAATAGGAAGTCCATTAATCATATTTAGGAACTTGTGGCCAATAAAATTCAAGCACCGATAATACGGCTAGTATTCTCTACATCCACATCGTAAAATCTGGTACTTACTATCTATCCCATTGCAATTTATTTATGATGACACAATCAAGTACAATATAATACAAACTTTTGATATAAGCAATTGCACAAATGTATGATTTATGACATCGACAGTTTTAAATATTACATTTGATTTGATGCAACAGATATATTTCAAAGTCTACACTTCTTGTTAGAAAAATAAATGTTTTCTTTACAATCGCAGTTCATTAATGAAAACATAACTAAATATATTCTACTATGATATATGTAATGGTATAGTAAAAGAAACATCGATGCATGGTTTTTTTTTTTCAAATATATAAGCTTTCAATTACATGTATAGAATCCAATTATTCAATATTCGGCAAAATAATTAGCATCTTACTCCAAAGCAATTACATGTAACACGTAATTGGCAAGGTTTTTTTTTTACAAGCTGGTTTTATTAATGTGTTGGATACGTTACCGTTGAGACCTATACTCCCACAACGCCTACTTAAACAGGTAGACAAGTTTACGAATACAATCCTCAATGTAAATGTTCTATGCTATACTTCATTCCTATACTGTTATGGCTCAAGATCAAAAGATATGATCATCCCTGGGGTTTTTTTCTTAATCTGAGTAACTACTTCCATGCCGGATAATGCTAAACCACTTTAAAACCACATGCTTTCACATACTATGGAAATAGGTAGACTTCCTCTCTAGAAATGACTATTTCAGCAATTCTGATCGAATACATGTATGGTATTGCAACATATTCAAAAGAAACACAATTTGAAAATATCGAATGATTGAACAATGATAACATGCAGTAACAATTTTTTTTTCTCAATCTGAATGCATGCATTTTGTTGCCGATTTGGAGTCTGCTGTAAAGTTTTTAATAGTCACAGTTCTAAAAACAATAACCACATGGGTTGCCACAGCGTTCTCTATATTTGATATTTTGGTTATGTTCAGTCTACTATTGAATACTATTTTTGTAAACATTTTCAATCACTTCTAATAGATATTCTTTTAACATTTATAAATCGAGGTTAATTATCGTCGGTGGTTATAAAATCTCTTTTACATTTGGTGGGGTGATAATTTTTTACGACTGCCAACGGACTGTAAATCATATCGTACTACCAGTTTAAGCTTTATGACAGAAAAGGTCAGTGTATGCTCCACCCTATTTAGTGTACATAATTAAATTAAGCATATTAAAATTCAAGTTATACTTTGAACAGGTAATCAATACATGATGGATGCGATTCGGCTATCAAAGGTTCTATCTGTCACTCAGAATGTCAATCAATGTCATGGTCACCTGTCACTAGCCGATTTTATGGTACGCATGTGTCAGGGTTAATAGATTTTACATACGTGGTTGAACTTTGCCGACAGTTAAGTCAATGCATACATAATATTTACTGTATATTTTGGAAGGCAAAGACGTCTTCGTTTGTTCTGGGCAGTGATTTTATTGAAGAGGAACTAAGGGTCTCTGCGGTAGGTAGACGATGGAAGGAGTCCCCCAATGGCAGCAAAGAGTACACTAGGAAGCCAGTCAGTCTGGTAAAAGTGTCGGCAAACAACCAACACAGGAACTACAATCTGACACGCAGATGTTCTTTAATCGTTCCAAAATGTTTGATTTGTTTGTCCAAGTTTCTTTTCAACCGTCTTTCGTCTATATTTGGTGGGTCACTGCATGCGTAAAACAGTGTCAAATGATTTCATCCATGGTGTTAATTAATGAATTTGTGTAGCTATCCATTTAGTCAGAATTTATTTGCTGAAAATAGTTTACTGACAGGCAATATTTTTAAATTGGATAGTTCTTCGGATTAGTCTACACACTAGTACAAAAAGGGTTCTCGTCTTTGACATTGAGAAGCGAAGATATTTTTAAATGATTTCATTTACTTTTATATTTTTAAATGTAACTGTACCAAAAACAAACAGAGTTGCGTTAACCCATGAAAAACTTCCAACAAAATGTTGGTACAACCTATATTAAGTATATTAAATATGTCATATTTTAGGTGTTAAAAATAGATTAAAAATTTTTCGTGTAAAACATACTACCCTTAAGGGCTTAATATTTTGTTAAAACCCCGTCTTTGATCAAGTGCTTTACTCTAATATGCATTTAAAAATTGTTGGATATATTTCTCTTTTGGGGGGAGAGGTGCTAGAAATTAATACAGCGTTACTAAAATAACGTATCAGCGCATGTTAGAAGTTTCAAACTGATTTGAAGACATAACTGTAATTATGAAAATCTTACTTCACTATATTTTATGAAAATATTTAGAGAATTTCAAAAACAAAACACAAACTCTTATACCATTTGTAGACTATAGAATAATTTCATTGAAGTTTTATCTTAAAGATTTATCAGTTTTTTAAAATAGATTCTTTATCATCTTTTTTGAATAATCTGAAATCAACAGCTGACTCGTACTCGTTATTGATGTATTAAATTATTATACCAATTACGAATACAGAAATCAAATAATGGAATTCAGTCTCTTTCTGTATGTATATATGTTCATCAAAACATCTGGTTAATCCATTTTTCATATGATGGGCTTCATTTTAACTTCCTTTCATCAGTGAAAAGTTTTTTACGTACACGAGTTCTAAGCATGTGTGTCCTATTATTCAGCAGCGTGTTAAAACACGTGCAGGAGAGGAAGACCATTTCAAAGAAGTCACAAAAATTCTTGTTTCTGTCCTGTAGACGATTAGAATCCTAATGTTATTGTGAATCGCTTCTTTATCATTTGGTAAACGTCGTATTGTAACGACTGATGGTTTCAATACTTTATCATGATAAATGTCATTGGAGATCGTGTATATGAACATAGTCATAGAGATTGTATATGATAATAAACAGTGGTTTTTTTTGGTGTTGATGTTTTAATTTGTTAAGAAATCATTTTCATGTCCATAGATTCGATAATGTAAGTTTATTCGGTTCTTGATTGACTAAGAAGATGATATATATTACGCTTTTCAATCAGTATTCAGTAAAATACATCTACAAATCGTGAATGGTACTACACAACTCACTGAAATATCAAAGGAGATTCAATTACGTAATTCAATTAGGCAAGCACCAGTTCTTTGCACTGATGGAACGAGCCATTTAATGAATGAATAAGATATAGAGAACAAGTGAGCATCATCTTAAGAACTGGTGAAGTGTATTTCCTTACGCCACCACATCACGCTTTGAGCAAATATGATAAGCATTGCTAATCCAAAAGAAATACTAATTGATGATCCACCAACACACGCTATTTTGATATAGATAAATATGTATGAAGATCTACGATCGAGGTACGAATGATGGATAGACTAAAATAATAGGTTTCAAAGAAACGAAGAAAAAGATTAAACAGAGCCAACGAAGTAATGAATTTTCTGAGAAATAAAAACTTAACATGAAAGTAGAGTTGAGTTCATATTGCTCATTGACAGGAAACGATTAATCGCCATCTATTTCATCTGAAATGCCCTGTCTTCGTTTTTTTTTTTGACTTGGTAAGAGGAAAAGAAAACAAAGAGAAAATTGGCAATTAATCTTAACAAATATTGAATAATTTTCACTTTTTTTACAGAATACTACTAGAATTGCAACAAGTATTTTTTTTTTCAAAGATACAGTGAAAACAAAATTGTGGTTCATATTTTACTTGATTATAGCTACCTGTACCATGAGATATTATATTCTAATGAAGGAAAACAACATGTTTATCACACATTTTATCATTAATGCTTTGTTATGGTTCATTTAATGCTATAATTCAAGTAAACTGGCAAACCCTTTAAAATTATGTTTGCTTCCCATTAATATTTTCTGCAAGTCATACATTGATAATTATAAACTAATTATAAACAAACAAGACAAATATTTTCCAAATAAAAAAGATGAAGACATTCTTTTAATTTATCGAAAACATTGCATCAATTTTTTTCAAGGTCATGCTTAAAACATCCAAGTAATTGTAATGATTAAAATATAATCATTTATCAATAAATCATGACTGTAGTAAACAACTTTTTATGTGGCATTCTGAAACTATATTTTGATGCAATAGACACCTTCAGCCTACATATAATCATACATAATAATGTATTTATGCACGATGTATAACATATTTACCAATATTCATTGTCCTTCGACTTTTTTACAGCTCATCCTCTAATATTCTACCTGTAATGAACAATGAAGCTAGACATCATTAAGATGTTACTCGTTGATATGATATCCGCTGCCAGGGCAATAGAGGCTTAAAATAAAAATATGACATTTCAATTGAAGGACAAGATGGTAATGATTACAGTATATTAAAAAATTGTTGATATACAGACTACTACATGCAATTTGAATAGACCCAGCAAAATGAATAACCATTAAGAAACTAAGAATTTTCTTTGGTCATGAATTTCAATAGCAAAGTCACAAGATTTAAAATCATAATTTACGGAAATACCCTTTGCAACCAAATTATAATGCCCTGTCTCTTTTTATATGAATTGTGTTGTCAATATACAAATTCTGATTAACTATATGCTTATGTAAAAGCCCCTTTAAATACCAGGTCCTATAGTTTTGCTCTTAAGTAACAGGACATGAATGATTTAATTTCTTTCATTGTCATACTTTAAGCTAGCCTGAAATTGTCCAGTACGGTGAATTCATGTGCCAATTCAAGTAAGAGGTTATGGGACTGGTCTAAACAAGCGATGTCCCAACGCTTATCAGTGACCTACAATACCTTGTTATTATCGATTTGCTACCCAGGTGAAAAATATACGTTGTACGTGGATCAAACAGTCGTCAATATGATGAAATCGTTAATATCTACAGTAACTGTTTTTCTTCTCGTGTTGAGGTATAGCTATGTACAAGCACTAGCTGTTAAAGTTTTAAAGCCTCCGTCGACAAAACAGGGAGTGGAAGGCGCCCTATTAATTGCCCCTGGTGCGTATATAAAAGGGGAGGCGTATGAATCTTTAGGTGAGTCTATGAATATTTATGATATTACATAACAATCACGTTTGTTTCCACGACATGTAGCATATATAATGCGATCTTTATAGTTTAGTATTTCACATAATATAAAAGTTAAATAAATTTCTAGGAAAATGGTATACAAATATTGTATGATTTGTAACTAAGGAAGTTGTCAAGAAAATTCAATTCATATCTAATTTCAGACTTTCTAAAGCTTTTGAAAACATTTTATTGGTTTTATGCTAATAAAATGAAAGTTTTAATTTTATTTGCTTTTACACAGACCTGAAACGATGATACCAAATATATACTATTCCGTATAACTTTTATTTTAAAAAAAATTAAAAATGCATTAAATTAATAAATATTCGCCCGTATAAATCACTTTTCTTGAAATTCCCATAAACTTTTTTATTTATTCGTATTATCATGTCCTCTAAAATATGCATAATCTTAACCTAATTACAAAATCATATAGACACGTATTAACCTTCACAATATTTATTTACGTCGATTTTAAGAACAGTCTTTATTGTGCTGATGTCAAACTTTAATCACTATATATATCAATTGAAGAAAAAAAACATCAAATAATTCGGTGTGTGTTTGGTGGTTTTACAACAGGCTTACAGATTGGTGAAACCTGCAACTTCCGACTATGGGTGGTGCTTCTTTTGGATTTTTTTGACGACATTGTCAACCCACCTCAGCTGCAGGAAGCCGTTACAAAAGCCCGCAATTCCTTGAAAGAGGAAGGGTTCCAAAATGACGGTCCAGTGTTTCTTGCCGGACACAGTTTGGGGGGTACTTTTAAACCCAAACTTTAGATTTCTAATTTTTGATTCTGTAATTATAATTTAATTGCAATTTGTGAAATACGAATATTATGAACATTATTCACCGATGGTTAATAAAACATTTTAAATATAACATAAAGGGTATCTTCTTTCTGCACAGGAACAATGGTATCCATGTATGGACAACAGTCACATGGTTTATCTGGCGTTTTACTTTACGCTGCCTATCTTACAAAAGGTCACAAGCTCAAAGACTACCCGGTACCTGTAATGACCTTGTCCGGCGATCTGGACGGACTGACAAGAATAACTCGAGTCATGGTCACATTCAAGTAAGACACATATCTGTATCAAATAAATTCAGTCGATATAGCTGTCATGCTTTTTCCCTACATTAAACCATTAGATCATCGAGTGCGATATATTTAACTTCATGTAGAAATCTAACGCAGAAGAAATCAAAGTCAAACTATTTACAATAACACACATCATTATTAAAATATCAGGTACTAAACAAAATGTTTTTTTGTTGAATACTTCCTCAAAAGACTATATTTATCAGTATTATACATGGTAATAATATGCATGACGAATGAACAAGGGTCAGGTCGGGGTCAAAAACTCTGCTGCTTACCGTCAGTGGAAATTCGGCAGATATTCTCGGACTTTGACATATTTCAGGAAAACGTTACCACTTTATTTCCAGTTATTCAAATCAAGGTGGACAGCGCTGAATCCATTGTGTCAAAATAGATTTGTTGTACAAATTGTGTACAGCGCCACACATGTATAGATATATTTATAGAAAATGATTTAAATAAATGAACATTCTTTACATATTTTAAATTGAAAGAGATCGGTCAGTCAAGTCATCTCTTTAAGTTAATCACTGTCTTCGCGCATTAATTGTAAAGTATTATTTTTGAATGGAGATATATGGTGCACAAGTACTCTTTGTATTTTTATAGTGAGCTTTACAATGACGTAGCGACGGACCCAAGGGCAAAATACCATACTCCCGTGATTTTGATGGAGGGGGTTAACCATGGTCAATTTGCTTCGGGCAGGATGCCCAGTAATGTCGCAACGCATGATCTTCCTCCGGATGTTACTAACACAACTGCGTACCAAAGAATCGCAAACTATACATGCTCTTTTGTCTCTTACACGCTTCGCAACAATACATCCTCTCAGTGGGTTTTGGACGAAGGGTTCAACAAAACTTACCAACTTATTCAGGTAAACTGCGAAGTCCAAAATAGATTCAGAATTAAAATTGATCACTTGTTTACATTTCTTTCCTTTTTTCAAATATATATAGGTGTCATTAACCTTGATGTTGTTATTAAGATTAATTACGACACACAAATGAGTTTCATGATATAACTTAGATTTATATTAAGTTTTATTAGCCTTTGAGGCGAATGAAAGAGCTCGATACAAATCGGTTTTCAACCTCTAACTGGACCCAAACAGCGCAGAAATCTGTCATAGCACTACAAAACGCATCGCAGATCTTAGTAAGTATGCTTAATCCATTTCAAATAGATTACACTTAATCAAATTCATTATGGGCATTAAATAAATGGATTTCATCTTTTGACTTACGTGTATAAACATTTTCAGTGAACATTAGGATATTCAAGCATATTCCCTGATTGCATGAATAATAAATATGCAAACCAAGCAATTGCAAATACGCATTAGTCCCATGATCACTAACATAAAATGTAAACTTCTTCATTGGACATATAACTTTTATGTTAGCAACTTCACTTATACAGTTATGAATGCAACCGATGATAATATTGATATGGAACAAAGAAATCTGCAAAATACGATTGCTCATTTAACATTCAATTTGATTAATTGGAAATAATACATCTTAATGTATACAGGACTGTGCCTGATAATTATACTAGTGTCAATGTGGCATTTTTACACCCGCTTAAGATGCAGTTTTGGAAAAAATCAATACATACAAAACAAATAGTTCTCCCATTTTTTTTTAATATCCTATCGGAATTGAAAGTCCTCTGTAATTTCTTGTTTTCCGATAGGAAATTTCAAATTTTCTTTAGGAATATTGTTTTTCCTATGGAAAAAAGTATATATTTGTAGGAATTTTTTTTAAAGGTAAATATCTCACTTGACAATTGAGATACAATTATAACAAGGGTGGTTTAAACTCCTCAAGCAATGGGTTAACATAAGACATATTTGAATTTTATTTATATATGCAGCTTAGACGGGTGAAAAAATGCTACCTTGGCACTGGAATAATTATCTGACACAGTGTCATATCATAAATGCTTTGCTTCGAACAGGCGATAACGATTCAGGGAGAAAAACCTTTGTATAATATATCAATATAGTATTGTCTTCAGGTAAAGGGTGTAGAAATCGATGGAAAGGTAATAAAATTTTCGTCCCTATCACCAAAAACTGAGGTGCTTAACTCAACATTATATGTAACCACCTACTCTGAAGTGACGTACCCATTAGATCCATTTGACGTCACGCTGAATCCACTGTCTGCAGTTCAAATTCAGGCAAAAATGATTTCTCAAGAGAGAGCAAAAGGATTGTTTCCACAGGGGCTGTATCGGAGAGGAAATTTCTCATGCAAATATGTTAATGAGGTACATGATTTTTTTGTTATTCCATTTTGTCCACATTTTAATCTTGGTTTAAAATTAGTGTTGCCATATTTATCCTGCATTAGCATAATCGGGAAAAGCGTTGAGAACAGTGACTGGCCAAAAATATGAATTCCAGAAAGAAAAAAAATCAGGCTTGATAATCGCTTATATAATTCATCTATATCTTATTAAATTAAATTAGTTTTCATTTTATTATATTTAATTTGTAGCTAAGCGTTCTTGAAGCGTTTTATAGCTCGTCCAGTGTTGCCAGGGAAAGATATGCTAGAAAGGGACGCCAAATGATCCTTGAAGAAGACATGTTAACTTCCAATCAACTGGCGTGGCTAGTCTCCCAATTACAGCTTGTAGAACTTAGTGATGGTCTTCATGTGCAATCTCAGAGATACGAAACGACATATAAGCCATCACAAAAAGACTCTTCCGGATTCTTCTATTGTTCTCTGTTGTCGCCTTTCCGAGCAATGGAATGGATTTATGTTGATAGTCTGCGACCAATGAAAAGGCAGAACAAACCGAAAGCCTGAATTAAAAGGTTGAGTTTTTACAAAAGCCCTGGTAGAGGTATCAAAAATCAGTAGCGCCAAACAAAGTTAAAATACATACCGAATCTACATTTAGTTAAATAGAAACCATAATGTATGTATCGTGTTATTTTCATCATGAATTGTATTTGTGACAAATCAGAGCCAATGAAATCCACTTCAGACAAAAAATCTGGGTTTTTTCTTTATCTTATAGAATAAAGAACTTAATGATAAACGATACATAAATCTTGATAGAAGATTTAGGGTATATTTTGCCGCTTTTTTATGTGGTTAGCTATAGAATAAACAACAAACACACCATCTCCAGCAAGAACTAATCTACTTTAATACAAAGTACACGGATACTAATTATTTATGAATGGTTTATGTCCTATTCATTTTAAAATAGACTAACACAAAGGAAAGAAACGTAGATTTTTCACAATGATTATGATTTTCTAATTGGTTGAAAGCCAGTCTTAATAACAAAAAGTCACACTTCATGAAACAGATTTCTCATGATAAAGTTTCGCCATAAAAGAAAACAATTAATACAATTGCATCATATTATTGTCACCTTTAAACCATTAATCAAATTTACATTAATTTTATGAGTTAGGAACCATCCTCCTCCCCCGCACCAAGTTCGTGCTATCACAATTTGCATGATTCTTTATCACATGGCGTTTTATTTTTGTCGAATCTATTTAGAATCCCCGTTACTTTTTAAGACCGTGCTGTGCATCAATATATGTCCTAAATTTATGTCATTTTTTTCTGAAATGATTTTGAATGACAAAGATGACAATGTTAAGGTTATTGGTTTGCGATGCTTTTATTTTTTTTTTTTAATGAATACACATAGTTATCATTTAATTTCTATGAACCAATTTCGTAACAAAAATTTAAAACAATGAAAAATGGGGGACTCAAAAATATTAGTTCATAGTTCAAGGTCATAGCTCTTCGAGACCAAAGCTAGATGCCCCTGGGGGAAAAGATATGCTTTACATTTTAAGATATCTCCGACTTTTTAATTAGTTGGCATTTTAATGGCTTCCTCATTAGGCAGGTAGTAACATGGAAGGAGGGCTGTAGGTATGTAATTATAACTTAATATATTTGACAAACATTTCTTCACTTTTATTAAGGACTTCTAGGGGCAATGTACAGGTGTGTGACGTGATTTATAGGTCCATCTTTCAAGCTGACAAGCCTATGTGTAGGATGAAAGAGTAACCCCTCCCAAAGCCATAAAGTCGAGCTTGGTAGGGCTAAGTATAAAGCTACGAAAGAAACAAGTTTATAGCATCCTTAATTACGTTGGAGAATAATTCAAATTATAATTGGAATGTACAAGGTTAATTGAGATTTTAAATGTACTCTAAAAACTATGGGTTTTAAGATAATATTTATTTTGGCAATATGCAGCTGAACACCAATTGAAGAGATTTATACATCTGTGGAAATAACTGAAGTTTTTCTTGTTTTTTCTGCTTCATCTTTCGTTATAAAACCTGCTTAATTCTTATCATAAAGATAATTATCTTATATCGGACATTATTTCATGCAAGAAAAAGACAACTTTGATGCTATAAAGCGTGGATGTTATTTTAAAACTCTGAAATTCTTTGCATTCGGAGCTAAACAGATGAACACGATATTTCTGTTTAGAAAAAAAATCCGTTTTATCAGATTCATATAAACATATAAACCAGATAGTGTAATCGATTATATCTCCTTTTTCACAAGCATGTCATTTCTTACATAAATCCATCAATAAAGACCTTCTTAAAACTTAATATAATTTCAAACTTTAATCAAAATACAACGCATTTTTGTCACTGAAAAATAATTATAAAATAAATGATATATCGTTTATAGATCTATCGAGTTTTGTGCTCAGACAAATACAATTTACATATAGATAGGAACGAAAATACACGTACAAAATATCTGCTGTAATACATAGCAAAGCAAACACGTTAAATACTCTAAAGAACCAATTATATTTTAAAGTATTGCAATAGAACTACACCACCCGTTCATTCCGTCTGTAATCATAGGGATTTAATCAAGTCTTTTGGATGCCATTCTACGCTGCAGCAACTGCCATTATTTGGAGTTCATCATTGTGTCCTGATTTTTCTGCAAGCAGCCTTTAACCCAATCTCTCTCTCTCTCTTTCTATCTCTCTCTCTCTCTCTCTCTCTCTCTCTCTCTCTCTCTCTCTCTCCAAAATGAAATTTCGTGCCATTTAGTCAACTGGATGTTAACAGATAGATCGGCGAAGGTGATTAAATGACAGAGTCATTCAGTCAACCTTTAGTTACCTTTCAATCACTTTTCAGTTGTTTGAAGCTTCATCCTATGCCATCTCCTTTTGTGGCATGTTACACGAAACATATAAGTTAAGTCAAGGACACAGGACACTTCAGTCAACGATACAAACAACCCATGTTTATTGACCTATTTGGGGAAAGACTGTTAAAATGATAATGGTTCGGATGATGCATTAAATAATAAATTAATGTTTCACTTTCTTAAGCTGATACCGTTTATGGATCACGACTATAAGCTCCTTTTTGTGCAATTAATGCACAGTTTTCGTTTATTGTTAAATGAGAAAATCATAGATGATTACCGTTGGTAATTTGATCATTTTTTATATGACGATCTTAAAGTACCCTAATTTACAAATAATGACAATTATCAAAATAGATTCTTCCTTTTTTTCCAACAAATATAATTTTCAAAACAGAAAACAAATAGGTCATGCGAAATGATAAACACTTATCAATAAAAATTATTTTTGTATGGGGTGAACTGTTTTAGAATAGATGGAAGATGTGTATGAATCTGTTTTCATTATATCTTGATAAAATAAAAAATACGTGTATATCATTCAGGTGTCGTTATTGTAATGCTGCGACCTTGAACAACATTAAGCATTTAACATGAGCTTAGCCGGTGTATCAGAGACCATTGCTTCATAATATTGAGATTTGAATAAATGAACAATTGAACCTTTAACGCTTTCAGTATTTGAATCAATGGATATTAAAAGTTTGAACAAAATGGACTCGGTTCCCATCACATTAAACCTTGAGCACATCAGATGTAACTGATGCTGTGCCATTAAATATAATGAAGTTATGAACATTCAGCTCGAACGTTGAAAGATAATAGTTTAACCCTGTATTTATATCATGTTCTATGAGAGGGGATGTAATATAGATTTTTCCACTTGTTGGAAATGCTCACAAAAATGCGTTTGCAATTTTGGTTCGTCTTAGATTGGATTAAGTTTAGAACTGAGTTTCCTGTGACCTAGCAGTTAAAAAGCATGGTTTACAATCTGTAACAATAATATTCATGTCTTCAGCAACTTCGATTATATTTGTCCAACATCTATGGTGAGAAATCTCTTGTAAACAACTGATGAAATAAACGCATTTTAATATTTGATCAATGAATCAAATGGGACATGTTTTTAACGGTTTTGCAATACAAGGTCAAGAAATTGGTAACAAGTTTGTTCAAGTTTTAGAAATCAAAGTAACAAATAATAATAATTATAAAAGACTTGAGCCTTATTTAGATAAGGGTTTTCTAATATTTGTTGTTTACTTCGGTTCAACAAACTTTCGCATTTTTTTTACTCGGTCTCTTTCGCAACTCGTCAGTCTTGTTCTTGAAGTCGATAATTGTTGTCGTAAAGTTCTAAGACTTCAGTTTATTACATTTTTGACTTAATCTACCATAAGCTGCTTCGTTGCAGTCAAATGACAATGAAAGAGTCAATTGATTTTTACTATTTTTTTTCTTTTTCTGCAAGTAAACACTTTTTCACAAGGAAGTCCGTGGTGCCATGCATTTGGCATGTGATCATAGCGTGATAGTATGTGATATAGATAGATCCAATATCGAAAATTTAAAACAATAATTATTTCTGAAAAATATTAAGTATTTCATACAGTTACCATTCAAAGCTTAAAAATTGTTAGTCTTCAATTGATTATAGTATCTGATCTTTGCTGAAGTATTGTGCTTTGCAAATTAAAAGTGGCTTATTTTCTAAGTAAAAAACTAAACCCTTTTTATAAAGCTAGATATTTTATTTTCTTTATTGAGATGTGGATTTAATTGCAATTGAGCCAAATGATGATCTCCGAATAGGGTTGTCTTCCTTAGTTCAATTACAGTATGTAAACGATCTTATAACTAATATAAGTTAATGAACAAACATTGATTTTTTAACTCCTCTTTATAGTCAAGTGGGTACTGTAACACTAATCAGTACATAAGACTAAATGCATCTACCATTAGATATTAACTCTAACCTCTGCTTTATACTCGGTGTAAATAGTAATATCACTAATGTAGGTGAGAGATGAAATAATGTTGAATACATAGACACAACATTGTCCAAGGACGTTTGAGTTTACTACTAATCAAATCTTGTGTACTGTGTTACCTATAGGATCATTATAGTACGTTCTAATCTATATTTATGATCATTTTGTAAAGAAAAACACCTATTTTGTACGATTCGTGGAGTTAAGTTAAAATTTGCACAAAATATCAATTATTCAAGGATTATTAGATAGTCATAATGAATTCTCTTGTTGCAACGTTTTATGTATTTTTATATATTAATACATAAACTTCTGTTTTCTGTGTTTTGTTATTCATGTACTTTGAGGCTGATTTTTATGTTTTCATGCTACACATTTTCACCACATTTTTTATTGTCATGTACAATTATAACTTTTTTGCTACTTCTATATATTCCAAAGCTCAGTTATATTTCTTTTAAATAAATGCCGAGTTATTTTCAAAAATACAACTCATGAATATGTGTAGCTTTAATATCACCAAGCGTTTAAAGCTTGAAGTTTTAATCATTTGTAATTTGTTGACATTTCGTTCAGTGAGGGTATTTGTATCATATGATAAGTATGCCACACTGACATAGATAACTTTTGACAGTTCGTGCCTTTGCATTCCCAGCATACTAAGTTGGCTCATCCCATAGGAGAGTCCCTCATGTCTATACACACCTGACTCAGGAGTATCTACATTGGACACGAAGTTATTTCAATCACTCCTCCACTTTCGTGTCATGGCTAACTGTTATGATGATCTACGTCCCTCAAACATTCGCTCCTTTAACAACATTTCTTTAACCAAAGTCTTACTAAAAATGTTTTCAAGGGTCAAACACGTGATAATTTGGTTAAAGATTTCACTGTTCAGTTCAAAATTACTGGATTTCAGTCTATCCCTCTACTCCCTCTTCTGTTCATTTCACAAGCATTTGTTTTACGTCAGAGCACCAAACATACATGACCATACATCAAAAGGTGTCATCGCTTTCACTTATTTAGAAGTCAAACTTGATCAATATTTAAGAGAAAGATTAAAAATACAGGTGATCATTACAGATTAAGTCACCATTTTCTGAAGTAACCTGCCCAGGTTAATCATACACAATGACAAATTTATTGTCGTAAAAACGAGAGGGCTAATGGGAGGTACATGCATAATTTATCACCACAACCTTGGTTGACTTATTTTAAAAAAAACCGGGCCTTCTATAAAATTCACGTCAACACAGCGTGAAGCCAGTTGAAATACAATCAATGCTAGAGAGAGGACGTGTTTCGTGATACGGCAAACGAAGAAAACACATTTGTTTTGCACTCCGAAACAAAAGTATTAGAGAAGAAGTGCAGTTTGAAAATTTGTTTTCTAGACAAAACTGTTTACAGGATTATTGCTGCGTGCAAATAGAGAGTCATGTAAACAGAAGACATCTATATCAGTGCATTGTTGAGATTGATAGATAACGCGAACAAATAATTGAATACTTCGGAGAATTAGATACATTCTTGACATTGCATCTACGATCTATAAATCTGCGATGTAGGATTATCGGCAGCAGTTATTCTTGCAGATGTGTTTGAAAAGAGGTTGTCCACCGGAGGTTGGCCGAGTATTCCAGTATGCACGACAGAACCATGTCCTGCTTTAGTTCAGCCTGTGAGGATAAATTCAGCTGTTACCAGTCTGTGGAGGAGGCTAAGAGGGCAAAACAAAGAAACAAACAGATCAGCAAACTGCTTAAACAGCACCAGAAAGAAGAGCTGAAACGCTTGAAGATTCTTCTGCTTGGTAAGATGTCACGTAAATTTTGATACCCAATACATGCATGTATTTTAACTGGTTAACGAACGTTTTTGACAATTAAATTTTTATATGTGCACAGTTGATAAATGGCCTCTTGCTTATTAAACATAAACACGTTACCTTTAAAAAATGTTTGCTCTAGTTTTATACTACGTAGATACAATTTATGTTTACTTTATTAAACTAGTTTTAACTCGCGTTAACTTAATTTGTTGGATTTGCAGGTACTGGGGAGTCAGGCAAGACCACCATAACAAAGCAAATGAGGATTATCCATATCAATGGATTTGATATGAAGTAAGGTTTTTTTTCACCAAAAGTGAAAATAAAAAACATGCTTTACATTTGAGGGGAATAAGTTGGGTCATAATTAAGGAACTTCAGTTTATAGGCTTGTTTATCTGTTACAGAGAAAGAGTGGAAAAAATTTGTGATATCCGAAAAAATATTAAAGAATCCATTGTGGTGCTTCTCTCTGCCATGCATCAGTTGGAGATTCCCTTTGAACTCGCGGAGAGCGAGAAAAGCCGAGACTTTATACTGAAGGACGCAGGGAACCCGGATGCTCACATAACAAATGTAAGTCAACTCCCACGAAAACATGCTTTGAAAATTTTCCGATTCTGACACATTTAAGAAAATTTTCATCTTTGAGTCAAAATTGAATGACAGTTTTCCTTTTTGGGGGTCTCTCTTCCGTTTAAAGATGTTTATTATATCAAAATTTTTAAATATTTACAGGAATTTCTAGATCACTCCGAGAAGTTATGGGAGGATCCAGGAGTACAGAAGTGTTATGAACGATCACATGAATTTCACCTCATAGACTGTGCCAAATAGTAAGTATTGCATATTCACGAGAACTTATATTTTATACCATTGATATTAACATTTAACAATGAGAGAGGATTTAAATTAACAGAATTTTTTTGTTTTTAAAAGCTTTTTAGACAAACTCCAAGAAATCAGAAGCCCTGCCTACGTTCCTTCCGATCAGGATATACTCAGGTGCCGCAGTGTGACCACATCAATTCAGAACATTGAGTTCGAGGTTCCCGATGGAGGCCATCAGGTTAGGTTCAATGTGTATGATGTCGGAGGACAGCAAGGAGAACGCAAGAAGTGGATCCAAGTGTTTGACAGTGTGACCGCCATTCTTTTTGTTGTGGACTGTAGTAGTTTCGACCAAACTCTTCGTGAGGATCCCGAGAAAAACAGACTTCTTGAAGCTCTTGAAAACTTTGACCAAGTCTGGAATAACCGATTCCTGAAATATGTGTCTGTTCTTCTCTTCATCAACAAAATAGATGTCCTAGCAGAAAAGATTGCAAGAGGACGTGATATCTCAGAACTTACTAATTTGTATCCTGATATTTTTCCTGACTTTGGTCAATTTGTTCCCTCCGACTCTGACATAAGCCAGTTCCTAGAGGCTTATCCTAGTTTTGAAAATGACCATAGAAAAAAGTCAAAGTCTACGAGATCTGATGTTCATCCGGACACCATAAAAACAGCTGTATACATCAAACATCTTTTCATGGTAAGAGTTAATTAATGGTCATTTATATCAATTAACTTCACATGTATTTTGATGAATCTATTTACTTAACTTAAACACTGCGTTATATTATAAGTGTACTCTCTATGCTTGCAGAAAATTGTGAAAGGTGAAATCAACTTGAAGAAACGAATCACCCCTCATAACAAGGACTGGCATGATGAGCACAGTTGTGAATATTACTACACATGCGCAATAGACACTGATAATGTCCAAAGAGTGTTAAACGGATGCCGTACTCTCATTATTCAGAACCATTTAAGGCGATTTGGAATTATTTGACTCTCAGAGGAGCATTTATCTTGTTTGATGTCTTCGTTCTTTAATCATCTGACAGATGAGAGACACCGCTTACAGCTAAAACGAAGTTCTGACATTTTGCAAAAAATATACACAATTCTCCTGGGGCCATTTGTAGAGCAGCAACGCTAATAATGCTACTAAATGTGTTGTAGAATCAGCGTTTTTAAGACAAAACAGCAAATGCATGAAAGTGAGCAATTTTAAGAGGATAAAGCTAGTCTGTGCGACCTACCTTAAAAAATAATCCACTCTATTTATTTCAAGTTGATATTTGCACTGTATATTTTTTTTTACAATTATTATTTTTAGTATTTACACTCATGTTGTTTGAAATAAAATGATAAAAACAATCATTTTTTTCTTATCGTATTCATATTATTGTACGTTTAAATGTTTGAGCTATGAAATAACAATGTTTTTTGCTTCTCAGAGACCCCTTTTTTGTGGTCATAGTAAACTATAATCAATATGATGATCAGTTTGGTATTGGAGTATACAAATGACCTTGAAACTTCAATCTCAAAGACCATCACATAGAATGCATAAAGTTCTAAGGTTAAAAATAATGTTAAAGTCATATAATAGGAAACTTAAAACAAGTACAAATAATTTCAATCATAAAGTTCAAATAACTCATTAGCTATTAACCAATGAAATCATTATTTTCATCTCGTTTAGAAAATTACTTTAATCATTAACATTATATCTATCTATCTATCTATCTATCTATCTATCTATCTATCTATCTATCTATCTATCTATCTATCTATAAAGGAATGTATGTATAATAACAAAACAAACAGTCTCTCGGTTGAATCTGATTTCTTAATGATAAGAAAATGGTCAGTTTTTGAGAATGATAAAATTTGAAAAAAAAAATAAGTGGAAAATTGTTGTTGTTTAATCTATTTTATGAGTTTCTAAAAGTCATAAAATTGTTTGCTTTCCGCTGAACAAATATTTGATCATCTTTCGTTATGGACAAAATATGATTTTATAATAATGGTTAACCGGTGTTATATTTGAGAGAGTGGTTTGGTAAATACAACATAAAAACTCAACAAGAGAATAAACAGGTAAACATGGTCATGTTAGCACCTTTTTTATACAACGTATGAGTTTATTGTTTGGCGCACTAACTTAAGTGCAGTGCGGAATAAACCCATAGTATGACCCCGTAAGATCAGGCCGTGGTAGACAGAACAAAGTTCTGTTTGCACTTATAAACATTGCCGGGTTGATGACAGATAATGCTTTAAGTCACCTTGATACTTGATAAACTTACATCAAGATTCTTTAGGTCAGTTGAAAGAGGGACTGGGTATTTTGAAATTTCCCCCAAACATATTAGAAAGTAGATCGTTAAAGCTTTGCAATATTTGGTCATAGATGTGTTTTCACTTTTAAAGGACTTACAATGTGTCCAGATATACGATCCCCTTTTGCAGAGAAAAAACCAATGCATTCTTATACGTCAGCAATGAAATTGTTCAGAATTATTTTTGTAATATTTAAACATATCTTATTATAATAAAAATAATTAACTAGACATACAAATGAAGAAAGGATTTTAACACGATGAACTATATATTAAAGTGTTTAAAGAGAAACGTGACGATAATTCTGCCACTTACACATTTGACTTGAGAAATATATATTTCAAACTTGGTCTTTAAAGTCATTTTTATTCAACAATTTATTTATCAACAGATTCAACATTTTAATTTGTATTTTTACAGCTGTTATTCATGTATCATAACTTTTTTCAACCTGGATGAAATGCTGTTCTTCATTTAAATATACAACTATTCCACCCTAAAAATGAAACATTTTTAATCAGTTAGAGCAGAAATAGCAGCATTAAAATGCTGCCAAAATATCCTAATATGACAATTCTGTTTGACTTACAGCTTTTTTCACAATAAAACAACAAATAGAAGTTTGTAAACCCTAATCTTGCTGGTCATTTGAGTACTTAATTATACTAATTCTACAATAAAAATTTCCAACATGAGAATATGCAGCTCATAATGCTTTTAGCGATTTTGATAAAAGTGGTAAATTCGAGATAATTTGATCAAATACTTGAATTAACTAGTGGCCTATAAAGGGAATCTCTTTGACCTTTATTCATGGTGGAAAATAACAGGCAATGATTAGTTTCATCTACTTCAATTTCGTTTTACAATTTGCACTACTTGACTTTTAGGTAGAACACATGGAGAAGTAGATTTTAAGGTCCAGCGCTAATGAAGATGTGTCCATCATTTACTGTAGAAACAAAGGTTCTACTAAACAGGGTTGCAGATGGCGGGCTACGAACTCAAGCCTAGCTCTAACAACCTTTAAGCAGTATATTTGAATGGCTATTGCACAATACGTCTTTTAAAGATTTTAAAGATATTGTTAATACTATTTTATATGGTTTTTGGTAATTAACCTTATTTTATTTAATGCATTATAATACTGAAAACTTAATATGGTCATTGTTAACAGTAAAATAAACTTTGCAAGTACTTTTCTCTTTATTTATAAGTACATATGAGTACATTATTGGTGGAATGTTAACAGCAAATTGCTTTCAACAAATGTATGTTTAAAAATCGATACCCTGATGTCAACGAACAGTCGTCTTAATATATGTGTGTTGCACTGTTATGGGATATTTTCTCCCCTTTCAAGATTACTTTTGGGCCAACTCTGGCTGTTGTTGTTGTTGTTGGACCCAGACTTATGAACCTCAAACAAGCCTATACACTTATCATTAGTTATAATTACACAGTTATACCTTTTATATTTGTATATCGAATTTGTCTAGAATACTCTTTTGCAGGTGTTTGATTAGAATGCATCACTACAGAAGGTCTGATTCCATTTAACAGATTTTTTTAATACTAATACAACTTAGTGTTGCAGAATTACCAAATATGCTAACGGAGGTGACAAACTTGATATAAAAAAGTAAAAATGAACTCAAAGTCATAAAAATTCCATTAACATAATATTTATAAATAGCCCGAAAGCTAAATGTACATTTCACACCGTGACAAATGGACTAAAAGCATAAAAAGATTCATACATTTGTGGTACTGTAAATTATGATTTGTTTAAAACTCATTCATTGTAGTAAAATTTTACAATATGACAAATTTATGTACATATAGAAAGAAAAAAAAACGGAAGATGAGATCAGAAAAAATTTCAATTAATGTATTATATTTACTTTTATTAAAGCAAGTGCCAGTTTTTCCCAAATGTTTGTTTGACATACCTTGACATTCCTGGACATAAGAATTGACAAATGGACAACTTTTGTTCTTATAACAATAATTGATTTGGTGTTTTGTGATGACTAAAATTCTTTAATGTGCAAATTTGTGTCACTTAAGGTGGGGAAAGAGCATGTAATGATGTCAAATAAATTCAACTCTGATGTCGCCCTCTGACAAATTAATGTCAGTTGCAATACGTTACCCCTCTGCACCGAGAAAAACCTTTCGTACTGAAGTTGAAAGTATTTTGTTCTTTTTGCTTACTTTGGTCATTTTTCTTCATAAAAAAGAAAAAGAATCAAGCAATTTCAATCCATTAAAAATATATGAAAATGTGTTTGTGCTTGGTTTCAAAATAAAAGAAAAGGAGAAAAGAATTCATCCTTTTCCTTCCAATCATATGCATGGTTTCAAAAAGCAAGTTGGGTGCGCACACTCAATTATGAATTTACCTTTCTATGATTTACGTCTATTCTGAGCTTCAATTTTTACAGATTTAGATTCAAGTTGATGTTCCACTTGCACGTGTTTTGCAGTAGCAATCAGAACAAAAGAGGCTTCTACGAAAATAACAGCAGAGAGAATTTAAAGTTTTCAAGTTTTGGGATTAAAAAGGAGAGAAGGAGGATCATTATCTTTGAAATATTTCTTTAGTATTGGAAATGAATAATAATAACAAACATATATATCATTTACCTTTTCTTGTTTTTTATATAAATTTCTTTTTGTATCCTTCTTCGGAGTACGTTAAGTAGCTCTCAATTAGATGTTCATTTTCTTCTTCTTCTTCTTTTTTGTTTTTGCTTCGAAATTGACTTAATTAATTTTTCTTCATTAATCTGCAAAAATAAAAACCATTTAAACCGCAAGTATGCGTGTAATCTTGAAAAATCATTAAAACAAGCAATTAATACGGTTGTGAAGCGTTAATTGTGCATAATAGTTCATCATATAAGCTTCGTTGAAATACTTTAGACGCCTCTGTCCTTCGTTTGATTTCCAATATAATTAATGTGGGGTTAAAAAGTGCGAACAGAGTTTGATATGCCGAGGACAGTATTGTTTATTCTTTCTTGTAAAAGTACAAATGCCTTGCGTTATATATATAATATATATTTTATTTTAATCTAATTTGATGTAATTCAAAAAGGTGTCACATTGATCGTAAAATTTGAATTTGACGTTTTCTTGTCAGGTGTTCCTGTGCACGAGTTAACAACAAACGTCAAGTCTACTCCTCGCTCCGTTTTATATTGTCTGCTTTGCAATATGACAATGGTAACATCTTTTAACGGTTTGATTAAAACAGTCGTTAAGTTTTGAATTTGAAATCAAATCAATTTGTTCACTCATTTTTTTCTGAAAATGAAAAATGCAGTTCAAATAAGAACATCGATATTCCAAAAGCATCAATTTGCCATTTGACATTGCCTTTGTTCTTTAATATTTTTGTCTTATGACAGTTTAATTTTGACATCAAACATGACTATTTTTGGTATTAAACTTTAATAAGTACGCGACCTGCTTATGACAAACACCCATACCGCTGAAGTTCTGTTGTACTTCAGTAGAAAACCAATGAACGAAACATTGCTCAACACAAGATATCATTTGTAAATACCTTCACTAACAACCAGGAAACAATAACACAACAACAACCCCATGCCAAAAGTTCAGAACCGTTGTTTAGGGAACTGGGTTTCAAAACTATACCTTCTATGACATCATCTGAAATAAACACCCCCACCCTTTGCCACACAAACAGAGAACAGCGAACATGAAATCAACGCCGTGTTCGTTTCACTTCCACGGACAATAAAGTGGAATAAAACATGTCGAACGCAATCTTTTGACTATTTCAAACAGCTTTAAAACAAGGCTAAAAGGGTTCACGCGAATGTTACCTTTCTAATTATATTTGCATATCATGTTGTTCGTGCTTGATGGACAATTGTGCCTTCTTTAATGAGCTTGTCAGAGGAATTTTGTAGATCTATAACTGCTGACCTTTTGACAAAGAATCTTTGACAGTACTTGAGTGTAGAAAAGAGAGACAAGGTTGCACCTTTCAGATACGGTATTAGTTCACGTGTTTTAAATATCTCTGCTCATATTTACCATCTTAAAAATTCTATATTTTCCTTTGTTCAGAATTTTAAAACTTCTGAAAGGAACCTTAATACCCTCTCAAAATATCGACTAATTTTTGTATATACAATTTTTGTTTCAAATGGCAGTAACGCGTTGGGCAATAATTCGTCCCTCGGGGGCTAATATAATCAATGTTGCCCTCAACCCCAGTCAATAGTTGTATAATATAGCATGTAAAAAATGCACCCAATCATGTTATATAATACAAAACATAAGCTAGTTATCGTACATTAATTAACACTAGACCCATTTGACCTTTCAGTCACCTTTGATCATACTTACAATATTTTTTCACATATAAAGTAGAATATTTTTTTCCAAAAAGGAGTAGCTCTCGAATTCTTTTTATCAAACTAAGAAATGCTTAATGCAATGTCTATTATAATAAAAGCAGTTTTGGAATAATCATTATCATTTTAAAAGGTAATCTGTTATTTTGTTCTAAAGTACATGTATGTTCGGCTTTGAACGAAAATAACGACATGCAATAAAAACCAAGTTTCATTTATTTTTTACCTTGATATGTTTCTATATAAAACCGACCTATTTGAAAAGTGCACACTTCAAGATATACAAAACACAATTATCAATTCAATCAATTTCTCATTAGAACTAAGAAATGTGATGCATAAATTAATTAAACTTTTTTAATAAATACATAAATGTTTCCAATTTGTGTCAATTTTTGATTTTAATAAGATTAACATCAATCTCTACATAAAATTAAACTTAAAAAGTATAATTGATATTGTAAAAGTAATAATAAAGATTTTCTACTTGTAAATGTTTTAGGCATCGACCCAAATATATGTATATAACTACATCAGAAATAAGCAATTAACACAAAACGTATAGCGATATGTGTTATCAAGCTTTAAGGGGAAGGGGGGATATATGCAAGTAAGTGCTTGGTGTTAAATGACATTATGAAGACAAGACTTGTTTTGACCTAATAGCAAAGGCTCATATTTTGGTTGTTTTAATGAATTAGCTTATCGTTGACATTTTAACTCATTTTAACCGAAATTCAAAGATGAAATATTCATTAAATTTAATTTGAGCACTACTCTGTTCATATATCAGATTCTGGTAGCTGAAATTCTATACTTATCGTTTTATCGTATTAAAATATATAGTAATGATTCTTCGTATATAGACAATGGAACTGTCCTAAAAGAAGGCTTTCGGAAACGAACCTACTAACCTTGACAGATTTGATACATTATACCAGACAATTAGAGGTACCATGAGAAGTTGCACCCTACGACCTAGTGCGCTCTTGCAAATCTGAGAAACTAGGTTTTTAAATACATGTACTCGTATTAAGGCAAAATGCGTATTATTTCCATCCCTATTTTCAATTTGTACCGTTTTTTCATTAATTAAAAGAAGGCTGCCTTACAGCGGAAATTAGTACGGCCTGCAATCAATACACAAACTATTTTAAAATTGTTGAATTTTTTGTTGGCAATTTACCAACTTACATGTACATACTTCAATTACAGAACAATACAAAACTAACCCGGCATAAAGGATAGAAAATGAAAATATATAAAGCAAAGGCAATGAGGAATATTATTAATAGTTTGTAAAGAAGAATCCGGCATATATATTGCCAGATTACATATAGTAGCTATGTAAACATAGGTATAGATTTGACTACTCATTTTACCTATAAATTGTTTGATCAATCGTGAACGTTTTATAATAAATTGTTAGTAAAATTAATCTACAATTTAAAGTTTTCTGAAAACTGTATTAATGGCAATTCTGTTTGAAATTTTTGTAAAGATCTTTAGTTTAGCAATAAAATTCAAAGCATGGTATCAGCTTTCACAAATCTAGTCAATCCTCAATGAAAAATATTATCCTTTGATAATATCTGTTGCATTCTGTTCATTCATATTTTTTCAAGATCATTCGTTTCATTGTCAATGAAGAATAAAGCAAAATTAAACGTTATATCGGTAAGAAGAAGGTAAAAAAGTAAAAACAGTCAACTTTAGTTTAGCAAATACCAATTGATTTGTGTATGTCGATTAAGTACTTGATGGTAAAATAAGATCCTTTATCTTGTTCATTGGCTCATCTATTGGCCGGTTTCTATGTCTTATTTTAATTGGAATCTTTAAAGTAGTTTAATTAGTCTTGCAATGTGCGTTCAACTTGAATAACTAAAATTCGTCCGTATTGGACTTGAATCTTCGCAGCATGTCCCGTAAAATATCAATATATAAGTATTATTTTATCTTTACCCGCGGCCCTTCAAATAAATACAAATTTAAAAGAAATCCATTATTTCTATAAAGTTTAAAGCAATTGGTAGCTTCTTTCAAATCGGATATGTGAGCCGTTGAATTTTGAACGTTAAGAAATTTAAAAAGATTTAAGAATAGATTAGAATTTTATTATGAAATAAGCTTAAACATTATTCTTCATTATTTAAGTTTAAATTTGCATGTATTGAAGTTTTACAGAAGCTTTATGAATATGTATAATTGCAATCACACTTTTTTGTCCTTAAGGACAAAAGTTCTTGAGGTAGACAATTAAAATAGATTGTGCTTTCAAAATTCATCCGTACTGCATTTCAGCAACAATAAAAATAGTTTATTCGATTTTTTCGGAAGAGCACACTATTGTGGCAATGAATCTTCAATCAATTATCCTACAAATTTAATTGACATTATTTACTTAATGAGAAAAAAACTAATAAAAATAAATTTGATCAGAAAACGTCTATCCAGCATTGATGTTTTACCGTCTAGAAATCCAAAACATTTTAATTTTATTTAAGGCATTTAATGTTAAAAAATATCAAACAAAATAGAATGCAGACTATGTCTCCATTATATAGTAATAAATTTTGATTTATAACAAAGAGAGGAGATTTAAAAAAGATGGTAAAAACTGGTACAACTGTGTAGTAGCCAAACCAAATTTTAATTTCTATTCTATTTCTTATATTGTGCTATTATTTTAATAGCATATTACTGAAAATACGATTTATCAAGTTGAATATTTTTTATTTTATGAATAAGATATTCTGACACGTTTTATTCACACCACAGGTTTAACTTTCGCAATTATGTATTCTTAAGTTCAACGTAGTCTTAAGATCGATATTCATCAAGAAAAAAATATATAATCATAATTGAGTTTCTGTCAGATCTCAAGCAAAAATGGATTAAAAGGTTGCCAATTTAAAAAATGATATTTTTTTTCTGAAATTATATATAACAATGTATATCTTAATTGAAACACATTGTCTAGACGAATTATCATATGATAATTTTTGATGAAGCACAATGTAAAAAAATTATCGATAACCTGTTGTTCATTAATAACAAGAATGAACTTATCAATCATATCATAACTTGTTTACATTTACTCATTTCCTTTTTTTAAATTCTTTCTCAATAAAATCTAGACTTGATCGTTGTCATTCAAGTAAGATCTATTATTTTTTAATTTTGACAATCACAATAATATTTTTAAAATATTAAGATCAAGTAGCAAATGAGTTTGCAAACCAAATTAGAAATGCTCCATATGAATACACCCAATGTATTGCCATAATTAGATCCAGGCCTGTACAAAACGCCGAGAGTTAAGGAAGGTCTCGCTGCAACGTGCCCCAATCATGCTAGTTAATCATTAATTGCGAAAAACAAAGAGCGAAAATAAACGATAGTAAATCTACAAATTGCAGGTTTTTACATTCCACTTTACAGCTCTTAACCATAGGAAAAGGAGGTATTTGAAATAGTACTTGATCGTCGTAATGCACATAACAGTAGTGTATCAAAAATAGTAACAAAACAGTGTTAAAATAAGACAGAAATTTCACGTCCGATGCCAACTTATAGCTTACTGCCATCGGGCCCAAGGACATGCAATTGCATGTGTGTTGATTTTTTGTAGGTTTGGTTTGCTAAAATTAAGCTTGCTTGGGGCCATGAGTAAAAATGTTGTCCATAAGCGAAGAACATTAAATGTATTTGTCACTTACCCATCGTTCAGTGTACATGGAATGATCAATTAAAAAAAACCATAATTTGAGGCCATATTTGGTGTACTGCTATTATGCTGCCGACTTGGAGATCAACTCTGTATACACGTTATAACCCCGATTGAACGCCATTATGTGAAACATGCTATTTGTATTCACTTGATCCTTTATACAAATTCTGGATGAGATGTGATGTTATGTTTTTCCCATTGTTTCTTGATGCCTGCCATAAATGTCTTCATCATGTATTCTAGCTGACCTTGATGTCTTCGCTTTATCCAATGGTAAAAGGATATTTTATGAGCCAACAAAGCATTGAACTACCAAGGTTCCAAGTTGTTAATTAATATATTTACCTCTCCTTTTCTATTTCGCTTTGCCCTCAGTATCTTCACTGACCGAAATCTAGCATGAAAGGAACCCCGTTACTTCCTTAATCACGTGAGTCACTGAGGATATGATAGATACTGATTTAATCACTGTTTTCATCAGCAATATTTCGCATCATGCCACCAAACGTGTAATTAAACTATTATGTGGAGTCTCCTGACATAGAGTTTTTATTTTTTTTCATGACAATACTTGCTATCCAAATATACATATATCTCGTTCAATGATTTATTCGTACCGACTTAAGTTTCATAAAAAGGTTAATTGATTGGTATAGCCATTGAAATAACATTTTAGGAAGCCCCCCCCCCCCCCCCCGGTTCCCCGTAGGTAACCTTAAATAACCTTTTATTTTCATCGAAAATCGTTTAATTAACAAATGAGATACAAGATTTGTAGAATAAACGTTGTTTTTAAGTGTAATAAAATGTAAATGTAATGATTTAAACCCCCATTATTCTCTTTCTAACATTGGTGTAAGTTTACGCAAAACCTCTCTACAGATCTCAACCAATGTTTTATTGTTGATGCCTAAAAGTTTCAAATTTCATATTCCTGTGAATGATATATCAAAATATATAATTTTTTTTAGTTTTCTTTCAGATTGCTGTACATGTGTATATCACAAAATAAACCTGTCGTTTTTTTTACCTCATATATATTGAAGTAACGGAAGGAAAAACAACCTCATAAACCATCATGTTTTAAGTAGGTATGGTATTTTTTTCTGCACAAAGGACGGTTGGACATTTCATTTTCCACGAACATTAAGAAAAAGATAGATTAACTGACTGAGTACTGTAGAAACTAATTCATTAGTACTCGGCGAACGCTTCAAACCGTTCCTCGTGGTGTTGACTTCGTGTTTAGCCATATTTAGCTGTGCCAAGAAGTGTCAACAGTTGTTGACTTGCAGTGCAACGAAGTACATGTAATGCAATTTAAAACTTCGTCGTCATTTATTCATATCATTTATTAAAATGTTGTATTAAACCTGGTAAGGTTATTTTTCTTCATGTTTGGAAATGACGACTTTAGGATGCATGTATTACCCATTTAATGTCCAATTCTGGCTATAAAAAGATTTTATTCGATAAAGGCAGAATCTGGCAGTCAAGATGAAATCATCAAAGAGTTTATTTACTTTGAAGTAAGGTAAGGCTGTTACAAAATTTTAAAAAGTAAAATTGAATGATCAAATGAAATTGTGGCTAGCTAAACCCATCATATCAAGTTTAAGATATGTAGAAGATTTTGTGATCTGATTTTATATTTAAAAAAAATACTTAATATATTAAATAATCAAACAACTGTTAATAATAAGAAAAAGTATTAACAATAGCAACAGTAAAAAAATCTCACAGCCTAATTTTCGTTTACTAGCATCTTACTCAAATCAGGTACCAAATAAACATAATTTTTGCCCTGTATCTTTGCATGAGTCATTTTATTAGTTTTCGAAGCAGATTTTATCGATTATAACTATCGTCATATTTGCTTTTATAATAGAAATATTTGTGGATACCCATAAAAATAATGGTTGATCAAGTTATTTTTCGAACGTACATGCATATTCAAGATTACAAGATAAAGCGTTTGTATTCAAGGTAATTGGTCGACTACTTCATTTTCCGCCAATTTATAGATACTTTTCGGTTGTATTAAAACGGAACAACATTAAGGACGAGGAAAAATTGACCGAAACAGTAACTACCTCAGGAGGCGTTCTTTATGATTTATTGAGATAAACATTTGGGTCCATTTAGCATTGCTAGAGATTATGGTAATTCGGTAGTTTTTTTTTTCATCTGAACAAACTAGTGTTGTGAATTTCGAACTACATATGATGCAAGAAGACAAACGTAATAAATGCTACTAATCTACAAAAACTTAAAGTTTTATCCCTAGGACAAACAAGGCTTTTAAAGCAGACCATGAAATTGCTCCAATGGCTAAAAATTGTATAAAATTTGTTTTAAAAATTTTAAAAAGGGTTATATCTACATATTTTTTTTTATCACTTCTGGGTACTCATATTTGAAAGCAATTTGACGTTTAAGACTCGATTAATTCTAGGTTTCTTGGATCAAGATCAAATAACTTTAATAGGACTAGATTTTAAAACTATTTGAGAAGACTTCTGGATAAATATAGAAAAAAAAGCTCAAATTCTTAAGCAGAAATAGTTGGAATTTATCCAGCATCTTGAACGTTGTTGTTATTCACTCAAAGTTTTCTTTTTTAAGAAAATATGTTTTTTGAGTTCCTAGTGTCAAATGTCGAAAATGACAGCAAAGATTAATGATAAAGCAGACTCGTATCTAAGTTTGTTATGTTGGGCATGGGGTCAAATGTTTCATTTCTTCTTAGAAGCGTTCTCACATTAGTGTTGCACTAAAAGAAGTATTTCTAAATGTCAGAGAAAATTATTTGTTATCAGATAATTGTATCAAAAAAGGTTTTTTACGTTCTAAAGAAAACTTCTTGCTCAAAAATACATGTACTCGGGAATTGATAAATCTCTAAATGGAACTGTTTGTGTGATAAACAAAAGAAATATCATCTTCATGAAAAAAAATATCGGAGGAATTTGAAGAATTTAAACAAAAACTGCGAAAAACTGGGTTTTTCTTTTGTTTTTGAATATGTAGAAATTACAAATTTTAAGATCTTTAAAAAAAAAAAACAACGGAACATTTACTTATAGTTTATTTGATACGTTAATATATAGTTCATTTGATAAGAAAAGAACGATACTATTTTTCTCTAAAGATATCGAAATTCGTAACATATAACTGTATTTGATATTATTTTTGGCTGTTATGAAATACTTTACTATATAGCCAAGTAAAAAAGGCTTCGATGTTACATTTAAAAGATAAATTACCCTTGTGTCACATTCTGCATGCTAAATTGAAGGTGACACTAAACAGATATGAGAAGCCTCAAACAAAACTACCCCGCCCAATTGTTGGAGGGCAGTTCAGCGAAGATGGAACAGGTGTTAGGTTAACTTTTAAGGAATAAAATTAAAAAGGTACAGAAAATGAGGACAACATGACATTCTGATTAAAAGCATTCTTTGGAAGTGAAAGATTGTCTGAACATTTGCGCTACGTATATGTGCAATGAAGACAAAGAAGAATAAAATTAATTGAAGAGGTTTTAAATGTGTCATAATTTTTACTTCATGCCTTAAAATTACTCTAGTTATTCAGATATAGCCTACATAAAGAAAAAGAGCTCTATTCTTGCAGTGTAAGTACAAGCTACTTTAAAGATGTTTTTAACCATCTCTCTCTCTCTCTCTCTCTCTCTCTCTCTCTTTCTCTCTCTCTCTCTCTCTCTCTCTCTCTGACACAGGCAAATGGTTCCAAGACATTATAGTTACGAAAAATGATTTAGGGTCCATTATTTTTTGAATACTGAAAACACACCATCAATAATAACAACAACACAATCTTCTAACATTTCTAAAGTTTCTAAAATTCTTTTCTTTAATAAATCCAAATTCAACCCTATCCATAAGAACAACATGAAAGAAAGATGGCCTATGTGTTCAAAAGGCTTTGGAATTATGAATTATGTTTTTAATCCTCTCTCTCTCTCTCTCTCTCTTTCTCTCTCTCTGTGACACAGGCAAATGGTTCCTAGACATTATAGTCACGAAAAATTATTTAGGGACCAATATTTTTTGAATACTGAAAAACACCATCGATAACAACGACAACACATTAATCTAAAATTTCTAAAGTTTCTAAAAGTCTTTTCTTTATTAAATTCAAATCCAACCCTATCCACAAGAACAACATAAAACAAAGATGGCCTTTGTGTTCAAAAGGCTTTGGAATTATGAAATTCTACTCTGCTCTTTATTATGCCATTTTTCTATACTTTCCACAGGTATGACATTTGCTCTGTCCTCAAATAGCTTGAGTTTAATTTTGTTTACAGGTGTTAAAATCATAAAAGCATGCAAATTGGGAGGTCATTAAAAGAATGCAAATAAATGCATTTCTCCGAACAAGTGGTGAATGACAGTGATGTATTAAGGCTCAGAATGGCGTGATGAGAATGTTATAAACCTTTAATAAAATAATGTATAAATGTATAAAAGTTTATAACATTAATAACGAACCAAGTAAACATCTTACAAATGACACTTACATACATATTTTATATCGTCTATGGTATATAATCCTTGGCCATGTCTGAATGATTGTCTAAAGGTGGTACACTTCGGTTCTTCATTCCGCGAGAGTGATCCTAAAAGTCGCTTCGGCGTAATTGGTAATCGTCACCACTCTTCGAAGTATAAACTTAGCTTACAAGAAGATTTGAGAGGTCAGATTTCATATAGTTTTTGAACATTTGGTATATTTCAACAAAAAGATGAGATTAAGATATTGAAAACACAAAGAATTACTTTTATAATACCATACAATAAAATAATATTTCTAAGGGATCCACCATTTATAGATAACATTAAAGCATGATTATGTTTTCATAAAACAAGTAGTTGTCCTACTGATATGTCACACTTTCTTTGATTTAAATATAGCATGTGACTGCCCCACATACATGTATCTCTATCTTTGTTCAGTGATATTTAGTATTCGGCAATATAGCCGTCATTGGCCGACGCTTCGCTTAACCATTTCGACATTTTATATTTATTCAATACAGAAAATGCATTCCGTAAGTTCTTAAAATATTTGGAGTAGTTGCCCTTTGACATTCTTTAAAATCTAAGTAGTTACCCTTTGAATATTGACGACACATTGTTGTGTCTGAAGCAGAACAAAATAGCAGCATCGAGATTTGCTGGAATCTCTGCAGACGTAATGGAGACAATGTTCTTTTCTGAATAGCAACAAAACATTGTATGTAAACATTAATGAAGCGAAGATTTTTAAAGAGTATTTGGAAGGTGAGATTGATAATTTTAAAGAGTTGAAATAGTTAAATTGGACAAGATGTTAGGCAACTTGTACATGTATATATGGGTTTGCGTAGATCGTCGCTTTTTTTTATTAATTAAATGTGTAGCTTGATAGTCCTCGGGAAAACAAAACACTTATTAGGTTTGTTACTGACTGACTACAGAAATATATTGGGTTGATAAATTTCATCGACGGCTCGGCTTCGCCTTTCCATCTGTAAGATTGATATGTAGTCAGTCAGTAACAAACCTTATATTAAAGTTATAATAGTGTGCAGTGTTGTTTGAGGATACTCGATATATTTTGTAGTCAGCCAGTAACAAACCTTATAAGTAATAAAAGTGTGCGGTGTCGTTTGAGAAATTATCCGGTGTCGATAATATAATTATAAAAAAATGAATTTACTGAAACATGTTTATAATTTGACTATTACGTTATTTTATCAACGTACATGTAAGAGAACAATGATTTGTTGTAATTATGTGTAAAAAAAAAACTAGTTAATATTAAACTTTGTAGAAATGATTAAATTACAATTAAATTAAGTTACAGGTATCATTGCGAAGTGTTATTTTGTATACTAAAATATTTCCCAGAAAAAATTGTAGATACAAGTCTGAAAGTGATATTTTTTTTTTCAGACACTATAAATAAACGTTATTCACATAAAAAAGTTGAGCAATATAATTCTGGTTTCTCCATTTTTACATAATTAGAAAAAAAACGAAACTATATGATTTCTTAAAATAAACACTAGAAGTTATTGTTGTGGTTTGACTATTTTTGCATAACTATGCTTATTTTGAGTAAATTAGGAATTAATGAACAAAATGCTCGGCTATGACAAACAGGCAATTTGCTGATACTTTTGTAAATTGTCGAATCAACAAACTATGCCTGTGTGTGTGTGTTCCATCGAAATGCTTAGCTTTGATGGAGCACACAGTTTCAATGGTATAAAAGCTTACCAATAATATCTTTGCACCTATATTTTAAATACATTTTTTTGGAAAATATTTTGCAAAACACCCTCTTACTCCTCTCTACATATCATCGACGTTTCTTTCAAACCTGTCTGCAATAGGAAAGTGTTCAATGAACTTTCTTCAAGGTGGTGATTGCTATAATCATTGTTTGATATAATCATTGTTTGATATAATCATTGTTCGATATAATCATTGTTTGATATACTCATTGTTTGATATAAGCATTGTTTGATATAAGCATTGTTTGCTGTTAAATAAATGTCGAATTATTTTCTTTTTACCTTTCCAGATGTCGACCTTAACAGGGTCTTTCAAAAACTGAGTCATTGACAAGAGAAAATCTAACATCTTTCATTTTGAAGATCCACAACTTTCACTCCTGATTCTGAGCGCTTGGTGAAGAGACATTCGTTAAGGTCATACTTGTGTTACCACCATATATCAAGACCAAGACATTTTGCAAACTCGTATAGGGTTCAAAATGCATGTCCAATAGCATTGAGCTAAAACAATTCTAAACCATGCCTCTAGAACGAACTTTTCTGATCAACATTTTATGTGTTCTCTTTTTTAAGTTTATCATCGTAGTCTTATTTTGAAAAGCCTTTATTTCAAAATCAGTTGATATTGTTTGTGTTGTGAAAAAGTTAGAGATATAGATGTGATATTATGTAATTCAGGTGCAAACCGGTTCTAATGAATTATAGAGAAGGAAAATAATTTAAAATTTTAAGACATTTTATAAGCTCCACAAGAACTCAAACATTAAGAATTAGAATCCTCCACCAAAGGCAAAGACAAATTTAGTGGCATTAATGTTATAAAGAGAATGTCAAATGGTCTAATTAAGGAACAACGCTAAAATAACATGACGGCTATGATATATGATTGGCCGAGTAAAACAAGTTATTAGTTGAAAAAAATGTATGTTAGGATATGCAATACCTCCTTGGATAAATGAGAATATTTTTTGCTGTAGAAAGATGCGATGAAGCAGTGTGATAAATTCCCAGCGTTTTATTGCTTGTCAAAAAACCACAACTATATATGTTATGTGGCTATATTTCGCGTGGTTAAAGTAATTCCAGTTCATTTTGTGAAATCCTACCAGCATTTTTTAAAGAGAATAACAAGTTTTAACTTTTGCTATATTTTCTTTTCATTTTTGTGTATTTTATGAGGGAATAAAGTATAGATTGAAATATCAGTACGATGCATTTTACTCTGATATATCACGTTTTTTCCAATCATTTTTATTCTGTTTGACTGAAAATTTGTTCCATATTTCCGCTCTCATTTATAATGAAACCCAATGATTATCAACGCTTTTATAAAAGAATTATATTTTGTTATATTATTTCAATTTACTTAAAGATTACCTTCAAGTACAAAAATGACGAGAATATAATTATATACTAGTCGTAATCTTATATAATACCCTCTCAAGTGAATTAAATGGGAATAAAGGGATCGCAGCATATGTTGCTTGAGATAGTAAGACTTGGTATAATTGAAGGTTGTTGGGTTGTTTTTTATTATTACAAATCATTCAGAGATCAATACAAAGTTTGCAGAACCATCATATAAATAAGTCCCCAGTTCAATTTTTATTCAACTTTTAATGAAGAATTGGTTTTATATAAGCTTCATACAGTCTCAAGCGTTTATTTACAAGAGAAAAAGTAGACTCTAACTTTAATTGTATTTGTCTATTAAAGCATATTGGAGCCTTGTCATTTTTTTTTACAATTTTGTTATATAGTGCGCCATGGAGAGTTTGAAAGGTTTACGTTACTGATATTTTAAGGGAACATTTATAAAATAGAAACGAAACTGAATGCATTAAATTTCACCAAAAAAAAAAAAACGTGATAAAAGACCACGAAGGTCGTTTTCTATCCTCCCACTAATGGGCACTGGGGGCATTCCTGGTCAGCTACACACATAAATCACATTAACTTTATTTTTGCAGCCAATTACTAGTATTAATGAGAAAACATTGTGAAAATGTAGGAGTAAATTACAAAAACATAATATAACTGTAAGATTTTTGTTTTCCAACGGTAATGATGAGACAAAGATCCTTAAGTTAGCTTTAAACATTTTGTGTAAGTAATAAAACGGTATGGCTTCTTGTCCTTTAAGTTTTGTTATTAATGTTAGTATTGATAGCTACAGTACAAAGAGACGATATGTATTTCTATGCTCATTGATGTATTATTTTAATTTTTAATTTGTTGGCATATCAGAACTTGAACCAAACGTTTTAATTTTGATTGAAGTGTCAGTTATTTAAAGAAACTAAGCGGACGTAGGTCAACTCGTTATTGTGTTTAGTTAATTACTGTCAGCTTACTGTTTACAAAACAAGATAAACTATGACGTCAAGGAATTCTTCGATGTGAGGAATTCTTCACTATTGATTGTACGCTTAAACTTAATCTTCATTGAAATTATTTACACAAGACACACGTGTTAAAAAAGCATATCAATCAGAGAATATATATGCTAAGATAATTTGACTTGACAATGCAATATATTTGATTAAATTTCTTGACAATCTAATAAAGAATCAGTTACAGTCTCTTTTTTCCGGTGCACATTTGATTTGATGATTTTGTGGTGTTCTGTGCGTTTCGAATAGTACACATTAAATATACAAGTATATGTATTTTTGGCAACTTGATGTGACAAAGTTGCATATTGTTTTAGTTTAACAAATTACATTTGCATAGCTATTTTGATGCAATGATGAATCAATGTAAATGTAATACAATAAATTGTTTATTTTTTTACTTAAATGTGTATAGAGAGGTGCACACTAGAATTTTTAATGAAGTTGATTTAGTTGATTTTAAACATCTGTCTAATTATCTATTATTAATTAAACCAAAGACGGTAAGTAATACCGATTATGCAAGACATTTAGGAGTGATATAATTATTTTTTTCCAGGAGAACGGGATGGTAGTGGTGGGCCTATCGGAATAGTATTGTAGTTACGTACGTTATTTACATCTTTGGTTGTTTTGTTCGAATTTAGCAAATATATGCAGAGTCGTCATCCGGTTTATATAATGGACAGTCTGAATGTTTGAAACCCAGCAACCTCTCGCCCAGTGATAGCAAACCTTTGCTTTTCTTGAACAAAAAACTATTAATTCATAAATTTAACGGCAAATAAGCAATAAAAATCAAAGTAGATGTACACATACACCAAAGATTCGAGAGTCAGGTTCAAAATCTAAATCTGCGGATCGAATCTAGAGATTTTCAGGATTCAGATCCAAGTACGTTGTTAAGCAACGTTATCAGAATTATGCAGTTAACATAAAACTTAGCCATGACAAATTTGCTTTTTCGTTAACAACGTCAAGTTATAAATTGTGCTTTACCTATCGATATTTCGCAACTTAATTCCATTACAAATGATTCGCATTTGCTGGATTTCACCAAAAATCTTTTGCGAAGTGCTCGCATTTAAAGATGTTGACAACAACAAATGTATAAATTGACTTTTGGTTCATATACAATACGCCGTATTCTTTAATGTATTTCATTGTTTTGTATCTTCAAGACATAAGTATACAATATAACATCTATAACTTATAATGGGGCGTAGTTTAACGTCCCATACATGTACCCTTACTTAATTGATTAATCGTCTTAATTGATTTACAAATACAAGTAAGTGTTAAAGTACTGCAGTTCAAAGATATGTTAAAGTTCTATAAGACAAAGCCATTACAAGTACTCAAATTATATATAATCTATTTACATAATTGATTAAAATGACAAGGTCCATGATTATCATAGGTTTCACGTCTGTTGTTGAGGCATCAATGTTGCCAATATTTAGATGTATGTATGAATGTTTATTTTTAGCCGTCTGTTTGTGACAGCGTTTTGGTGTTAAATTTTAACATTTATTCGAAAAGTTAATAAATAACCTCAGATACAGATAGAAAGGACAGGTTCTGTCTGTTCTAGATACTTATTGCAATGTGTGTGGTTACCAGTTGGTCTCCTGGTATTGTCATTAAAGATTTAATTGCAGATTTTACTAGGTTAAAGAGTGCAAAAACAAATGCAGTTGTCGGGACCTGCCTTTGTTTACCATTCAAGTAAAGTGCAATTGCATGCATTGAACTCGGCTGACTTTCAACGAACCCTTCAAAAAAAAAGGAAAAAAATAAATGACGATGTCTTGTTAGCAAAAGGATGCACATTCGATATCAATGAGCATTAAACCATGACACAAGACAAACAAATATCTTACCGTTTTATAAACAATAGTATTACACGTATAACTAAAGAAATTGCAATTGTTTGTATTTGACAATGATCATCATACCCAAAGTGGTATCATGATCTTTAACTTATGTAATCAACATTTAATTTCGATAGCTTTATAAGACGAATCATAAATTCTAAAGCGTTAACGGCAATTCAATTTTACGATTGTGGCTTTTCTCTCATGTTTTGTATGGTGTTTTACCATTTATATTCATAAACAACAGGAAATACTTAAACGAAATTTCGGTTCAGCTAAAACTTCGCTGATGAGTGATTTGTGGTTTCATTGGGATAAACTTTTGTTATTTAAAAATACTCCCACAAAACAATTGATATTTTAAAAAATCGCAAAATATCAAATTTCGTTCATTAATATTATTTACGATATTGATTCCACACGAATATCCTGCATTTTTTTGTATTCTATGATTTTTAAGCAATTTTATGTTGGATTGCGTGAAAATCGATGCAAATCTGCACATTTTTTCAAATCTTACTAAATGTGAAGCTACTGGCATTTCTTATCTTAATCAAGCCTTCTGTTTAGATTTATATGCTAATCCTATTTTGTTTGTTTGTAAAATGCATGGATTTTGATCTTGTGAATAAAGATTTTAAAATGAAACAAAGTATGTAAACTAACAAATTATTGGACAGATTGTGAGTGAATAACCTCCTGTTTTTAAGTGATCAAACGATAAACAGTATTTCTGCAACGTCGTTTAGAATTTTAAAATAAAAATATTTAAAAAATGATAAATATGATGTTGCGTCAAATAATGACAGAGTGTAAATATTAATCTCTTTGTTTAAATTAAAATAGTCCAGGTGCGAAAAACATTTATTATTTCACATGGTTACATACAGTTATTTATATAATGATTCAAAATATCACGAGCAAAAGCAAGTCTGTAAAGTAATCTATGTGTTTTTTAACACGTCAAGACACATTCTCAATCCTTTACTTTAACGTGTGATAGTGTGTGCATCTGTGCTTTCATTCAGCTGAAAATTACCAGTAATTAATCTTTGTAGCAAAATAGATTTCGCCCAAAAACCGCAATGTATATCTATATAAACTAAATGATAAATTTCAGCAATGTCAAATGTTATTCATTTAAGTTATATAAGAATATGTATAGATGAATTATATAATCATTATGAGTGAGCGGTACAGGTATTATAAGAGAACGTTCTTTTAAATCTTTTATATCTTTCTAATGCATTTATATTTTTTGAAATTTCTTAATTTTAGTATTTCTCAATCCTTTTTTACTTTTTTATTAAAGTATTTCAGGATTTATTATTTTGTCATGTTGGCAGAAAGGTCACATATATTAACGTCCGGTCGGAACAGGATATCAGTTGCTGAACGCCCTCTTATGAATGCCTCGTAGGATCACGAAAGGTCAAACAAAGAAAAGAAAATGATATACATGTTTATCTTTGGGAGCTAGTATGAAATTCGATGTCATAAAGAACACTAATATGTTTTAATCATGTGCCCGTTTAACTAGTTTTAACATTTTATACATGTAAGAATAATGTAGATATACGATTAACAATTTGAATAAAGACATTTTACTTTTAACCCAAATCATAACACACTGTAAAATTGCAAACAAACAAATAAGATATTAAGAATAACAGTGTAATTTATTGAAAATATGGAAATATCTCAGTATAATTCTGTTTACGAGTTTGTGTCTTGAAATACTAAATTCCAACAAGAATATGCTCTGGGATAGTTTTTAATAAAAACCCGCCTGTTTACGTTCGCAGCAATGTTAAGATATTATTTCAGGTGTGTATTTTTTAAATAGTCTAAGGTCTTGAAATAGTTAGAACGAAACATGTATAAATCATTCCTAGCAGATGTCTTGTTTACCATAGGGGTCTGTGGTTTCTCGGTGTATGACAAAATACAGGGTTACATCTATAAATAACACGGTGTGACCAACCTTTGCTAAATATGTTACCGAGTAAACTATGTACACAATGAAGACCACTTTTAATTATATCAATATCTACATCCTACATCATATTGGAATACAATATAAGCCTAGAAAAATTCAGGTTTCCTGAGTCACTAAGGCAACCTATTGCAATCCGTTTTTGCCGTTGAGTATCAACAGACAAACAAAAACATGGTTTTGACAAAGAGTAAGCCTCTATCAGATTAATGAAAAATGTCTACCCTGTTTATATGACCTAGTGTTCTTTTGGATGAGATTTCAGGAGGGAGGATCATTGGGCAAAGGGATAAGTAAATTAACCTCTACTAAATTGTCAGTTTCATGACCCGTGGGTCAGTGGTTCTGGGTGTTAAGGGACGGCAAAATTGGTCATATAGTAAATAACAAGGGGGGTGTCTTGTGCAATATTAAAGTATTAAAACATGCTATTGAAACAAAGCATTACATTCTTCATATCTTTATGTATCTCTTTTCTTTCGAGTAACTTTAAATTGTTCTATAACTCGTAATATTGAAGAACCGTCTTGTTGTCTTTCTTTTTAAACGCCAGAAAATACTTTGAACGTATTTTATAAAATAGAGCATTTAAGATTAAACAATGTCTTTGTCATTGGAATAAAATGCGGTTAAAAACATTAATTATCATTTGAAAAAAAACAAAAGTGTTAATGACACGTTAAACTGGCTTTTCAGATATTTTGCTGCTATCTATTTGACACGAGACATGATTTACCTTACCACAACTAAACCGACATCAATCTAGAGGCATCTTGTTTATGAATCAATTAATGAAAACAAAGAAAATGCTTCTGTTTGCGACGGCTTTTAAGTGTCTTTACATCAATCCAGTGTTCTTGATGAATTATGTTAAAAATACATCATCAACATAACAGGACTTGATACAGATGTAATAACTGATGTAATAACTTTATTTTTTTTAAATATAAATCACCATTTATAAAACAACACGGAGAAGCAAATTATGATGCGTATGAATAGTAAACTGTATTGGAGTTTAGAAACATTTTAACAAAACCTTGGACTTTTAATGGGACGTAACTATCAAACTCTTGCGTCAAAAAGTTAAACATGTCGCTAGTTTCAGAATAAAAGTGAAATATACACTGTTTGCGTAGTCTTAGCTCTAAAGCCAAACAAATCTTGTACATTTCAAAAAGCCATGGCTGAGTGGCTTAAAATGAAATAGACAGGCCTACGTCACATTTCTGTTTGACACTGACTACCCAAAGTCCAAGCTCTTGTTAAAATGGTTCTAATGTGAGGAAATAAACATCGGTTGTATATCATACACTTTAAAAAATATCATAGACGATTTATTATTTCATTTTATTTATGACAAATAAATCAAATACCTTATGTTGAAAAAAAAGGAACAGAATTATATAAACATTTTAAATTCCGGCGTTGTTTTTGATAATCCATATATGTAGCATTGATTGGATTTTAAATTTACAGCTAAAAGTGAACAAAATCCCTTGTATGAAGAAGAAGTAATTTAATGTAACCATGACTAAATTATTAGTATGAATCAAAATTCATAACAAACAATATTTTATTTAAAAAAAAACAAGAAGAAGAACAAAAAAACAAAACAACAATTTATTGACATCTTCTCTGTCAGTTCCAATTACTTGTCTTCTATTTACAGAATGTTATCAAGCTCTACAATACAAATATTACAACTTCAAATTTATCAAAAGTAGAGTCAATGCACAAATATTAACAATAAGTATAAAAAGATATATTTCTACTGGCAAAAAGCACTGCATTACAATTAATTCACAGAACATGAGTGTATCTTAGGCACATGTTTCTATAAACAGTGTCAATTTAACAAGAAAAGAAGTACTTCCGACTTTTGAACTAAGTAGCTGGAACGACAAGCTTGAAAGTAGAAGACATTGACTATGACCAGTCGTAATCTTAGGAAATGATAGAACAGCTGTATTTTTGGGCATTTATGGAGTGAAGTAAATCATTTAAGTTACTTAATTTTTAGGGAATTTTACTTCAAAGACATTTCAGTTTGGCTCAATATTTTAAAGTTTCGGTGCACGTTGCAAGAATACAATACATACATTTGCTTCCTAGTTGAGCAGGTTTTGTATTGCATTTGATCACTTTAGGTACCATAGACAAGCCATTTTTAAAAAGTTATCTGCATGCTTTCCTGATTCCCTAAATTAAACCTTTTGCCATAACTTCATTGCTTTACTCCTTTCCAAATACAATATAAATCGGTAATCCATTTGTTAACATGTGCAAAATAAAAGTATTCCACGTTACATTACTCCTCTGGAGGGAGAAAATAATTCAGAATTTTAAAAATGTCGAATAATACTTAAAGATCCACGATTCTTGCTATATATGAAGACCTTTCTCTAGATGAAATAACCTGCTATATCATACAATACTCAAACACCATTTGTTGTTCATTGAACAATCCCCTAATCTACATTAAATAATCCTAATTAATGTTATAGAAATACTGAAGTAATAAAATCAAAACCCATTAGACTTACTATATTTTGGGGAAAAAATCATCAGTCAAAAGGAAAACATTTTTAAATTTGATCAAACATGGTTACTAACAAGAATTCATTATTTGTTAAAAATCTTTGTATCTTGCGCTTAACAAATCACCGTGTGAAACGACGCAGATTCTCTCAAACTATAAAATCTTTCCTGATTTTAAAAATACACACGATAACCGGTTTTCATTATACTAAAATTGAAATAAGCATATCATTTTGTTTTCTATAGATAAATGCTTAAAAAATCCATTTCAATTTGACATAATCTGTATATCGAAAACAATGTAAACAAAGGGTGTGTCCAAAAGGACATAATAATTCCGATTTGATTAGATTGTAACTGCGTTAAGCAGGAAACACAAAGAAAATAAAATGAACTTGAAAATAGGGACAAGGAACTGATACCTAATAATTTAAAATTAAAAAAAAAAGGAATAAAGTGTTTGGAAGAATAGTTACTTGTAAATAAAACATTTAATTGTAAACATTACAACAAAGGTAAAGACAAATAATATCAAAGATAAAACATTCTATGCAGCAAGTACTTTGTTGCTTTACATTAAATATACAGTTTAAATACAACATGTTAACAACTTATTCAGTGAATAAATAACCATCCCTAGGATTTATCAGGAGTCTTTTTGTTCATATATTTATAGACTGACCTCTCCCCTTTTTAAGGGATCATAGCATTAAACTAACCACCTATTTATTCAAATTTTTGTTGACCTTCAAGTACCATTTATTAAAAAAAAACCAATCAAATTTCAATTTACGTTAAATAATTCTCAGTAGAAAAACACCTTAATACTAATTTTTAGAGTTATACTACTTGCTTTATTGTAGGGTGAACTTAATAAAACTCGAACGTCTCCGTAGACATTTACAGACTCATGTTGTTATCAACAATTAGATTGCTGTTTCATGATATGGTCTATTATATATTTTTATAAATTGATCTTATTTCGAATGGCAAAACTAGTCGACTCGTTAAAATTAAAAAATAGGTCGTAATACTTACTGTTTTGTAAGTCGATGCCAAAAAATTGACTTATCTTTTTACATCTATTAGATTTCTTAAATGCTGTTTTCAGACATTTTGTAAATTGTTCGAATATTCGTTACAGGATGTTTCTGACCTTTTCAATTAAATGATATTCCATTTAGAAACTATAAATGATAATTATTTAACATGTTGGTCACCATGTCATAAGGTAATATCACAATTTATAAATTTAATATGCACTTTAGCAACACTTTAATGTCGTTTGACTATTTAAAATTTCTTTTTAAAGAACCATTCTTAAAAACCGTTGCTGTCAGCAAAGATTAGGTCGAAGAAATAAAAGTTTGAATGATGTTTAACGTTTTGTTCTGCTTACAAAAAAAATTAGTTCGGAGAAACGAGATCGGTGAAAGTTCTGGGGCTACCTTTGAAATGGTTTCTACCTTTCTCTGCGGTAAGACAACGTGCTCCATGGTGGTCTTCTAAGAAATATCAGTGAACGACCACATTTTCTTCAAAAAGTCACATAGCTTTCTTTTTGTTTAATTGTAAAGAATTTTGTGAATTTCGACTCATTTGGGGTTTATATCTCGTAGTGGACAAACCAAAACCATCTACTTAAACATCTACTTACACAAAAGCCAAGAAATGAATTCTAATGAAATATCATAAAATCAAAAATCTTCCAATTAACAATTCAAACTGATCTGAAAATATTACGTAACATTAATATAATTCATTTTAATCATGCTTTTAATAATACAACGCATTACATTAAAAAAAATATTAATAACTCTAACATACTGTACTTGTGTATTAGCTTCTAATCACGCAAGTAGTCCTACCGTTTTGCAATGATTCATTCAAACTAAAAGATTATATAATAAAAACCTCACCAAAAAAGGCCCCCAAGGCTATATACATTTATTTTACGTCATAAATGTTCCTAGTTTTGTTGTTGACATGAATTCCGAAGTGTACGGATCCACGGGGCAAAACTCGTCTTGCTATCATTAAAGCGCGGCTGACATTCTGTAAGATGCTGTAGGCGATGAGTACATGCATATACATGTATGCATTGTATAGGTTGTTTTTTTAACAGCCCATAAAATGTTTTTGAACATCCTGTTCATCTTTTGACCCCACCATCTCCAACTTTTCCCCGACTATGTTCTCAGCCTCAAGGATGGTGGCTGATAGGCCTGGCTGTTGGAGTATTAATCAAAGATATTGCATGTTTAATGAATCCCTTATGCAAAATATATGAATTTATTATTTCATCGTTCTGCACTATACCAGCGTCTGCCCTATATATATATATTTTTATTCAAATGTTGAATTCCTTAATTTTACATTTACAAACCACAAGCAACACAATATTTAATTGTCATCTTGTACCTAATGTTCTTAGATGTTCATATGCTAGCATACAATAATCAAAAAGTCACCATAAGTCTTGCGCATGTTTAATTAAGCTAAATTTGAAGTCGGTTCAGACAAAAAATAGTTTATTTTGTACCTCTTTCAACCAAATTTCTTATGAGTATAAAGGATGCTTCAGTCTCACCAATATACTAGTTTTAATCAATTTTCTTACTTTAATTTCGTTTTAGTGTTTACATGTATTTGTTGCTTTTACAAGAAGTCTATTATTTTACCAAAACAGGTGCTTCCAAAACTACTGAATAGTGACAGTGGAGGTCTTTCCCCCTCGAAACCATGAATCAAATAGATTTTTTTCTTATTGTCATAAACTGTTTATATTCTTGAGCACAAGCTTGCATGTCTTGAATTTTGATTAATATACGTAAATCATGTTAACTTCCGGTCAAAAAATAATGGACCAAGTTTGGCGACCATAAAGATTTTGAGTACATATATGGCAGTTTTTTCATGCAATGATTAAGATGTTATCGTCTTTGTTTCCTATGTTCATAAAATTCAGCCACTGAAATTTTAATAAATGACTTTTTATGCTCAATGAAATAAAGTTTGCCATGGCTTTTTTTCACAGATAACAAGGTTACTGTTACTGAGAGAAAACACCTTGTCATTTGCTTTTGAAGTGCGGAATTTCTGTAGTTCTTATTTGCAGTAATCTTTACCTTTAATATGGTCAGCATTTAGTTTCGTAATTATTCATTATTCGGCAAATGTAAAAACATATAACCTTTACTTTAGACGGTAGTTAAATAAAACATTCGACCTACACCCTAAAAAAAAAGAAAGAATAATGTAAATGAACGATATAGATAGCAATTGTTTTTATGATACCAAAACGTAGTTTGCAATGTAGCAATAATCTCATTTAAATACTTACGCAGCTTTGCACAGACATGTTTGAATACAAAAAATGGGATCTCTTCTTTTAAGTTCAGACAGCTGATCTTAACTAAATATGTTAAATCAAGTTCTTTCGCCTAATGCCAGCTTTTAGAGGTAATAGACTAGGAGTGTTTAAAGCATTAAAGGGTTCCAAATTATAGTATAAGTTGGAAGGATAAGATACCGTCACCTGTTAAAGTCTGAAAGCACTGAACAGATGTTCTCTTGGTGGAACTGAGGGAAAACTCGAAAGTACTGAGTTATTAAATTGTTCTTATCTAGTCTTACAAAAAACATTGCCTTCTTCAAACCGAATACTAGTATTATGTAAGTAGGAAATGCTAAATACATATATGTTTTAAATTTTTACAGATATTGAATTGGGCTTTTCGATATTCTACTTGGGTAAATGTTGTTTTACAAGTAAGAACAAGATTTAAACTTCGAAATGATTCCAATCATGAATGCATTTGCGATTTCAAAATAAAAATTCATTCAGTCAGTTGACGTGTTTCATATATGTTGTGTTGGTAACGGTACAAACCCTATATGAAAATTGTATGTAAATTATATTGGAAAAAGCAATATATAAAATGGAATGTCAGTGTAAAGAATAAGACTTTGTAGCATGAAAAACGGGGTTTATAAATGAGAATGGGGGTTTTATGGGGTGCAGGTTTTTTGTATAGCATGGGAAGTAGGTCTTGGCAAAAGGGATACAAGACTAAAGTACCAAATGACATCAGAAGAAAAAATACAACGCACTTTTTTATGCATAGGTGACATGACAAGTAACATAATACATATATATGAACTTTTCATTTTCAAGTTCTTTTATGGCACAACGCGTCAGAAGTGACAAATTTCAAAAGTATATACAGATGTAAACCAAATTTATGACTTTAATTAACTACAATTTTAACACTACTAGCAGAGATAAATGCAAAATCTAGTTTGTATATGGAACAGCTTTTTGTTTCCAATTTGTCATTGACTGACTCGTCAGCCAATAAAACGCATTATTTCGTCGTTGCTTCTTCTGCTGGAGACAAAATAGGCCTTTTGAATATTAAGCCATACATTAGAAGTTTAGCATATGCCATATAATCCAGCAATTTATGAATTAAGATTAAGTCAAGTCAAAGATGATAAAATCTAGTTAGATTACAAATGCCTGTGTGTATTATTGTTCCTTTTTTCAAACGTATTTTCGGCTGTTTATAAAAATGAAACACTGCAATGCATGGGATATATTAGAAGATAATATTATTGGTTATGTCAAATTGTAAAAACAGGACCTAATTTTTGACACGTATCTTATATGCCATTTCCCTATAAGAACTAATTATAATTGAAATGCTAAAGCCAGGATTTTTTAGGAACTTCGCCAACCGTATATAGGACATTGCTCTATTCATTGATGTGAATGGTTTACAGCGCTAAATTCAAATGCATGTTTGTGACAACATGTCACTCTCAAGAACTTTATTAGTAAATCAAAGTCGTAAAATAGGTTTTACCTTTTATATAAGGTCACTGGCAATAACCCCAGTTTTAATGAAAGGGATTTATCCTTGGGTGTAAGTTGAATGTGCAGGTATTAATTAAGGTGGAATAACACACATGGAAAAAGTCACTAAAATCAACAGGAAGTTTTTGGTTTATGAAAGATATAATGGTAAATAAACTGTAGAAATGTCAAATAAGCGAAAAATTTGCAGTTTGTGGATAAAAAATTAATATTTAAAATAATTATTCCAGTAAGTAACAACAAAAGCCCCTGCGGGATTCGAACTTGGGATGTACGGATCACAAGTCCGACGCTTTATCCACTCGGCTATGGAATAAGTTTCAGTCCATAAAATCCTTTTAATAAAACAAAATGTCGTTTCGATCAGCGGTCAGCCATTTTGTGATGATGTGTTATTCCAGCTTAAAGCACTTAGCCTAGTAAAAATTAACTATTTATGTAATGTTACGAGGTCAATGTTTTATATATGGATAATAATATACTGAGTATATATTTTTTAAATCATCCTCAACCCACTTATTCAGGACGTGCAGTAAATGCATTGTCTTTTTTTATCCACTTGTACATATAAATATATTTTAATTTCAAAATTAACAGAGATGGACCTCCATGCAACAGACATTCTGCTAGATTAAATACATGTTCATGTGATATATATAACTTTATTAAAATCAGATTAATCATTTTGTTAAAATTTTTATGTGGCCCCAATCACGTACAAGGTAAAAAATAGTTCTTACTACGTATATATCTGACCATACATATATTTCACCTCAATTAATTTAACCTGAGTCACCGTTTCTTTCGGAGAGCACTTTGTGAGCATTTTATCAGTGTCATGGTATGAAAAAGGGACTGAAATTTGCTAAATTCAGGCTTTTGTTGTGATTTCGGTCGAAATATAACCTACTTTTTTTTTCGTGTAAGACCTGAATTTCGCTGATTGTTGGTAAATTGTATTGAGTTTCTTTATAAAATTACTGGCGGTAAAATTGAATTTTCTTATATGAGGTTGAATAGTAGGTATGACAGGTTGGACCGTTCTATTACATGAAGTTTCTATCATTGAAAAGAGAGAGAGAAAATGATCTATAGTGTCACCTAACTTTCATTACAAAGGCATATGGTTTCGTTTAACAGTCTACGGATCGTTTAATATAATAAGAGAACAAATTGATGATTTTCAAATAATTTATTTCAGTTATTAATAAAACAGGAGAAAATTAACTTATCTTACAGTGTTTTTACTTTTTGAATTTTCCCTCTTTCAAATATGGGATAGCATAACTGCTGTTTTGAGCGAAAAAATAACTGACCTTTTGATTTTAAAACTGTGTTCATCGTTCTGCCCGCGTGCATCAGAACAGATCGGACATTACTCTCAGAAATCTGTTTAATGAGCTTCAAAAGTCTTAGGTTTCAAAGCTCATATACATAGAATGTCGAATAGCAAAAATGACGCCATCATTTAGAATACGATCGCACACCTCATAGATATGTAAATTCGGTAAAGATCAGTTTGACCTACAGATACATGAACCAAATGTTAGCGATGTCATCAAACGTCTTTGATACAAATGTATAATATTTCATCTTAAAGTTTAAAGAAGGATTTATGGAACAACGACTACTCTTCCAACCTACCGTGCCAAATTATAGCGGACATTTAGTAAACTCTGGGTCATTGATCTAAGATATATTTGAATTCCATTGACGTTCATGTATAATACCATAAAATCATTACATATTGGGAAAGAAAAGGTGTAGAATTGCACATTTCATCATCTTGAAGGCATTGTAAAGGAACACGCGTAAATTTAACACGTTTTTCTCTTAGAGTTTACAGGACATCGCACTTACATTCATTAATTATGGCTTGTCAATTAGGAATTCTCACGTGACGTCTCCAGGTTACTGGACTATCTGTTAAAGATCCATTTAATCCCTGTGGTAGAAATAAACCAAAGTCAATGTGAATTTACACAAAGATTATCTACTAGTATTTGCATGACATCAATTATACTTTACAACTGCTATGAATAGAATTAGGTTTAGCGCCCTTGACTCAAATAAACTTGCTGGTATTGCAAAGTCACATAGACACAACTATAAAAAAAAGAACAGGAGTTTTTAAAATTCGTGTTTATGAAGAAAATGTAAAGTGACCTTGTTTTGTCTTAGCTTTTGGAGGAAAATTGATAAATGCATAGATATGCTGTTGTATCAAATATTGCCAGTAAATAGTTTTACAAAATGTTAATCAAATTATTGTTTAACCTTAAACACTGTCCCGGATAATTATGCCAGTGCCAAGGTGGCAGATGCAGTTTCAGAAAAATCCATGTATACCAAATGATAGACCATTGTCTAGAGAGTATAAAACCATTTTTGTTTTTAGTGTGTTTCACCTGACAGGTGAGATAATTACCTTTAAAAATTGATATCCAATCGGAAAATGATAATTCCCATAGGAGAATTGAATCTCCTACAGGAAAAATTGACAATCCTATTGGATTTTTAAAAAGTCCTATAGGAATTATATTTCCTATAGGATAATGTTATTTCCTGTAGGAATTTGATTCAGACATGTAGTTTTCCTACAGTATATTAAGTTTTCCTATCGGATTTTATCAAATCCTATCGGAATTGAAATTCCTATAGGAAGTTCTTGTATTCCGATGGGATATTTCAAATTACCTGTAGGAATATTGTTTTTCCTATGGGAAAAATTATTTTCCTTTAGGAATTTATTTTTGAAAGGTAAATATCTCACCTGACAGGTGAGATACAAAGGTAACAAAGGTGGTTGTTAACTCTTTAAGCAATGGTCTATCATATGGCATATTTGAATTTTTCGATATATGCAGCTTAAGGGGGTGCAAAAATGCCACCTTGGCACTGGTATAATTATCCGGCACAGTGTTCTTAGTTTAAAATTTTCCAATATCCCCAATGTATGTAAATAAGAAAGTATGACTAAAAATGGTCTATTAAAGTTATCTACATTGTATATATCTTTAAAATATCGAACTTATCTTAAAATATCTACACATATATAATTAAAATACAATGTGTCTAACACATTCTCTTTACAAATATTTTCAATCGCTTTTGGTCAATTTACGACAGTAAATATGTATTGGGAACAGTAGAAGATAACTCATGAGAAAGGTCTCCGATTTGTTCTTAATCTGGATCATGAACTTGTTAAGTGGTCTGAAAAGTAATTTTGATAGGATTTATTTTATGGTTAATAAAAACATTTATAAAACATTTATAAAACTTATTAAAATAGTTTTATTGAAACCTGGACAGACATGAACTTCGTGCACACGACTTATCATTTTTATGTCCGGAGACATGTTTGTCACATCATTAAACAACTAACTGGCAGACTTTGGATGCATATAGTTTTTTAAAAATAATTATTTTAAACTTATTTGTGATTCAACCCCCTGTAAAGACAATTGTTGCGAAATTTAGAAAATTATTAAAGAAGCTGTCAGTGATACTTAATCAAGAGGGAACGCCGCGTATGGTTTTTATGCCATTTTGATTAATATTAGTCCTAGTGCACCGTATCATAAGACGAGCTTTTACAAATGACCTGCTACTGTCTAAATACCTACATACTTGCAGATAGGTGTGTCCGTTGTTAATTTGGAACAAATATTGCATGTTTGGTTTTTATTATTTATAGTTTAAGTAATTAAGCAAATACTTCTGTTGAAGCGTTGGGAGCCCTTCCAGTTACATATACCGAAGAAGCATCAAAACTGATGACAGTCCAGCAGTGTATATTATAGTTTTGCCAAAGAATTATTTACGGTTATGCTAAATAAATATTTTTACTACTCTATAATATACTTTTAACATATGTATCAACATCACAGGTTGGTCAGATCCATAGCACAAACGCAAAGAAATTATAGTTTTTTTATTTATATGTCTTCTGTCTCAAATGCCAAACGTCTTTATGGGTGATATAATTTCTTAAAACATTGATCTGATGTCATTCCTTTGTTCCAGCAGTCATAGATTTTACCTGTGACAGTCCGATATTAGTGAACTTCTTAATATCAGACCGTTACCAGTGGTTACAGTACCGATATCCTTCAAAATCGGACTGTCTCGGGGAAATCAATAATGAAACTCAATGACAGTGTTTTAAATACGATTTATGCCTCAAACACTTCTGTATGAAAAAATATCAAATAGTTCTTGACTCTAACGGCCCTCGAAAATCTCTGATATTTTTTTTATACAAAACTGTTTTCGGCATATATCCATTACTTACCTGACGCCTTGCTGAAATATATTTTTTCTCCACATTCCTTAATTTAGGCGTGTCATATCAACACCAATTATTCTTCCGAAAGTTGAATTGGTTCATTTTAAAGAAGTTACAGGCATTGTTTTTATTTTTTAAGAACAAGGGCAATGCTATTCTTTTCCTTTTTTGGGAGTTGATTTTAATCAACTCTCCTATGCAGTTACTATGGCAAACCAAAACTGAAACAGTGTTTTGACCTAAGCACAAATCATCACCGCTGACAAGACTTAGTTCTTAAAAATAATCGATAAATTCGATGTAATGTACGCTGAAGCATTTTTTAAAAAGGAAACTTATTTAAAAATACCTAAGAAATAGTCAGATTTTAAATAGTACGAACAATTTAGAAGTTTTTGCAGTCGTATGTATTCCTACGCCAGAGTTCAATATAGTCTCGTTCAACCATCGGCTGTCTCCGTACATCTCCGACAAGCAGAGAGTCAGTCTATATTTAGAGGTCGCATCATCAAGCTATCAACTGACCTGGTATCTCTTACTTGTCGGAGATTAACGAAAATAACCGATCATCTGGTTGAACGAGACGAGTTCATTATTGGTTGGATCCATACACTTTTTGAAATATTTCGAATACCGATACATAGTTTGATGAAATCAATTCTATTTTTAAATATTACACAACATGACTCATAAGAGGTTTTCTCGAAATTCTTGACGGAAAAGTCCGAGAATCCATATTATAATCAAAGTACTGAAGTACTGACGGGAGTTGATTTTATCGATTTTTATTAACCGGGTTTTCCAACGGAAAATCCGGTTATTAAAATGGTGAAAATGGCGGGCGGGCGGGTGGGCGGCTGCCAAAAGGGTACCCTCATTGTACGGATAACTCCTCCTACAGTTTTCAAGATAGGAAGTTGTTCTTTTGCAGATCAATTGTACATATATCAGAGGTGTGCATATTACTAGGATTTTGATTTCTGATTATTCATTTTTTGGCAAAATATTGCATATAGGGTACCCTCATTGTACGGATAACTCCTCCTACAGTTTTCAAGATAGGAAGTTGTTCTTTTGCAGATCAATTGTACATATATCAGAGGTGTGCATATTGCTAGGATTTTGATTTCTGATTATTTATGAAAAAAATACCAGCTTTTGAACTTAGTCATTTTTTGGCAAAATATTGCATATAGGGTACCCTCATTGTACGGATAACTCCTCCTACAGTTTTCAAGATAGGAAGTTGTTCTTTTGCAGATCAATTGTACATATATCAGAGGTGTGCATATTGCTAGGATTTTGATTTCTGATTATTTATGAAAAAAATACCAGCTTTTGAACTTAGTCATTTTTTGGCGAAATATTGCATATAGGGTACCCTCATTGTACGGATAATCCTACAGTTTTCAAGATAGGGAATTGTTCTTTTGCAGATCAATTGTACATATATCAGAGGTGTGCATATTGCTAGGATTTTGATTTCTGATTATTTATGAAAAAAATACCAGCTTTTGAACTTAGTCATTTTTTGGCAAAATATTTCATATAGGGTACCCTCATTGTACGGATAACTCCTCCTACAGTTTTCAAGATAGGAAGTTGTTCTTTTGCAGATCAATTGTACATATATCAGAGGTGTGCATATTGCTAGGATTTTGATTTCTGATTATTTATGAAAAAAATACCAGCTTTTGAACTTAGTCATTTTTTGGCAAAATATTGCATATAGGGTACCCTCATTGTACGGATAATCCTACAGTTTTCAAGATAGGGAATTGTTCTTTTGCAGATCAATTGTACATATATCAGAGGTGTGCATATTGCTAGGATTTTGATTTCTGATTATTTATGAAAAAAATACCAGCTTTTGAACTTAGTCATTTTTTGGCAAAATATTGCATATAGGGTACCCTCATTGTACGGATAACTCCTCCTACAGTTTTCAAGATAGGAAGTTGTTCTTTTGCAGATCAATTGTACATATATCAGAGGTGTGCATATTGCTAGGATTTTGATTTCTGATTATTTATGAAAAAAATACCAGCTTTTGAACTTAGTCATTTTTTGGCAAAATATTGCATATAGGGTACCCTCATTGTACGGATAACTCCTCCTACAGTTTTCAAGATAGGGAATTGTTCTTTTGCAGATCAATTGTACATATATCAGAGGTGTGCATATTGCTAGGATTTCGATTCCCGATATTTTATGAAAAAAATACCAGCTTTTGAACTTAGTCATTTTTTGGCAAAATATTTCATATAGGGTACCCTCATTGTACGGATAATTCCTCCTACAGTTTTCAAGATAGGAAGTTGTTCTTTTGCAGATCAATTGTACATATATCAGAGGTGTGCATATTGCTAGGATTTTGATTTCTGATTATTTATGAAAAAAATACCAGCTTTTGAACTTAGTCATTTTTTGGCAAAATATTGCATATAGGGTACCCTTTCACCTTATCCATTTCACTGGATACGGGCTGACATGGATTATGGATACAGTTCACATAAAAGAAAACCCGGTTTGCTGTCACATTGACAGCTTTTCACTTGTTCATTTTAAAATCAACGATATGTCACATTGCTTGGCAAGTAGTTTATAATCTTTCTTTGAATTACGCACATTTTTATAATATAAATTCTCGGACTTTTCCGACAAGAATTTTGAGAAAAACCCCGTATGAATCGTGTTGTGTAATGATTAAAGATAGAATTGATTCCATCAAACTATGTATAAATAATCGAAATATTCAAAAAATTGTATGGATCCAAACAATAATGAACTCTAGTCTCTTTCAACAAGATGATCGGCTGTCTCCGTTAATCTCCAAACAAGCAAGAGAATGTGTACACCAGGTCACGTGATAGCTTGATGACGCCACCTCTAATAGAATGACCCTCTGCTTGTCGGAGATTTACGGAGACAGCCGATGGTTGAACGAGACTTTATTGAACTCTGGCGTATGAATACATACGACTGCAAACATATCTAAATTGTTCGTACTATTTAACATCTGACTATTTTCAAGGTATTCATCAGTAAGTTTCTTAAAAACCAATGCTTCAAGATACATTTCATCGAATTTATCGATTATTTTCAAGAACTAAATCTTGTCAGCGGTGATGATTTGTACTTAGGTCCAAACACTGTATCACTTTTGGTTTGCCAGAGTAACTGCATAGGAGAGTTGATTAAAATCAACTCCCAAAAGTGTGCGTAATTCAAGCCAAGCAAAATAACATATCGTTGATATTAAAATTGATAATAATCGATAAAATCAACTCCCGTCATTACTTCAGTACTTTGATTATTTATTTCACCATTGAGGCCAATGGATATGAACAACAACAAAATCCCCCTTATAAATTTTCAAACTTTTGGAATTACATAAGAAACAAAGAAGAAATTCTTAAAGAAATAAATTATCAACGAATTTCTTAATGTGAACACGGATTCTGCTGTATTACGATATCCTTGTACAATGTCTTATGATATTGTATTTCTTTTGTAGATATCGTAGCAAATATTGTTATTGGCAAAATAATCTGATATGCTAGCAGAAATCTTAGAACAGTTTGTCAAACAAAACAGTTCATTTTTTCCATTTTTTGATTTAAAAAATATTGGTGTCAAAAAACTCGCTACCATACAAATACATTTTTTTTATAAATTAGAAATCAGTAAAGTCACATCATAAAATGAAAAAGTTTTTATTTGGGCTCTCTACCAGTAATAATTTATTTGAAACATAAACGCGTTCTAACTAGTTTCTTTCATAGAATGTAAACAAAAGAATTATACGAAATGCCTCAGAATATTTATTCCAAAAATAACAACTCATGTAATATCTTGGTTAGCATGTATAAAATTTGTAAAATCCTTACAAAATTAAATCAAGTCTTCCATGAAAATCATGATGAAACAACAATTCCGTAATCTGTTCTACGCAACATTTTAAGAGCCAAAACACATTGCGAAAAAATGATAGTACTTATCATTTTAAAAAAATGACATGGGCTTTAATCTTTTGGAACATTAAAGTTCTCATTTTAGTGTGACATTCAAGTAAATTCAAGGGCGTTTGGATTAAACTTTGATTTCCGTGACTGAATTAGGAAGTTTAATTATCTCCTAAACAATTAAAAAGGTAACATAATACGAATTGCAAATCGCAAATTTGTTCAGGTAGAGAACCAAAAATCTTCAAATATTGTCAAAACTTTTAATTAAGTGCCTAACACTGCATAAGATGTTCTTTATTACGACACTTTGTGGCTCGGGGAATCCCCAGGTTTTTCGCAGTAATTAAATTAATTTTTTTTAATTCCGTTTTACAGAAAAAGAACAAAACAAATATAAATGATATCGTAAAATTAAATGAAGAAAATTAAAATGAAGAAAACAAGTCTAAATTCCTATTATTTGATTATTAGTAATCCATATTCTTGAAACATTAAGGGAGTGATCGATAATATCTTTAAATAGGACAATTTTCCTAAATTTCTGAACACTTAAACTTCTGAATAAGCAAGTATATATACATCCTAAATGCATTCTATATTATTATATAGTTAGTATATTTTTTGTATTCTTTTAATAATCAAAATTAAATTCAATGGCAAGAAGTCCATAAGTTTAATAGAACCTCATACAACGTAGATTTTCCCGTATACATACTTTATGTCAGTGTTTTCCCCTTTTATAAATTCATGCACACAGCAATAAGTGGCAAAATGATAAATTACATAAATAAACATAGCTTTTCACCGTCCTATGTTTTGCTTTTCTTAAGTGATTCAAAACAACGAGAGTTTCTTTAAGGTTTTCAAACTACCTTACATTCTATTGGAATTCCTCGATCCTTTCGGTATATCAAAGATTCTGTCAAGTAACAGAATCATGTGAGGTAATTCGCACTCAAATATATATCCGGAAATGTAAACAAGAATTATTGAAGAATACGATATATACCATGTTCAACGGCAAGAAACCGTGTCATAAGTGCAATCAAGGCTCTTGTATTTCGAATGTTGTCCTGGCAAAGACAAATACACAACAAGAATTTCCTAATTTGTCCGTGATTCCTAACAACTGTTTATTGAGTTTTCCGCAAACACCTCCAATGAATTCCATTTCAAGGTAACTGAATACATTGGACTCCATTTGTAACCAATCACACGTAAAAGCCCTAGATAAATGATCAGACAACACACAGTAGAGTGCAAATTAAAAAGGGAATGACCCGACTAATAAAGAGATGATTTATTTCACCATTGTTGATTAAAACGCGCTAAAATAAATTAGGCGATCAGACGAACAAAAATGTCACATGGCTTTTCCCTCCCACCGCACAAAGAAAAGTGAGGGTGTATACTTTGATTATTTGGAACTTACTATTACGATGTTTCGCTAGATTTAATATGAATAGAAGAGCATCAGGATAAAGTTAGTTTGAACATATTTTATTGTAAAAGTTACAAAAACTAGGATATCGGTTATCCTTTACTCTCGAGAACAAATGTTCTTGAATGCCACGTGTTTATTCTCATAAACATTTTTTGGCAATGAAAATTTCATGATTTTTTCACATAAAGGCGTATTTAATTTCTGTAGTTTTGAACATGATTATTCATACGTTTAGAAAATTGTGAACCAGTGTACCAGCTTTGTGTTTTATGAAAAATGGTATAAAAACTCATTCTTACTCTCTATGGCAGAATGTATCAGAACATGACGTCATAATTCATTGACGTTGACAAATTAATATAAGTAGCGTGGCCATTTTTATACAACTTCACGGCTTAAATTTTTTTTTTAAAGCTTAGTCACATTTCCTTAGATAACGCAAACATATCGTGAAATTTTTAATTCGTTACTCTTCGTTTGAATGCATTTCTTGCTACTGGTATTTTCTCGTTTAATGAATACTTGCCAACAAAAAACTATTCTATCCGATGGAAACTTATTGGTTCAAAGTTTGGTACGGACGCAACCAGATTAAAGTGTCATTCAAAAACTACGACAAATATCATGTTTTTGGAATGTGAACTTGACATTCAGTGTAAAATAAATAATGCAACTACAATCTATCTTAAGTACATCATCTACATAATCTGTCTTACCTCAATGATTAGAATACATTGAGTAAACCATTCTAGCCGCAAAAGGGCAACATGTACGGTATGAATTTTATGTGCCATTCTCGACAATTCTTTCTGTAAGATCTAAGCGTATTTTCTACGTCGATCTAACTTTTTTAATCCATGGACGAGTTATTTAGAGATCGTTATGCGACAAGGGTCGAGATTTTAATATTTCATGATCAATATGATGACAGATTTCTGTTTTTTATACAAAAGACATATATTGGTACCTGGTGGAATTCAGACAGAAACCTTGACGTGTGGTATATGTTGACTTGTATTTGGGATCAGCTGCTTAAGATTCGAATTTATAATCAGATCACACAGATAAAACAAGCTAAATAAAAAAATAAATTACAATTAAATTATGTTCTGATGCACATAATTAATAATTTATAAATTAACAAACGTCAATATTTAAAATTTAAAACATTTCCGGACTTTAGATGACGGCTCTGGAATTATATTAGGTTTGTTGTATAACTAAGTTGGGAAGAAATTTAAGTTTTTGTAACTGTTTACAGTACAGATATCTGCAGGTATTACATTTGAAACAATATCACATATAAAAAAGAGTTTTGCAGGTGTCAGTTGTTGACATTTTTTGGTGTGAAATATTTAAAAAAAAATCTTTCCGATATATTTTTTGTTTTTCAAAATCTCTACATAGATACGACAAATATTTAAGGTTAAATGTGTAAATTCAAATTTAAGAGTTTTTTTCTAGCAATTGCATTGAAATGACTAATAACACATTTTGTAAAATGTACATGGTTTTTTTTCTTGGCCACTTCGAAGACATCGAATACACCATCATTATTGTTTTCTTAAAATAATAATGTACAACTTAAAATTGTTTCAAATCAGTTTGAATTATTGACAAGGCATAATTGTTTTATCGTATTATTTCCTGGGTAAATGTAGGTATTATTGTTGTTTCTGAAAAATGTAAAGTTTTATACATTTCACAGATTAGAGCTTTCCCTCAGAAGCCAACTCCACTAAGACATTGACGATTCACAAGATTCACTAACTTTTGCCATTTAGTCAACTGAAATGTGACTAAAAGGCAACTGACAGGTGACTAAAAGGCAAATAGATGCCATTCCGTCACCCTATCAGACTTCTCAGTAAGCATTTAGTTGACTGAACTGCACAGTTTTACCTTTTGATTTCTACGCAGTTTTCGTATAACAAACAAAAGTGTCTTTTGTTAACTTGGCTTTGCAGTATTTTATAATTTTTTTCTGTTTATGAAATTTTAAATAATAAACGATAATCTTTATTTAAATTATTCACGTCTGTTATTGTCTTGCACCGTTATGGTAATAAATTACCAGTACAAACTGTCTGAAGAGAAACGAAATTTGCACTTTTCGGACGTGCATTAACGTTGGTTGCGTTGATAATGTTTTAACATTTGTATTCTGTAAAAACCAGACGAATGTTTATTTCTGGTCCTGTCACACAGAATCATCGTGACGTCCTCCTACGCTAAGTAAAGTACAGTCGTTATCCACACCCCAAAGTTCCATATGTCTTTGTGAACTCAAAGTCGTTGGTACAGTCCACGACCTCAAATTTAGAGAATAGAATCGGGGTCCTATATCTAGACAGCTCAACGAAATCCGAATACCCAGAAACTAACTTCTTATTACCGGTAATAAGATTGATGAGAAAAATGTTTCTTTGGAAATTGGGGTTGGTATTTGCAATTTTTACTTTATCCAATCATATCGGCGTAACAAGTCACACAAAAAAATCTTCGTTAGGTTTTTAAAAAAAAACAACATACAAATTTGTAACAGCTCTTATCAAAAATTGCTAAACGGATTATCATATTAAAAACAACTGACACATTTTGTCCAGTAGGCATTCAGGTTCAACTGTCAATGTGTATACAAAAACTTTTTGTGGAACATACATCAACTATTTAGTTGAAACCAAATTTGTTGAATTCAAAGAGGCGGTCTCTTTATATTTGTTGTGTAGTATAAGCAGTACACAGCACAACCCCCCCCCCCTCCACCCCATTCCCTCAAATATAAAATTGTATACAGGGGTTCCGGCAGTGGAGCAACTAACTTAATTTTCTTTTTATTGCATAAATTGATGCAAAAAGGAACAAGATGCCGTTGCCGTGGTTACGGAGATCATTTAATATTTCCATATTTAATACAACGGAAACCGAAAAAAGGGAACCCCCGTTTGGTTTAGTATAATTAAAACTGAGGTGGATGAAATTAAAATTCGATATCATTTCCATTATTATACAGTCATGTATAATTCACGTGACAGTTTGAAAGTTGGTCTGTTTAAAATGTATCAAATGCAATAAAAAATGTCATAACTGTTATGTAATTGAGGGGGGAATGGAAAAACCATCAAAGTTATTAATACAATTATATCATTGACATCTACCTGTTTGGTGCGAATGGTAACAGCTTTTTTCGTTGTTTAACATAATTTTAATATCATTACAAATAAAACTCTGCATAACTTGATAACTTGTTTAAAACACGTTTTCAGAATCAAAACGTTTAGACAGGTAGAGCAGATGGTGCACCTCGTAAAAAAAATGCAATTAGTTTGCACAATATAACGTGAATGGTAGTAATAAACAGCCCGGACAATTGTGTATAGTCAGATTAAAGGAAAACAACACGGGTATTTAAAAGTTTGACAAAACAAAGACACAAATTACGGGAGGAATCGATTGTAGCCTAGTCCCAAGACTCGAGCAGAGATTTTTTGAAACTTTCAGTATTTCTGTCGAATGCAAGTTTTAATTACTAGTCCATACTTTGTTGTTACATTATATAACTGTTGCAGTATTATAAGAATTGTGATACAAATTTCTAGTTTTGGTATCAATATATATATATATATATATATATATATATATATATATATATATATATATATATATATATATATATATATATATATATATATATATAATACTTGTATATGTTTGGATGCATATCAAGCCGAAAGTAGAATTTGAATTTGAGTAGGCTTTCAATGTTAACCTTGGCTTACATGTATTTTTTTTTGAAATAAGATAACAACATGTTGCATCTCTTTTTAGATGCAGACTTCCTGTGGTGATTGATTAATCTCTTATGAATCTAATTTTACATCAACCTTGAAACTGTCTGTATGCAACACGCGAGAGTGCCTGATATATCGCAGGATATATCTAACACTTGGCTCTTTTTGCTCGATAAAAGATACTCCTTGCCAATTTACAAGCTTAATTTTGCAATTTTCAACATAAAGGTCTAATTGTTCTTTGGTCTGAAGATCGTCTCAACGGGTGCTCTAATTACACATATCAGTGTAGATTTTTTGCATTGTATGCATGATACTATATTAAATTTAAACGAAACGGGAGGGGCTGGAAAAACCTGCGATGAAATCAAATGTTGATCGCTAGGTGTGCCGTTAGCGTGTTTCTGTGTTCTTTTCTTTTCGTCGCAATATACACGTGCACACCCCTCACGAAAACTATTTGTCATAACGTCCGAGTTTCATCAATAATATTTTATGGTAAGTGATTGAGGAAGTCAAAATAAAATCAGCATTCTGGATTAGAGCGTTTTCATTGGTGGAAAAGAAAACTGATCTATATCCAGCTGCCCAATTATTCATCTGATACTTCCCCCTAGTACAATTGCATGTACTCAAAGTTTAAAATGTTATCGAATAACAAATTAAAAACATTTGCATTTTTATTTAAACCAAAAATTGTTAATAGATAGTCTCCGAGTTCGAATTTTGAATAAAAAAGGTTTTTTTGCACTTTATTTCCTTAGTTTAAATGCAGTTATGAAAATAATTGCACGACAACCTTCCCAATTTCCACATTTGAAATATCTTTAAAAATTATCATTATACATTAATGATCAGTTTGGTTGCCTTTTATTTCGGATTTGCTTTTAATTGTTAATTTCTTTCCATTGTATGACACAGAGTTACTATAATAATATCTTTCCATATTTATTTTCTAAAATTTTAAAAATCTTGAATGAAAACGGCCAGTCCATTGTTTGTAATGTTGTTATACAACATGATAGGGTCTTCTAACACAACAGCGGTGTATATCATTTCAACACTTACTGAAACACACACCAATTTATCTTTGTTCCTCCTATTAAAAAAATACCGATACTTCATTTATCAAAGCACTCCTCCTCATCAAACAAATATAGACATGTCTATTCTAAAAATAAAAATCTTCATATGTGTTTCTTTTCCTATAAATAGACCGCAATATCTTGCTGATAATGAATAATTGCAGGAGCTGACAAATGATCTTCCACCATGAAATCCATACTAATTTCCCTCGCAAGTTACAATCATGTCTTTATTACAAGTTTCCTGTAAAGGGACCATTCGTAACATTAATGTTTATGAAGAAAGTCGTAAAAAACGTCCATAACGCAATAAAATATTCAATCTGAGAGAATTCGGATCAATCTGACAAAAGGAAAGATGTATTAGATAGATACAGAGGACAAAAGACTCGGCATTCTCTTCAGACTTAGCCAATCAAAACCTAGATTATACTGTATCCTGGTTTTTTTTAATCAATTAGATTTAAGTCAGTTCTGATAATAAACATTTTTCAAGCTGCATCTAGGATGCAAACATAAGAAGCATTTTTCTAGCTGCATCCAGGATACAAATATGAATCTATTTTTCTGGTTGCATTCACGACGCAAATGTAAAAAGCATTTTTCTAGCTGCATCCTGGATGCAACTATTTCTCAATTTCATGATGCAGGACTATCATCCCTGCAATAAAAATATTAATATCAAAATATGAATGACTGAAATTGAACAATCCTCTCCCAACAAAAGAGAGGACCGTACAAAATCAGTACAAATTAACAAAACTTTGTACCGACCTCCTTATTTTAAGTTAAACGGGTCGTTATTTCATAAATCAATGAAGTATTTGACACACTTTAGTTGCTTTTTATTCATTTAGTAGCGGTGAACAAGTAGTTTGGACCCCATGCATAATTTACAAATTGTTATTGAAAATAACGTTATTAGTAACTTCTTCCTTTTATCTTTATATATTTTAATGTACCTTTCATAAAAAAAAAAACCAGCAAAAGATTTTAAGAATTTTAAATCGATGTAGATTTATGTCCATTTAATCATTATTAGGTAATCCCTGTTATTTCAAAAACAACTTATTAAAAGGCGTCTATAAAACTATACGGCGCTGTAAAATGCACCAGATACCATAACAGGTTTTATTTCTAGCAAGGTGTCTATCTCGAGTTTGCCCAGAGACAAATCACTGAAAGAGGGGTTGAATAAGGATTATTCACTCAAGGACACATTTTGTTTCCTTATCCGGTAGAGTGGAGTGTTATCACTAATGATACTTAGACTTACTATAAATGGACTACCCAGGGACAGAAATAGAAACTCTAGATAACAACTGTTAGGCGCGCACCACTACATCTGTACTTGTGTGATTTGTTGCCAGCTCGGAAGAGCAATGTTGTCTGAAACTTGCTTCTAATTCTTATTTCTGTGTCCCTTATTTCGTTTGTCCTGCGCATTGAATGTATATCACTATATGCAATAAATGATCTTTTTTTCCCCTTGGCATCGGGGTATAATATTAATCCAATATGGATGAAATGCTTATTTATAGCATCTTTAAGGATCGTCATTAGATGTAGTAAAAAAAACCAAACAAACAAACAACGTGAATATGATGTCAATATGAACTTACTTTTTTAATTAGTACAAAATATTTTTCCCGTTTTATTTCTGTATTTCTTTTAATTTCCCATTTCCTTATTGAAATATATAAATCACTCTTTTTTCAAACAAAATACATAATATGATAAGGAAATAAACCTACATGTACTTATACATTATGCAATGTCTAATATAAATTGCAAAATTAAAAAACTTATTTTGTATGCACCACGTAACATGTTGGAAAAAAAGTTATTTTTTCCTGTACTGTACTAAATTTGTAATTCTTAATTAAAATTAACATTGTCTGCGCCTTTTAATGATGCTGAAAAGGAAAAAACTGTCAGAGCAGAACCCATATATAGCTTTAGGATGATAGATCAGCCTTTCAAAAAAAAAATCATTGTTCTGCCGTGAAAAGATCGATCGATGTAATGATTGAATCGCCTGGACAGTTGATTTCACCGTTAAGCTCAATATTAATTTACTATTGATGAAAGTTCATTAAGACGAGCAATAAATATATAATAGTCAAATGAGAAGGTATTGTGTGGTTTTGGGAAGGGGAAGAGGTCTAGGGGTGGAGACTGTTCCTAATCGGGAAACACACTTCAAAATCACAAGGCAGTGACTCACTATCAAGTTGTAAATACTGACACCATAAACATTGACTATATACCATACCTCGCTGTGTTAGCACTCATATTTCTGTGCCGTTATGACCACACCGAGAGTACACCTAATATATTGACGGGTACAACATACCCCTGCGTGCAAATTTATCCACGTATATGTAGAGATTTTGTGGGGAAATTTGGGAGGAGTGTGTGTAATTTTCACTTTTATGGTCACTCTCAGGTGGGTTTCTCTGATAACAAAGTCAATGAATGAAACAGTTAAGTGTGTGTGTGTGTGGGGGGGGGGGGGGTAGTGTGTGTGTGTGTGGGGGGGGGGGGGGTACAGACGTTAATGAGATGATATATTGACAAATGAAGTTTTATTTTATTTACTTTTTATTTTACACCTGCAATATAAGGGGATCGGCATGTTAAAATATTATTTTTCACAGTGTAATTAATGTTTGCTCTAATTCCTTTTCATTATTATGGCGTTAAACTTTGTATTTTTGCATTTCATGAATGGCATATTTGCATCCGTGCAGTGGGCTTTATAACATGACCGTAGCATAAATGTACTCACATTCAAAGAGTACGCTTTATCGCTTATACATGGGATCCAAGGCCGCCGTAAGACCTCCCTACGTTTTAAACATCATAGAATCATAAAATATGTACTAGTAATCTCAATTTACATTTAATACCGTTGGGATGGAAAACACGTGAGAGCTAGGATAAGCGGGTCTTATTTGGCGGCCAATGTGATTTTTCCTATAATGGTTTTTTTTTTCAATTCAATGATACGCTAGATCACAAAAATAAATGTTTTGGAATTAATACCTTACTTGGAATATGATTTTATATACCCGGAATAACCATACACATTCATGTAATTTTGTTATCAATGAATCCACCACCAACTGGGAAAATCTAAATGATGTACATAAAATACATAAAATTCCATGCGTAATAAAAGAAGCTGATCTACTTAAAACGACTGTAAAACTTTAATATGTTAAATGAACTGCAGTAATATTACGTGTATATGTACACTCATGTAAGACATAATTGTGCTGAAAATGCATTGACATTCAATTAAACTTGGAGAAGTAAGCCAACGTAGAGTATTAAACTTGTTCCTGGAATTGGCCAAATAAAAGACAACCTCCATTACGTCTTCATTAGATAGTGATGAAATACCCTCTCGTTAAAGTAAATTGGCAAATTGGAAGAAAAAATTCTTGGAAGATAACTTAAACGAAACATAAATGCGAGACTCGCCTACAACAAAGGCAGTTTCCAGAACGGTTCCCCTACATCGGATGACTCCGTCAATTTGATTAACGCTAACCAGTCGAAAGTTCCACGATATTTGTTGCATTCCTTTGTTGTGGTTACAAAATCAAAGCCTTAGACAGAAGTCAACAAAATTGATCAGATCGCTGTTACAGATACAACTGCATTTAGTGTGCCATTAAATCGTGTTTGCGTCAACGAGACAAGATCAACCTAAGTATGGGTGCTCATATCCTTTCAACGTGTTGCCCTTTGCAAGTTTTATACAGAAAAATAAAAATTATTAATGAAATTTTATATGAAGTAGAGAGAGAGAGAGAGAGAGAGAGAGAGAGAGAGAGAGAGAGAGAGAGAGAGAGAGAGAGAGAGAGAGAGATTGATTAGAACGTGAACAAAGATAAATGACACACGTGTTTACTCTATATTTTGATTTGTGTACACAGATGAAATGATAGGTAATCTTAACATTGAATAATCACGATAAATATTTGTTACATAATGAATATACATGTATATCAGTATAGGGCCTTGAATCATTAAGAATTCTTATTTTTTACTAAATATGCTTTAATTTTTACGCATACATGTATTTCACATACGCATTTATTCGATCTTTGAACGTAAACAAACAAAATACTAGTATTCTAAACAGTCTTTTTCCCCCTAAAAAATATAAGTAAGCAATAAATGGTATTAATGGATACATTGTTGGCTTCATTTTGCGGCTGTCTGATTGCACGTGATAAATCCTAACACCAGAGAATAAAAAAGACAAATAGTGTTAAAAACAATCACGTGAATGGCGTCTGGCCACGATTTGATAATTACCGCCATTATGGCGCATCGATAGTCGTTAAAAGGGAACAACGGTTCTTTTTACGGCATCTTTGCAGCAATTTGCGAAGGAGAAAAAGAAATAAAGTTTTTCACAGGGAGAAAATGAAGTGAAATTTTAGTGTAAATACTTGCGTTAAACTTTCCGCAGCCATAGTTTAAGATATAACATTTTGAGGTGTCCTATACTAATATGAAATAATAGACAAAAGGCGAAGCATGTGCGCAATTCGAGTGACATAAAATGTACAAAATTCGGTAAATGAATGCAATTTAGTTCTCAGTTGTGAATTATTTGTAGTAAAGGTATCTTGGGTGCTGTTGGTGTTGTTTGTTTGTGACGCAAAATGTTGGCAAAGGAAAAAACTTGGTTGGTATAGTTGTTAAAGAACTAATATGAATTATCATGACACGTGTTCATTAAGGTGGAATAACACACATGGAAAATTTCACTCCATCAACAGTAAATCATTTAAATATGAAAGATATAATTATAAATAAACTGTATATCCGTCAAATAAGCAAAAAATTTGCAGATTTGGGATAAAAAAAAGAATATCAAAAAAAAAAATCAATTCAGTAAGTAACAACAAAAGCACTGCGGGATTCGAATTCGGGATGTTCTGACTACAAGCCCGACATTTTATTCACTCGGCTATGGAGTAAATTTTATATTGCAATCGATAAAATCCTTTTAATTAAACGAAATGTCGATTCGATCAGAGATCAGCCATTTTGTGTTGATGTGTTATTCCACCTAAATGCAAGATACCAATCGTTAAGTTTAAAGAAACAAGTTCACCCGGCCAGAAATGGTCACGGAAAAACTTCATTGATTACATACGCTTAATCATATAATATATATTATATTATAACATATCTACTACTTTACACTTTGCAAAGTTGTGGAAACTTTAATGCCAAATAACGCTTGGCACACCGTTTTGCAAAAATTCCTATGTTTCTGATTTAGATGTGGCCAAATGATGGTGACTATCCCCTTCTCTTGTAGATCCTCCAAGATTTGTTAATTCGATGTGTGGGTCTGTGTTCGTAGTTCTTACACAAGATGAACAAGCGTTAAAAGCATTCTTTGCTGACTGATGACGTCGATGACAAATCGAACCCCGCGCCGTTCCTGGGATATGTGTGCGGTGTACAAACACTAACTCTCCACCTGGGAAGAACCCCCTACACAGTGGTACAGCGATTTTATTACCTTGATCGACATCCGATGTTTAATGGTATGATTTACCTTATGACAATGTAAATGTCTTGCATTACATAAAATAGTAAACAAACAAAATATAAATTTCCCTTAAGAAGTACTTTTAAATCAAGTATTTTCACATCTTCGGACGTTCGTATCGGACGTCAAGCCAAAATTTTTTATCGGTTCTATCGTCATTTAATGGCATGATAACACACAAATGGGGTTAACTTGTCAAAATAGGTGAAATATTGTTAATCTATCTATCATTGCCATTTGTAAAGTTGGGCCCCTGTTGTCAACTACATAGAGGCTGATCAAATATTTTCAAGTTTTGTTTATCAAACATACGTCTTGTGGTAGGTTAGAATAGCATGTACATATCAATCTAATCAACTTTGATAATTTGATTTTTATTTAATTTCAGTAAAATACCGACTCTTTGACGAGCTCACTTTTGATCCCAATCTCACTTTTACAAAATAAAAAAAAAATATAAAATATATCGGAAAACTGAGACTTACTTAGATCATAATTAAGTCCATCTAAGTTTTATGGCCCCGAGGTCAGATACAATAGCCTAGATCAAAACCTTGTTAAAGGTAGATGATGCATTGTTTTATCAAAATCGATAGGGTACGACGGCAAAATCATCCACTGCATTTATACGGTACAGTATTTTGAAGTTGCATGACTTAAATCCATCGTTGCAAAATTACTGATCTGGGAACATTAAAGACTTCGGCCTTTTTTATCAAAAGACTTCTTTATTGCACAAAGTTATAAATAAACCATAAATCTCGTGATTCTTAAATATCCCGGACCTTCATATCTAATTATTGACACCCAGGACACGTGTAGCAAAATTGCAGTTACCTTGTCCGTACAAAAAGGATATAATGGTGACAAATTAACGCCAGTTTCCTGAAAGGTTACAAATCATGGGATATAATTTATCAGCTTTTTTTCTTATTCAGTTCATTGGATTACAATAAATATCTATATATTCGCCTTTCATTATTAGTTTAGACTCGAGGCCTGTTTCATCCAGAGACACTATTGGCTCCTACCTAGTTGGCACGACATATTCTATACATTATGAATTATGGTCTCTGCAAAGCGTGTCTCGTAGCAATCAATTAGATCATGTTTTATTTCATTGCAGGGCGTCGTTTTCTATCGAAAGAATCGGGTGCAGAAAAAGCATCGTATCACCAAGAGTGTGGCATGGATGTTCCTTTAATATAATCTCTAACAGAGATCTAAGCCGCAACACACAGGGTGTGCATTAAAATGTACGTAACCCCCATTTGAATATGCTTCCAATATACCTACGCAAATTTAAAAAAAGCCAGTTTAATGACCCCTCTGGATTCAGTGCGAAGAGATGCCACCACGAAGAGGTTTAAAATTTTCACCGTCAGCTGTCTTCTTTCTAAATGTCCGTAAATAGACTCAGTTCATTTAAATTGCGGTAATTTTACGACAATTTAATTTGGATCCGGGTAATTAACTAACAACTTGTTCGAATTTGATTCCGCATTTTATATGTACGGGTTCCACCCCAGGAACACCTCTAACCTACGTGATCAGTGCAACGAAGCTCATAGATGATCAGTGTAACGCTGGATGAGTGAGCTAGTAAAACCTTTGTACAGCATTCAACTGTCCACTTAAGCTTTTTATATACATGTATATTTTCAGTATATACCCAGCTAGCCCTTTTTCTCTTTTTCAGATATTTTTTTATTTGTAAAAATTGTTGAAATTTTCCAAGACATTAATAACATTCCAAGAGGAAGTTGGTTCTCGAAAGATAGTGGTTATTTAGATGTACAGTATTACAATATTTTTTGTTAAGATTTTAATTGGGTTTTAATTCTTTCACAAATTTACTGCGCTATTTTTAACGGCATACTATCCCATGTTTAGAGAAAAAATTAAAATTTGCAAATCATTTTAACCGGAACAAAATCTTTAAATAATTTCTAGAATAGAAATCAATATCCGCATTTGGACCGGGAAGCCTTAGAGAGGGAGCAACGCGCAGCATTTAAATGACACTGACATTGATAGCAGATATATAAGCGCTTGTCAACACACGAGTCGACAGTTCAGTTCATGATACAAGCGATCTGAGGACATACCTAACTCATCCAATTGAAGTTGAACGTTGAACATATTCTGAACAGATTCGAAACTGTGATAGTGAGAATTTTCTTTTTCTTTAGTCTGTGTCTGCGCAATGTTATGTGATAAATGAGAGAAAAAACCAGCCTATTGTTATATTTCCGTGTAACTGTTTGTTATCAGGGAAATAAAAAGAAATGACAAAAAAGGTGTGCACCTAAAAAACAAATTCGAATATTACTTCCAGTTGACAGTACATTGTGTGCAAACATTTTGCAATGTAAAACTTGGGACCTGATATAATACTAAACGGACAGGTATAACTCATATTTTGGAAATCGACAAAAGCCATGCAGGACCGGATAGTATCATGTTTTGGGACGGGATGTGACGAGAGATTCACTTGTTACCAGTCCCCGGAGGACGCAAAGAAGGCAAAACATCGGAACAAACAGATCAGCAAACTGCTAAAACAGCACCACAAGGAAGAGCTGAAGCGCCTTAAGATTCTTCTGCTAGGTAAGAACAGTGGTTAAACTTACTAGAGCCATCGATACTAGCCCTCATGGTTGTATAGAGGGAGAGGTACACCAGGTGTCTGAAATGAGAATGACCTGGGTGGTCGACCGGTTCTACATGTGTCTGGTTGCTGGTAGAATCGTTATTTTAGCAGTTGATAATCATTTAATATGAAAATGTTTAGGTTCATAAGGTTACATAGATCGTGTCCAAATATGATCTGTAATCATAGGCCTATACGGTTTAGTATAATTTTAAGGTATCCTCCCCATTTGGTGCAATCGTAATGTCGGAAATACAAGGTACAGTCTTTCGAGTGGCCACTTGATATATGTTTGTTGTTTATTGATAAGCGAGATCTGTATTTTTTATTACAAAATTGTCATGAACTACTTGACCAATATTTTACATCCTCGTCAAAGTACGTTGAGGACATTATCGTTGTTCGTGATATGTTCTAAATTTCTCTCAATGCACGTGTATTTAGTACACAAATTCGTTGCGCAATCCTGAAACAAAGTACCAAAGGTTTCTACGTAGATATTCATTCTACGGTTTTGTAACAGCAAGACAATTGAACTTTTGAATTCGATACGGTGATAACATTTTACAGAAAAACTTTTAAGTGTTTGTACGAGATTACTCCTATCTGTCGTTTGTTGACAAGCTAACATTTCTAACTATACAAGGGATATCGCAAGACAAACGCTTATCATTGGTTGAATGGATGAAAGACTTGGAGCCTGTACATGTACCCGTTACTCTTTCTGTAACTAGTAAGCCTTTTACACGACAATTTATCACAATGACGTCATCAATTTTTTCCGGTACCACACAGTAAAGAACTTAGACACTAGTTTAAATGGAGGAACTGATTAGTGGAAAGTCTTGTTAAAGGATTGAATCAAAGAAGCGCCGTCGGTTTATTATTGAAAATCAGATAAACACCTTGACACAACTCAACATGTAATTACGAATGTCACAACAAAATTTATCAGGTGTATTAAAGCAACGATGACGTCAAGTGGAATTAGGTGTCATTCATTACACCTCTCATTTCACTGGTGTCCAGAGCATGAGTTTCTTTTTCTTTTTTTATAGAAAAAAGGCACTTTTAATTAATTATTCTTATTTCATGTTAATTTTCTTCATCAAGCCATTTTTCAAAGTCTTCGCTGTCGCAGGTGTAGCACTGGTCTACTTTTCGTTTCTCGAGGTGTTTTATCGCACAATTTCAGAATATTTAATGTGGTTTCATTTATTTCTGTACTTTTGTGTACCATGTGACTTTTATAACCCAAAAAACGGATGAATAAATAATTCCTGTTTTGATCTATTTTAGGAACCGGGGAGTCTGGTAAAAGCACCATTACAAAGCAAATGCGAATCATTCACATCAATGGCTTCAACATGAGGTATAAAATTCGTTACATCACCTTGTTTTTCCACTGCAATAAAGTCATCCTTGCATTAAGAAGTTACAATTGTTTACATTCCTGATCTACATAAGATGGCAAGTCGAGAATTCGGCCCCACTCTTGCAGAAACATAAAACCCCCTACAATTAACTATCCATCAAACCCATTTCCTGGATTATTTTAGGAAAGAGTTCCCTGACTTTCAATAGGATAACCAGTGTTTCTGTCTTAGAGTACACAGAATTCATGTATTTTATCCTTTTAGTCAGTAGGTCAAACAATTGCACTTGTTCAAGATCAAAATCAATTGCATGTTTTTCCTTTTGCCTTACAGAGAACGAACAGAAAAAATATGTGATATCAGAAAAAACATCAAAGAATCAATTGTGGTAAGCATTCCTCAACATTAAAAACTAAAATTACATAAATTTCATTGATGAGGTCTTTGTGAATGAACTGTTTTTATTTTAACACCTGATCAGTCACAGGAGTTCAATCATATCTAGTTGATCACTTACAACTTTTAAACATGTTTCATCTATGGAATGTTGTTTTTCTCTCCCTTTTGATTTCAAGCAATTTACGATCAATAATGGTGATTCATACATTTATCTCTCACCTTAACATTATCATTTTTCATTTTTATTTTTACCAAAAATAGGTGTTGCTGTTGGCTATGCATCAACTTCAAATACCACTGGAATGCGAGGAAAGCGTTAAAAGTAGAGACTTTATCCTGAAAGAAGCCGGGAACCCAGATATACACAGAACAAGCGTAAGGATTATTTGAATGATGACGTCAATCTATATTTATCAGAAGAGAGTACTTGTAATAATAGTAAACGCTGCACACTTCACTAGATTTGCACATTTTTATTCTGCACCGGGTTAAGGAAATAATAACTCCATAACAAGAACCTTATTTATAATCCTGCTTATACCTTTATCGATGACAACGCCCAGCTTTTGTAGATTGTTTTGCAGCATAAAATCTAATAATTGCATGTATTCTCAAACAAAACTTTATGGATTTGATAGATGATAACTTTTTTTTATTTTGATAGGAATTTCTAGATCATGCTGAAAAACTGTGGAATGACCCTGGAGTGCAGGCCTGTTACAGCCGCTCACATGAGTATCAGCTGATCGACTGTGCTAAATAGTGAGTACATTTCATGGGTCTGAATAAAAACATCGTAGGTGGAGACTGACAGATCTCCTGCAAACATGCTGCCAACATTTCGACAGTTCATTTCAATGCCAAGCTATTTTCACCCTGTGACATATAGAATATAAAAAAAAAGTCATGTGACTGAGTACATTTTGGATGCTATTTTTAAATTTCAGTTTCCTGGATAAACTCCACGAAATTAAGAGTCCGGCTTATATCCCCTCTGACCAGGACATATTACGGTGTCGCTGTATGACAACCGCCATTCAACACATCGAATTCGAAGTGCCAGATGGAGGGAACCATATCAAATTCGACGTTTATGACGTCGGAGGACAGCAGGGAGAACGCAAGAAGTGGATCCAAGTGTTTGACAGTGTGACCGCCATTCTTTTCGTTGTGGACTGTAGTAGTTTCGACCAAACTCTTCGTGAGGATCCTGAGAAAAACAGGCTCCTTGAAGCTCTGGAAAACTTTGACCAAGTCTGGAATAACCGATTCCTGAAATATGTGTCTGTTCTTCTCTTCATCAACAAAATAGACATTCTCGCTGAAAAGATTGCCAGAGGAAGAGACATTTCAGAACTTACAAAGAAATACCCAGATATCTTTCCTGACTTTGACAAATTCAACCCATCAGGTAAGTTCCCTTCATTTTTTGGAATATAGCTCACAAACATATGTCCCTCGGTTTTCATTTGGAGAAAATTAGTAGAATCAAAATTTTAGATTTAATGAGTTGATTGAAGTACATTTATTTTATTCCTTTTTTTTTCTTTTAGCTTCTGAAAAGCTTCAGTTTCTAGAAGCTTTTCCATACCAGGATACAGAGCCGAGAAAGAAATCGCGGACTGCCTCGCGCTCTGACGTCCACCCAGATACTGTCAAAACGGCTGTCTACATCAAGCATCTTTTCATGGTAGGTAAATTGACTTGAATCAATATAAAACGCTTTACGTGAGTACAAGTAAATTAGACCAGTCATTAAGGATAATCATTTGTTTCCTGTTGTAATGCTTCGTTTGTTCATCTTGTATTTTCCGTACAAATATGCTCTTTGCAACATTTAATAGTCTTGTAAATGAATACCTATTTTTATCCATTTCCAGAAAATCGTGAAAGGAGAACTTAACCTGAAAAAGCGAATTACAAAACAAGAAAGAAACTGGCATGATGAACATAGTTGTGAATATTTCTACACATGCGCAATCGACACCAACAACGTTCAGCGCGTCATGAATGGGTGTCGAACACTTATAATACAGAACCATCTCAGACGATTTGGTATCATTTGATGCCGTTCCATGTAAAACACAAAGCACATGTATTACTGTAATACATAGTACACTTTCTTCTAATCTTGTGATATTTTCTCTAGTCAGACAGTGTTTTGCGTGTGAATATTTGTTCTTCCATGTTTGAATACTCAGAGTGTGTGTGACTAAAGCGGACTGATATTACACAGCAATGAATATTAGACAAAGTAATGACGTATTCATGACGTAATATTCCATACCCGTGTGTGTAACGTGAAGCCATCTCCTTCCTAGAGAAAAAACAGTTGTCCCGTCTCTTACTTTTTGTGTGAGGTGTCAATATCTTTACGAGTGCTTACAATTGTTACATATTACTTTTTGTGCACTTATGACCTATATTTGTGTATAGGTTATTTTTTCAAGAGATTTTACGCTCATGTTACTTTTAATAAATGAATTTTAAAAAAACTCTGCTCTTAATTTTCTTTTATTTTTGAATTTATGGTTCTTTAAACTTGGTCATTTGCCAACAGTGTTTAAATCATAAATGTAGTTCGTTGAATTTCAATGCATAACGTTTTTTAATACTGATGAGAAGGTATTGTACTCTATCGGGAAAATCGAACTGCAGGGAGACAGGTTCTGGAACTAGACAGTGGCAAATAGTTAATATTGCTTAAAGTTTCGTCAACTTTGGACTCATCGCCTTCTTTGATATTCGAATGCATGCATGTTGTAATTAAAATTTAAACGAACCTGAAAAAAGTATTGGCAGCAAGTCATGAAAAACGGATTAAATGGTAAGGCACTCAGTGGCGCCATTAGGAAGTAATCGCGAATTTAATTTTTGAAACAAATCATAAATTATGCAAATTAATTAATTTAACAGGCTTTTCTTAACGTATGAACATGATTTGGTTCCATCGTTAGTGTCACAAAATAATATAGTTATGGGTTTAATATTTGCTGCATAAAAGTGATTGATTAATAAACAAATAACCAAGATACCAGGAATTTAGGTTTCAGCACTGTAAGAGGGGTTATTGCTTGCTTTTTATCCACACCTTCTAATCCAAATAAGGCCAAAACGTTATCCTTCACTCACAGTTTATTTTTAAAATACCCTATGGAGCATGAACCTTGCAGTAAAAAATTAATAATTAAAAAAACAGAATATATAGAGAATTATCTAATGTAGGTTAGGTGTACCTAAACTGGGTAATGGTAAACCCATTTATAGTATGAGGACCACAGAAACTTGCTGGCACGGGTCATAACAGACCGCCTGACACAGATTTAGGTTTATGCTATTATAATTTGACCTAAATATAAAACTAAGTATGTAACGGTACTCCGTGTTTAAAAATCATGCCATCATCATGCGCATTAATTCTTCAATAACTTTGGAAAGATGGTTTAAATTGTTTTGATTTTTGTTGTTGTTGACACGTACATTTTAATGATAAATAAAGAGAATTACTAGTAAATGCTGTCATTATTTAGGCATACTGATTATCTTTGCTTTAGAAAGGTAACTTAAGTTTTACAAAATAAACCCGCTTTCTAAAATGAATATTGCGTACATTTCACCAGTCCTTTGTAGCGTGAACAGAAAAACAGCGCATTTGGGCTACCTATAACAGTAAAACATCTGCTGCAACAACTGCTATCCTCCAGTTTCCGATATCATTGCAAGATAGCACGGTCGCATATCGATATGTATAACCGTATGACCTTGTAGCCATTCGATTGGAACCATCGTTTTTGTAGTCACCGAGAGATCCAGATAAAGGACAGGTAGTCTAGCTTGTTCTCATGGCGTAAACACTTTATATCTGTCACTCACTGTGGACAATCTTGTCTGAAACCACAGATTCTGTGGCTGTTCCTGGCGATTGCATTGCGCATTACTATGTTTATTTGTCAGAAACGTTCTATATCCAGAACTTGAACTGGAAGAATTTCTCTTTAGTACATGACGTCATCACTTTGTTGGCCCTCCACCTGCCAAGGCCTAATGACAAATATCAGCCCACTATTAGAAGTTGGAAACTGGTGACAATTTTTTATACATATTTATTTGTATACATGAGTGCAAATGCCTTGCTACTCGCGTGCATAACTGCGCAAAATCTGGTTTAATTGTCATGTTGTCTAAACATTGTTCATTTCTTGCTTTTTATAGAAATATTTCCCTTATTAATTACTTCCCATGAATTTGGGTTGGCCTTCATGATAAAATAAACCAATTACATACACTATAATGTAATTATTTTTTATGCATAGAGAAGTAGGTTAAACATCACCAAAAAACGTGTCACAAAAATTCTTTTAGCAATAAAAAAGTACTTAAAATGCATTCATCCTAAATCGTCCTATTTATTGTGTACGAAATTAATGACTTTCACATCGAACACCTACATGTAATTTGTCCATAAAGTTATCTAGGACCCGACACTCTGAACCATTCATCTTTAACATTCCATGTGTTCTGCGCATAGATATATATTGAATTTGCACAAGTTTATTCATTACATCCCTTGTAAAATTTAATCATGGTTAAGTCGTGTAACTATTTGATAATAAGTACCAGTAGTATTGTCCTTTACAAAAATTCTGATTATGGGAATCAACAAATAATAGTCTTGGTGTATATTTTATTTGTTGAATTAATTATATCAGAAAGGACAGTATGTTTACAACACAGTTTTAAGGGGAAAAAATCTCAAAAGGATTCAATACATAGTTAAATAATAAAATGATCCCCTGGTTAACTGCAGCAACTTTGATTATTACAAGCCACAATTCAGGTACATGGAAAATAATTAATAATCTTAGTTCACAGTCATTTCATTATCTTCAAAGTAACAAGAGAAGTTTCATAATACTTCGTGTACATTTGCAAAAATTTGTAAAATTGCAATACTTGTATGCTGTACATCGCATATATTTCCACTCCTCCTTCAAATTTGAAATTTTAAAATTAATTTGAATCTACCATGTAAACATGTCTGCACTGGTCCTTTGTATACGTGTAAAAAGTACCATCATGATACATTTCATCCTACACCTTACTTATTTTTCATCCGTAGAGTCCATTAAGAAGATTAAATGCTTCTCTTTTCTAATTAGAACGATTATTACCCAAACAGGCGTATTTACTCTGTGGGAAATTGCCATTCGATTTTCCATTCAGTAAACATTGATGTACTCTATAGCTATTGGCTTTACCATCTGTTGATGAAACAGGAAGTTGGCTACCCGTTCTTTTCAGCCAATCAGAGGCTCTGTATCTGGGAGAGCAGCTCATCTGTTACAATGGATTTTTTTTTATAGAACTCATTTCCTGAAATTAAAGACTGCATGTTGGTTTTAGAATAGTTTGCTTTTCATCAGTAAGCTAGAAACCATAGACTCGAGCTATTTATAGTTAAAGAAAGACAATCCTCGCAATAAATATTAATTAAAGTCAAGGAAAGGTCAAATTTCATCAGAAAGTCCATGCATTTACACGCAAAAGTAATTTTTTTATTACTATTTATAGCTTTATTGTTATATTTAGCATAAGCAATGTCAACTTCGAAGTTCAGTTTACTGAATGCAATTAAATCAAATAAAAAAAAGGGACTGATATAGTTCCATAACGAGAATTGCGTTTCATAGTGAGACATTTAAAATTTACTTCGAAGTCTTGCTTGCAGGTAAGAAAAAAATTTACAATGTTGTTCAATGTTGTTTATTATGCACGCATCAGAAGATATCTAAATAAAATCTAAACCATTTTTTTTTTGCTTAAAACCTCTTTCGCGGTGATAGGAGACCACTCAATTTGTACTGATAGTGGGTTGTAGCCAAGTCATGCAATCATTTTTAAGTCTCTGAACACGATTTGAAGATTGCAGTGATCATAACAAAGTTTTACATAACAAACAACAATTCAATGTTATTGCCAATTTTAATGAATTAAGAATGCATAATTGATGGCTGAAGGTTCTTTGAAAACCATGGTATTGCTTTTTATCAAATTAACTGAGAGAGAAACTCCATTTCAGTCTTAGGGTAAGCATAGGTATCACGCGATTGCAACGATAAGCTGTAAGGAAGCTGTTCTTTTGATGGTTCATCTGAATTGAAAACTTAGGATGGTCTTGAAATTATAAAACAAGTGAAAAGCTGTCAATGTGACAGCAAACCGGGTTTTCTTTTATGTAAACTGTATCCATAATCCATGTCAACCCTTATCCAGTGAAATGGAGTACCCTACATGTATATGCAACATTTTGCCAAAAAATGACTAAGTTCAAAAGCTAGTATTTTTTTCATAAATTATCGGAAATCAAAATCCTAGCAATATGCACACCTCTGATATATGTACAATTGATCTGCAAAAGAACAACTTCCTATCTTGAGAACTGTAGGAGGAGTTATCCGTACAATGAGGGTACCCTATATGCAATATTTTCCAAAAAATGACTAAGTTCAAAAGCTGGTATTTTTTCGATAAATTATCGGAAATCAAAATCCTAGCAATATGCACACCTCTGATATATGTACAATTGATCTGCAAAAGAACAACTTCCTATCTTGAGAACTGTAGGAGGAGTTATCCGTACAATGAGGGTACCCTATATGCAATATTTTGCCAAAAAATGACTAAGTTCAAAAGCTGGTATTTTTTCGATAAATTATCGGAAATCAAAATCCTAGCAATATGCACACTTCTGATATATGTACAATTAATCTGCAAAAGAACAACTTCCTATCTTGAAAACTGTAGGAGGAGTTATCCGTACAATGAGGGTACCCTTTTGGCAGCCGCCCGCCCGCCCGCCATTTTCACCATTTTAATAACCGGATTTTTCCGTTGGAAAACCCGGTTAAAAAATGGGTTAGTTAGAACATATTCTGTATTGACCATTTTAGATACTTTAGAATTGAGATATTGGCACAATGTTGATATAAAAAAAATTAAATATGTTGTATAGTTACTATATGTGGTAAGTATTCTGCAAATAATACAGTAACCTGTCCATTACATTGAGAGCTTCCGTGGTATCGAGATCCTTTTTCCCATTCGCCGACAGAAAATCCTGCATCAATTTTTGCAAGCAAACAAAGCAAAAATTATGATCAAAATATTGACATTTTTCACCAATACCAGTAGGATTATTCTTATTAACTACGAACTCTTTGTTGCTTTCTACATATCATATCTATGTAACCCCACTTTTTAAGATTGTCGACCAAGTGATGAAAGTACGAGTGAAGACCTTGAATCTGTAACGTCCCAATTAATACATTTACATTGTATAATTTGAAGAATTGTCTTTATACACTTTTTGCATTTATAAAGTTATGAAACTTCTGATGGTTTCAAATCAACAGAACTTTCATAATATAGCAAAAAGGGGAATATGTACTCATATGTACCAGTAGATTTCTACAAAATTGAAGACAGACTTTCCACATGTATTCAATTAGCATGGCTGAACAAGAATTAAATTTTTAAACTCAAAATCGGACCATATAGCTTTAAGATTCAGCACCATTAAGCTTGTTGGAATCACTAAAGGAACACCGGTATTTCTAAACTGACAAATCAATGTGAATATATGAGCAATATTTTATTGATTTTCTTTCAAACAATTGTTCTTCAGAGGAGGAAAATATAAATCTGAAAAAATATTTCATGAATTATCTACTAATAGAAATAACAGTATCGCCAAGAAGTCTTGATAGCTTAAAACACATGACATTAGATATGATAATCAATCAATATTAGAAGATTATGTCTCGGATACCCCTTTTTATAATTTTTTTTTCGATTTACTGTGTTCATATACAAACTTGCCAAAATTAGACACCCCCCAAAACTCGGACTTCCCCCACCCTTCTATAACTGAGGGAAAATTCATGAGTCTAAGTTGATACTACTTTGGTCTTTAAAAATAATCATTGTACCAAAACTGTAACAAGGTATACAAAATATTACAATTCAGATTAGGGCTTCATCTTATGTAATCATCAATGTTCGTCGGCCAGTTCCCACATCTGTTATCTGTGATAGTCATGTCCTCTTACAACCTTTCTAAACCGGCGAGGGATAAAAGTACGACTGCACTTCGATAACGACACGACAGCTTCGATGGTGGTTGTTTGTTTTATGTACTTTGGACCAGTGGCTGAAGTCCTCTGTAAACACTAACTACTAGCAGGATCGCTACTCTGCAACCATTCACTGAGCAGCTGAGAGAAAATATGCAACGATGGATGGTTAATTTTTTCAACACATTTATATTAGCTTATAAAAGTATCATGAAATCGGAATATATGGCTAGGGTTATGCAACATGTCATTACTCATTAGATGATGATGGTCATCTTGTAAAATTTTTTTTGTAAAAAAATACACGTTGTGATCGTTGATTCGTTTACGATATGAATCGTTTTTTAAAAAGAGTCAAGTTATGACTATGATCAGGATAGGATTCTATCACATCATGAATAAGATTCTTTTTTTTCAGTCATTCAATTTTAAAATGATACAGTATGTTAGGTAATATGAAGGTAAATGGTAGCCATAGAGAAGTCGTAATCTGGGGCACTCGTACCCTGGAGAACTTGTAACCGTACGGGTTCTCTGAGAGAACTGTACCCTGGAGAATTTATCTTCTTTTTATCCTGAACGCATATACAATTTACATATATTCTGGCATTATTTAACTGGAAAGAGGTTTCTTTCATCCAATAATATCAATACATCGGATACATATGCTCCTGAGGTAAAGAAATAGCAAATGTTTTTGCAAGTTCTACGTATTCTTGTCATACAAATACTTGGGTAAATCATTCAGAAAGTTTATTATTTTTTAAAGATGAGTATTAGATTGGATCATGAATAAACCTAATATCATTAATGGGATTCTGTAATGATTTTTCTCGAATTTAATGTCAAAAAACCATCTTGTTTCTATGCATTGGGTTGGCTTTAAGTGTTACAATTGGTTTTTTTCTTGATAGGCAACAATTGAAATAATTCTAGCATAAAAACTGGATTGTTTTATTTTTAAACAGCCGTACATGTATATGGTCGATTTTCCTCGCCCCAAAACCCATTGCATTTGTGTGCTCGCAGCATTTAAATGATTAAATATTTTGTCCTATGTATACATATACATAAAAAAAAACCAACACTCACATGCGCATACACGTCCGTAAAGTGCGAAAACGGTTTTATGTATCAATCATGTTTGATGTGTGCATGGCAGTAAAATATTTTGAATTTAACATTACAATATGAAATTTAAATAAATCTTCTTAAATTGTTTTGTTGCATTTTGTTGAAATGGGTCTGAAATCTAAGCGCCTTGCACTTTAAGTGCAAGAGTTGCACTTGAGTAAATTTAACACGAGGAGTGTCATAGATGCATGACATACCATTATATTGATGCAAATTTAATAGTACCCCCATGTAGGGAAAAAATTCATCAAACGATCTTACGACGGAAAAGACTGATTTTCCTCGGCAAATTTCCAGTACTTTCGTCCATAAATCTTAATGAAAAGATTCATCGCCAGATAATTCTCTGTGTGCACTTTAACATCTATCGCTCCTCTCAGATTTCATATTCCTTTTCAATAGCAAAAACTAATCTTTTTTGTGTATTATCAGATATTACAGATGGCAAAATAAACTAAAAATGGCAACGAAGGTTTTGAAACAAAACATAATCTACATCATCAAAGTGTTCTTAAGTTTGTGTCTTAACGAAAATCTACCCTGGTGATCCGACACTTTAAGATATCGTTACAAAATCTTGTTTACAACAGCGTTTTATTACGAATTCTATTGCAAACTTCCTGAATTGATTTTTTCTTTAAATAGCTTCGTTCACCCTGCCAAAAAAAGGGGGGGGGGGATTCTTGCTCTCTAAAACAAATGTGTTCTTTATCAGCAATGACGACTTATTAAGAACATAAACACCAAAAGTTATTTTAAAACAGGGCAGATCCAGTCTGGTTAAAATCAAACCTTCTACTGCCTCCTTTATTTTGATGGTCGCGTGGACAATACCATCAAAATAAAGGAGCTAGTAGAAGGCTTGGTTTTAATCAGATTGGGGCAGATCTAGTTTATTAAGAAATATTTTGGTAATTTTCTGCATATCATAACTGAGTTCCGCTAAAGAAAACATGGCACGTTTCTTGTCACGGAACCCTCAGAAGTGCAGGCTCGTCTTACTTCCCCTAAACCTTCAAAATAAGCGCGGGGGGGGGGGGGGGGGGGGGTCGTACACAGAAGAAAAACATAATTAAACAACCAGTAGTAACTTAGAAATGGCTATCAAAGGGCACCTGCAACAAAAACTTTAACCTGCTCCAAACACCTTAACCTCCTCCAGCATCTGAAATTCATGGCCCAGATTCAGCATCCAAGTCTCTCAAGTCCATTAGTAGGTCCAGATGCATCATTCATGCAAGTTTGGTGAAGATAGGACAAGTAATAAGTTAGATACAGGACCTGCAACAAAAACTTTAACCAGGTCCGGACGCCGACGCCGACGCCGACGCCGAGGGTATAGCATAAGCTCCCCCCGACTTCGTCTCGGTGAGCTAAAAATAAAGATTTTATCTTTTTTACGTCAAAGGTCATTCATTTTGTAAGAAAATAATAAAGTTTTTTGCAGAGAGAGAGAGAGAGAGAGAGTAAAAAAATTTATGCCCCCCCCCCCCCATCTTCTCTTCGGTGTTATAATGCAACTATAATTGAATTTTTCGTTCTACAAGGACGCAATTGTTATGACTACTAGGAACGTGTTGATTTACATTTAAAATCTATACTACTTCATAGTTCACAACACTAAACTATCAATCAAGGTGTCAGAACTATGTACATTTACTGCAACATTTATTCCACTTGTAAATCTACATATCGTGTATAGCACTACTGAGAGCGATAAATCTAGAGGCATTGATAACCATGCAATACGGCATGTTGCACAGTCATTTGGGTTCAAATGGTAATAAAACGACAAAGTTTATTTATCTATTATACATGCAATTACGTTGCCTCGTGATATACATGTACCTATAATTAGCTCAAAACACACGGTTTCTCACTTGTCATATTTTAAGTTCACTGTCCACATGATTATTATTTTTATATTATTATGTATTCATTTATTTAGCAAAGAAAGATTATTATTTCATCATTACACAACATTAATAAAGAAATTACAATCCACCTAAAATTAATAAACAGACAAGTTTTTCCAGGAACTATATTTTTGTGCCGAATGTTTTGTAAAGAAAAACCATTACATCATGCAATTGTTGAAACCCCTGAGAAAAGAATTGAGGCTAAATCGCACACCCATCATTAACAGTACACATCGAATTCATTAATGAAAAAGTCAGGCCCTTTCCATCATTTACAAAGAGAGTGAAGATGTGTTTGAGCGAAATCAAATAATTTATATGAGAAATAAACGAAAAACCTTAAATTACTGATACATAATTTGAAATTGTGAAGATACTCAGATAAAATGGAAAACGATATGCGTCTTATTGGTGTTTGATGATATGTAGCTAGTATGCAATAAAATAACCATTAAACTAGACTGACTTTGAATATGCCGCAATACAGCTAGAATGAAAAGAGTTCCTCCTGAATGGAATTAGTCCTTGGTTTAATATAGCTTTGAAACTCATCTGCAGCTTATGAATTGTTTAAGCTTTAAACGCCTTTATCGATTTCATAGCAATTAATCGTGTCTATAACGATTTGATGGGTAAAAGTTGATAAAATATCTTATCATAATATTAAGCGATATTTATGAAGGAGCAGCTTACAGTAGAAAAAACCTAATGGAGCAGAGTAAAAATGAAGAGCAATAAAATTGAAAGAATAGCTTACAATATGGGAGACAAAAGTAAAAAGAACATTTTAATTTTCTTAGCGATAAGCAATAGAACAGCTGAAGGATATTGTGTGTATGTTTGTTGTTAATCATTTATTTGCTCTACACCACAAGTTTATTTTTGTTTTGTTTGTTTGGAAGAAGACCAAGGGGGTCTGACGTACATGTACATGTATATTATTGCAAAGGGCATTCTATTAAATAACACGAGACAATCAGATTGCTTCTGTCTTTCAAAGTAGCCAGTGCGTAATCAAACTTTATTTTTGCAATAAACAACAAATGAAAAATCAACAGCTCATTCCAAAATTAAAAACTTATAATAAATACAGCATCGTCATCTTCTACAGCAAGAATTCCATAAAAGGAGCTGTATTTTTACATGTATGTTTAAAAAAATATTTATCTAATACTGGTATATCAAAGTGCAACCTTCCTTTCCTGCGGTCAAGGATACGGCAAAGAGGACTTCAAAATACATGTACATGTACCAGCAATTTAAGCTTAAGATCTTGTACATAAAATTGATTAATGCATCCTTTGAATGACAAATTTAGCATGGTCAATTCATCTGGCCGTGAATGAATATACAGAAACATATTAATCAAAGCAGTCATTTTTCATCTAACTTTATACCTTAGCCCACAGACGTATATACTAGTATATACGTCCCTGCCTTAGACGCAACTCTCTGGTGGTTTATTTTCGGCTCGTGTCAATTCAAGTTCAAAAGTTGAAAACGATATCCGATTTTGCCTTTAATTTCTTAAGAATATTTTAAATGAAGTTTTTTTCTTTAAATATTTCAATCTTTGAAAAATGAACACCTGCAATGATTTTTACAATTCATTATAATAAAACAAATCAGAACACATATTCTGTTTATACATAGACATTCTATACTTATTGACACAAGACAGCCATATTGCTTTATTATTCTAAGAAAGTCAGTGGGTAATTGTCATTAATATCTAATGAATTACCTCCCGCAAATAAATCCGTAAAAATGTAGTTTTTTGCAACAACAAAAATAATGAAATGTAATTTATTGTGTTATCCTTATTCAGTGTACTTTATAATTGTCCAAGGCAAAACACCATGCATACAGTGCATGTCTATGAAAAATTATATGCTGTATATGATGTGAAAAGAACAAAGATTAAAATACCATTCATAAAAAAATCACCTCAAAATACTCAAAGAATGATTCTTTATTCCTCAACTACATGTACATCTATAGAAATGGATGCCAGCGAATAATTTTAAAACCACATTACTGATAATTCACATGAATAGTCTTTTTTACTATAAAAAAAAAAGACTTTAAACAGTGAGCAGTAGCCATCTTGTTATGTAGTAATTATAATTCCCCATTTTAAAAAGTTTCCACAAATTGTAGAATGAAAAAACTTTAGATTCGATGGATCGAGCCAAAATCCAAATCTCATACTTATTTACCATTTGCAGTGTTGTTTTCAGAAACCAAAATAAACAAGAGGCACAGGGGCCACATCGCTCGCCATACAACAATAGCTATAACTGATCAGAAAAGCTTTAGACTGACTTTAGAATATCAAATACAAAAAAGAAACCAAAAACCTGGACAATTTAGTAGAGTCAATCTTGTTATAAAAGATTTCAATTTTTTTTCTCTAGATGTTCTTAAAGGGCAAGCTCACGATTTTGGTCAAAAATTATTTTTCCGGTTTCAATGTTTACAGTGCTTAAGTGAGGCATTTTTAATATGCAACCACAATTTGATGGTCATTTGTTGAGTTATAAAGCAAGTTACAGAGTTTACAATTCTTTACTAAGTAAACAAAGCTTTTGTTTATATTTTGAATGTTTAAGTGAAAAGCCCAAATTTAGACCTTAAATGAATGTGTTAAACGTTAGAAACTGTATATTTATGCTTAAAATGAATAAGAAGATACATAAATTAGCTTTAAAAACATTTTTACTGGTATATTGAACCTATGTAAACAAAAACAGGGCATGGGCCTTGTTTATAAACAAAGAATAGTGAGCTCTGTATCTTGCTTAATATAACTTAATGACTGACTTTCAAATTTCATTTGATCATTAGAAATAAATTTCTTAAGCATTGTAAATAATAAAACAGAAAAATAGAATTTGACCAAAATCGTGACCATGTCCCTTTAATAAGTTAAACATTGAGCTCCTTTTGGTGCTCCAGTTTTTGAAAATAAGATCAGAGTTTGAACAAACTTGAATCTACACTACTTGGGAATGCTGATAGATTATATGGTACGAAATTATCATATATGACGTCAAAATGCAATGTTTATTGTCTATATTGATCTAATCTGATTACTAAATACATGTATTGGTAATTAATATCATATACAGGTATACATCTTCGTTGTGTATACAACTGTTGATGTCATTAAAAATAAAAATATTGTGAAAAATATTTATGATACAGAGATAATTGCTAGTACATTGCTATTAATATTCAATTATCAAGTTCTGTCAAAACAATAATTACAGATTAATAAGTAAAAGATCACTATACGCCAGTACATGACATTTGAATTTACAATGCCAATAAAAAGGTACGTAATTATTGGATTTGAATCTGTTTTTTGTTTTTCATTTATGGGTAGACGTTAGATATTTAGTTTTGTTAATTTGCAATGCATGTTATGAATTGAAGAACACGTGTTTTCATATTTGGGACATAAGAACTAACCGAACACCAGTAAACATCCATTTTTAAAATCATGACAGAATGAATTTGTAATTGAGGAGACTAAGCGGTCAACAAATTACCCAGATTATTTCAGAGATGTTTTATTTAGCTGTAAACTATTGTCTAGTAAAAAAAAAATCACAAATATCTTCTTATTTAAACATTTCATTATAATTCAGTAACGATTTAAAATTCCATGTATTTATAAACTGAGGCTATGTTGATCTCGAGAATAATATATTTCAAATGGGTTTTTTTTTCGTGGTATAAACGTTTGTTAAACTTTGCATTCTTCATAGCGCCAATTATTGGTTTGAGGAGACTGTCGAAACAATTTTTTAACCACTTCATCAGGATGTTTGCTATCTAATATAACTAGTCTGGAATTAAAGATCTTGAGACAAAGTTTGTCTTTGAATTTTGCATCCCTCCTTGGTCCCATTCTTGGTCAGTGTGAACCCACAAAAATAAGTTTTCTTGTACATAATGTCATTTCTAGTGCAGCAGATCTAGAGAAGAATATTTCAAAACATCCACGCTATTTTCAATGATTATTTTAATTCCCCCTTTGAAAATGGTGTGACCCTATATTTCAAGAATTCAAGTTTGTCTTCACCTACGGATTTGCTTCAAGTTTGGTTGAAATTGCTCAAATGGTTCTTGAGAAGAAGTCGGTAATGTTAACCGATGGAGGGAGCGACGGTGGACAAAAGTGGATCGTTAAAGTTATGCAGTTCAGGCGAGCTAAAATTTACACCTATCGTGATAAAGATTTGCATAAATTGTTTATGCGTGTGTTTTTTGCACCATTCTTTCCAAATACGTCATTCTGCAATTATAGCGATATAACTACATGTATTAATACAATCGTGGTGCTAATTGCATCTGTTTTAAATATCAGTATTGACAACTGTGTGGAATAATATTTACTTCTGACTTACACAAATCAACACTTCAACACTTCAAAGAAAATTAAGCACCACAAAGTGTAACTTCTATGTCGTGTTACTAGCTTTACCATACTTGTATATTGTAATAGTATAAGGGAACAAGTAAATGGTATTATTGAGTCTGGGTTCTTCAAAACGACTATCTTCTGACTGACTTAGTGTTGAATCCGTTGAATTTTATAAAATTACCGATTTGATTCCACACCATGCTTTATCAAAGTAATCTTTTCCCTGAGATAGAAGTATATTATAAAATGACCAACTCATTATTCATTGCGGAAAAAAAGATACACGATCGAAAATATTAAGTATTAACGAGGCTGGGGGGTTGCTGCCATTTTAAACCATTTTTATCTCTTATACAAAAAAGATTTTCACTTTAATTTTCTATAGCTCTTACATCGTTATGAAATTGTCTTTTGAAAGAAATGAATATAATGGTATTGAAGCGTCAATTGATGGTAAACCAAGGGTTACAAGATGCAAAAAATCATTTCAGCTGTTTTTGAGCATTTTCTAACTTGTCAAAGGGAGGTAACTTGTAAAACTCCAAATATTTGTTTGTAATATTCTCCTTTTATTTCTTCTTTTTTTTTTAATTTCACCACCAAAAATTTTTTTAAATGCTCAATCTTTATTACACATGTATTGATTATAATTATGTTAAAATTTGGAAATAATCTTGTGGCTACTTTTTTTTTTGTTTTAAAGATTTGCATTTGTATGACACATATTTTTGGTAAAATTGTGATATTTTTCTTTATAGCAAATAATATTTAGTTTTTCTTATTGTGTTAATTTTTTGTGATGTTATTTGTATGCTTTTTGCCTTTTTTTATATTTCAAATATTTTTTCATATTTTTTTTTTACATAATGTGCAATTTCTTCAGATGCAATAAATGATAAAATTAATGATGATTGTGATGTGGTCTTCCATATTAAAATGTAATTTAAGATTATATGAAACATTTCTACAAATTTGGTGAGTTTTGGAGAAATGTTTTTTGGACCCCCCAGCCTCCTTAAAGTATTAAAACCAAAAAAAAAAAAATTATTTATTTTTATGATCACATACATTGACATCTTATTGAAAACATTGTCAGTCTGCACTCATTAAAGACATAACCAATATTTTCAGAATGACAGAAAAATTGACCTAATGTCTAAAACACTGCCATTTCATCTACCGCACATGTATGTATATATACATGTAGTAACTATTCCATCAAAAACATATTTCTCATACACACGATATCACTGGCTTTTTGGTGAGGTTTTTTTGTCAACAAGCAAATCAAAATGGTTTTTAAACTTCAACATGCATGGCGTTTGCTCTGTTGTGTGTGGAATGTTCCCTGCTTTCAACACCTCAACACCGTCACGGTTATTTCAGCGAGTTTGACACTACTGTGGTATGAACAAATTTGGAACAAGGCTTTGGCCTTTTGTAATAATCACTGTTATTTGAATGATAATTTCTTATCCGTATGATAATTTTTGAATTTATCTTTATCTTAAGTTAATTTATGAATAACATCTTTAATCAAATGATGCATTCAAAGATACTAAGGGTAAATTGATGTTGAACTTGGGGTGTATGCAATCTGTAGAGGGAGAGAGAGTTCTTAGTTTCCAATTGTGTCTTTGTACAACAAAAATATATTCATATAAAGCAGGTAGAACCCTGGGTGAATAGCCTCAGCTTTCAAGACTATACATGTATACCCCATCCCACATGTTGGGGTATACCTGGTTCAAAACACTCAGCTTGAACAACGGGACGAATGTGCCGCAAGTTGTAAAGGAGTTCAAACCAACGTGCATTGGTTTCATCTGCAGATTTTGGTTTCTATTTTAAAGGAGGAGGGGTGGTTCAATTTGGCTTGATTAAACCATTTGAACAAACCCTGGCCTAAGGTCTCAGAAAATGCCAGCAGATCTTTAAAGTATGTCTACACATATCCATTTAATATCAATATTTTCTGGGTCTACATAAATTGTATTCTTTGATTGAAAAACCTGAATCTTTCTTAATGATGTTTAGTCATTTTTTTTTTTTCATCCATTTGCTTGTAACTGTCTCTAACCAGAATCTTTTTCATTTACAGTGAAACCAAGTTCTGTTTTATTTTCAAAAATAAATAGGTTTCTTCATCCACTATGCATAAAAAAAGGGAAGCAAAAACTAAGACTGGTACAGCATTCACTTTATAATATTCTGAGTACATTTCTAGATGGGCATTGTTAAGACCAATGCATGTAAAAATGCAAAATCTGACTAAAGAACAGCTTTAGTGCACCTTATCTTCATGAATCAATTACATTACTCATGGACAACTGCGTGTACTTTTGAATATCAAATTCATGGGGATGCTTTAGGATGGACTGAATGCTAATGATAAATTCTGCAATACAACGCCTGTTCAGTGTTCAGAGGAATTGGATGTATTTCTATCTACATGGAGAAGTTAGTGGTTCATTGTTTTCCTCAAAGAGTATCTCACTGGTTTGTATTATTACTCAACATTTAGAGCAACCCACAGAAAAACTGACAGTTCACAATTATGACTCCACATCAAGATCCGATTAGTTCATATGGGCTTTTATGGCTCCACACAAAGAACAAGGTGGATCATAAAACTTAACATACAGAATTGGAGGGTTCATATCACTCCACATAGAGAACCTGATAGTTCATTCCAGAGTCTTGGTTTCTTACAAGTGATGCCACCAAACTGCCCACCTTGTGAGAGTTGGATTGACTGTGACACACAACTGCACATATATCCACACTGTCTGGTAGACTCTCTCCAAGGATCTGGTCGCGGATATCCTCAATTGTCTCCCTTCTCTCATCCTTCTTGTCAATTTCAACCACAGTAACAACTGTCTTGCGAGTTAAGAAAGAACACTTAGTACATACCTTGTTTACTGTGTTACGAGTACCTTTATTTTTTCCACTGGACTCCTCTGTTCTACTGGATTCCTCTGAATTGTTCAATTTATCTGTCAACACATTTAAGCTGCTGTCACTGTCTTCTACAGAATGATCCACTATAATCTTGTTCATCAGGGAACAGATCTTCTTAATTTTTGTTGCGATTTCCAATTCTAAGCTTTTTTGAGGTACAAAGAAGATAAATCCTGAGTCTGTGCAATTTGGGATCTTTTCAGATGATATCTGACAACAGCCAAAAAAATAATTTGAATGTGTTTAAATTTCTGTCAGTAAATGGGAAAATTATGTTTGGTACACACAAGTACATCTACATACATTACCAAAGTATATATCATACATATTATATTATATCTCAATGGAAACTTTTTCAAAAAACTATTTCTTTGTTCTTTAACTAGTTACAGTTAGTAAATGCACGTAACAATTTCAGGAAATGGTATCTAAAAGGCAATTGAATTAAATGAAAGAGGAAATACAATACAGTCAAACTTCGTTATCTCAAACTAGATGGAACTGTTTAAAAACTTCAAGATATCAGAGTATTCGAGATATGGAGAGTAAAATACTTTAAAAAATAAGTAGTTGGGACTTACAAATCACTTCGACATATCCATTCGATTATAAGAATTCTTGTATTCGAGATATCAGTGTTCGAGATATCGAAGTACAACTGTATATACAATATAATTGATAAGCAATATCTTATTTTAGGTGCCTTTTGCAGCATCTAATCTAATGAATAATTCATTGGTTTCTTTACATGTTTGTGAAAAGAATTTCAATAATTAAATGAATTCTTACATTTTTTAAAACAGTATCAACCAAATCATGACACAATCCTCATTTTCAAAAACCAAAGTTTCACTTTCACAAATGATGATTTCATTGGTAGAATACAGAATTGAACATTGTAAAAATCAATTTAGGCATGTTAAACTGAAACTAGCATTACCTTGAGACCGCTGCTTGCAATACAGCTCATAACTGTATCTCTTAGGTGTGAACTTCCCTCCTCAACATATATTGATGACAGATTTTCTATAGTAAAATGATTTTCATACTTATGAGTTCAACTAGTTTTATTGTAAGACTGAAGTATAAAGTATTTTTATGGAGAAAAATATATCAAGGAATGATATAAAAATATACCAATGAATCAAAATATGGTATAGACCTGTTAATATCCCTTCAGCTGCAAACAAGTCTTTTCTGTATGTCACCTTTGAAATAAATTAAAGGGAGGTAAACATAATTTATGCATATACCATGAATTCATTATCATCTTCCAAACAATTGAAGGAAAAACAATTTTTAAACTTTCATTTAATATTATGCCTTTTCAACATGATATTAAAAAACAGAATTAAACAAGGTCCACTCATGAATTGTGTTTCAGTTTTTATCCCCACCCACCTTCCATAGAGAGTCTGGTCCTTCCACTAGCCAGGCCTTCGTACCTGTGTACTTCAGAGCCAGGTGGAGGCATTCTGTACCAAACTCAAAGTCATACTCAGTGGCCTGCAATAAGGACATGGTTAGCTCTTGTGTACAAATTTACCAATGTTATTAGAATTAATCATGCATTACTTCAGCAAAAAAATGTGCGATGAAATTGTATACACACCTGTAAAATGAATGTATAATATCTAATATACTGTGGAATCATTTGAATTTGCATGGGTCAACTTACATTCATTAAAGCCATATATTTGTAGATCTGCCAGTTGAAATTATTGTAAAGACAATATGTTTTACGATATGTTGAAAAGTAAATTTGCAAGAAAGGGGTACCTAATGATTTCATGAAAAGTAAACAACTGCAAAATGTAATGATTTCATAGAATTTACAGCTTCATTTCTTCAGAGGGTGTCACAAAGTTTATCTTACATTCAGTTATTCATTTATATAAAACCTATGTCAGAAGTATAGGACTGCAGGAAACAAAACCTGAGGTAATACCTTTTCATAGGCAGTGTTAATGACATTAAAGTGAAATCCCTGGGGCATCTCACTGGCAAGATATTTGGTTCTGTCAAGAGATTCTGACAAAAATCCATCGCTGCTCTTGGCTATCACGGTGGAAGTCAAAGGTCTAGTGATGCCTGATGCCTAGATCAAACACAGATCATATCAGATTTAGAATATAATTCAATACATGTGAGCTTCTTTCCAGAAGACAATGTAGATTTGATTAAAAAGACATAGTCATTAATTAAGCTGAAATTTTTCAAATTCTGTTTTTCTGTTTTTGATATTTATTGTTAGTTTATGTGTGTTGAACCACTGATGTCAAAGTTTTTGCACATGCATCTTCACTAGCCAAGGGTTTTCGGTCCACTTTGCTCCCCATAAACCCTTGACAGATTTCATTACGAAAACTCGGTGATGTGGTGGCGCTATCTAGCGAGCAACTTGAGTTGCGCCCCTTGCATATTTACATTTTAATCGAATTAAACAACAGGTTATATACACACTACAGCATTAATTGTTGACTACCGAATATCAGAACATAATTAACAATGCTATTAAATACGAATTAAGTTATATCCTAGGGAAAGCACGGAATGTTTTATTCATAGTGTTTTGTAAGGACCTGTACCGGGAGTGAAAAAGTCGCCGATTTATATGAAAGCTTTCATGCCATAAAACCAGGTATCGTTGTCATGAATATTGTGGACCAAAGAAATTAAATAAAACATAGCTCACTGAACCTTTAAAAGCAATAACCATAAGCAGGAACATATATACTAACAGGATAGGCAACTTCTACATTCGCCGTGTTTACTTCTCATGCTATCACGTGAGCCTTGACAAGTATGTAGAACTATGGTCAATCCCAGTAAAATATATAGGTTTTTAAAGCGATCTGGTTAAACAACCGTTGGGAAGGCACTGTACTCGAGAACTTGTGTCTCAATTTGTTAAAAGCACCGAATGTTTTACCAAAGATCACACATGTGTTTTCTTTTAAAGTTTATATTTACAAGCACTGCGATTGGATCAGCTTCTCGCAGCTGCAGCCAATCATAAAATGGAGCTTGTTCACTGAGTTTTCGTAATGAAATCTGCCAAGGGTTTTTGGGGAGCAAAGTGGACCGAAAACCCTTGGCTAGCAAAGATGCTGCACATGTAGATCAGCAGTTCAGAGAAATAGTGCTATACCAAATAAACTTACACCATGAAGTCTGGCAGCATTAGCCACATCTTTCACAACATTTTCTTCTGCTAGAACTCTAACAATATCATGAATCAACACCACATCATCCCCACGACACACTACAATACAAAAAAAATTTCAAATAATAAATTAACAAAAGTAAGAAGATAGAGATTTCCAGTTTTTATCATTTTTAAACATAATTAGCATATTTTGATTATACAAATAAAAATGAATTTTTGTAAATTATTATTGAGGATTTTGAAAAAACTACACATCATATGCATGTATGTAAGCTTCGGGCTCATTAAAAATACAATTAATGACTTAAATTATCCTGCTTTGCAAATTTTTTTATTAATATCTTTATATTTGAATTCTGTTATTCAATTAACAAGTTTTACCTATCAAAATCCTGTACAAATTACATATTAATAATGAAAATGACTTTTTCTACTGTCTGACATTTAAAGAAACACATAATTTATAATAAAAAAATAAATATACAGTTACTACTTAAGAGTACACTTGTTCTCAATTTTTAGACACAAGAAGTAAGAAATATCATAAAAAGTAAAACATATTGAACACTACATAACTTTCCACTTTTTGAACACTACAAAACTTTCCACTTTTTTAAATTATGACAGAGTTATGACACTCTTTTATGTGGTTTTATTCGAGGTTGATAATGCTATTAGCACAGGAAAGATAACCCTGATTATTTCTTCTACATGTAGCTAATGCAATTCAGTTTTCTTGACATATTATCCTACATTTTTTATTCATTCTTTAATTTCTGTTTTGTTCCGATATTTTAAGGATAAAGCCTAACAATGTTTGGTCAGAGAGAGGTTATATATAGATGCATGGCAAAGTCATACAAGTGCACTTTGGATATATCCTAACTCGGACCTGGCAATCGTTGGATGCCTGTCCAGTATACTGTTCCAGCTCACCCACCATCTTTGACGGCCTTCACTCCATTGTATATGGACCTATGCCTGGTCTTTGCCCCAGCTACAACCCTCACTCTGGTCAGATTGTTACCCTCAAGCTGCTCCTGTACCCAGGGTATGTCGCTTAGAGAGACAACCACTACTATTGTGTGTATCCATGGAAATCTATCAGATAAAAAAAATGTAACAATTAATGTATCAAAATATTACCTAGATATCCATACAATAACACCTATTGTCTGTACAAATCTTTCATATACATGTTCATTATAAAATCATTTCAAAAGGAGTTTGTTTTTCATTTAATGGTACACATTCATTCACAACAATTCTTATTTGTCCATATGAATAATGTATATGACAGGAATTTATCTCTTGCATTGATTTTGTGAACCTCACAATCATTACTACCTGTCGATTGGGGAAAATATTCTCCTATTAAATTAAATTGCCGAATTTAACACCCATCTAATTATCTCTTTATTAATTATGTAACAACTTCTGTATAATATTCTATGTAAGCTCAATAGACAATACCTATGAAAGGCTTGGACAGTGTACAAAAATAATGATTTATTCTTAATGTCTGTGTATTGCTTTGGTAAAGGTGTTCCAAATCTTAAACCAACTCCACTTCCTGGTAAAACTACAAATACTGGAAAATCCATGGCATCTTAAATAGAAGAGAGGAAAATTATTACATAAAATCACAAGAAATACTAATCTACAACTATTAAAGGTAATAATGAAATTAACATTACATGTACATATACATCTTATTTTTTAAAAAAACATGCTGTCATATTCTTTTCATGGATTTAGCGTATGGTTGTGTTGTTTAAGTAAATCTCAAAATGTTTTAAATTGTATATATAGACACCTCATCTGTAGTCTGTTACTGTCAAAAGGACTTGTGAGTGATAAACATAGATAAGTCCCGAAAGTGCCTTCGACAGAAGCTTCCGAAAGAAATTTAATTATTTTCTAATCTGATTTGTTATTGGATGAATGTTGAGTGAAAGCCAATGAAATTAGGTTTTACTTCAGACTCTTCGGTACACGCATCAAAATGGCCGAATCAGGTGGATCAATGTTTAAAAAAAGAACAAAATTTCAAAGATCTCGACAGAAAGCCAAAAGTGCATCCGGTAAAATAGAATTTGATAGACATCTTTAGTTTTCTTTTGATAAAATATGATATACGTATTCACTGTACTGTATTCTGTAGTAAAGCTCTATACGTTTTTAACTCGTCGTGGTGTTTAACAAGTTGTCATGCTGGTTGCTTAATGTTGCACACCACTATTAATTTTTACGATATATTCTTACCAAAATTACGCAACTTTAGATACGGATAGCGAGTTTAAAACAAACTTTTGGGGAATTTCCTCTCTACAACTTTTAAAACAATTGTTCCTAACCAATTTAGTAGCAAAAAACACAGCCATCCACAAATGCACGAGAGTTTGTTTACATCAAAGTTATACATGTGCTTGAAAGTCATGTCCGAGCCCTTTCATCCCCCTGCCGAAACAACTGGCATCAAAAATTCAAGTGACCTCATATTTTTACAAAGGTGGGAAAATCAGGCATTATACACATTTTTCATCTCATATAAAAGTACAGTCCCTGTCGCTGGCGGAAAACTCCTAAAAATGAAGGGGAATTCAGGAATTATTTTCCCTAAGCCATGTTTTGATGTGAACCTTCGGAAAAGTAGTGTTGTGAGGCCTGCATTAAGGATGATTCAACCTATATATCATCGAATTGCCATAAACAATAAGTTTTTAGAGCTTTTACATTATTATACAGGTGACATTAGTGATATTTAGTTTTGTGATGTGTTTTCCATGCCATTCCTAGTTTGAAATTCTATTTGGTTGATGCTGAAGATCGGAAATTTATAATTTATTTCTATATCTGACACTATTTGATACTCTGATACTATTTATCAAGCTACTACAGCCATTTTCATTTGAAACTAGCATTTTGAATAGGCCCTTCCACAATGACTCCGGCACTGCTCTCTTGCAGGGCTTTGCCAAAGTTTTAGTAGGTAGATAATTAAATGACATAATTGAAAAAATTGACATTATGTCATATTTCACCAAACTATGTTTTTTTGTCCTGCAAAAGAGCAGTGCTGCAGTTACCATGAAGAGGTCTATTGAAAAGAATTATGATAGATATGAATCTTTGATACAACAATTAAATAATTCCCTGTTGTAATATGAAGAACAAATTGTTACCAAACTTTTATCTTTCAGGTAGTAGTGACTCAGATGATGAAGGTAATGTTGCCATCAAAAAGTCAAGAAAGTCCCACCACAATCCTTTGGTTCAAGGGGTAAGACTTCTTCTGTCTAAAGTTTCATGTTACTTAGGCTGTCCAAATTTAATTCTATATTTGCTGTCACCTGGGCCAATAGGTTTAGGAGAAATCATTTTAAAAAATCAAAGAAGAAAATCTATTTTCAATGATATCTTTTCCAATTTGATTTTTAGATTGATTTTACTTTTTGCAACAAAAATACTGCAATCTGTAGAAATATGATATGTTTAGGGCAAATTATTGATTATAGATATCAGATACTCAAAGGGATTGTCTTTATAACAGACTAAAATATAACTGACTTAAACAATTATCATACAGCTAGTCAATAAGAATCATAAATTCTCAATGTATTTGATTTGATGTTAAAGAAGTGTATATTTAAAAAATGATATAAATATTAAAGTTTGATTGTAAAACTTGCTACAGTTTGTTTTGAACTTAGAAGTATGTGATATACCATAAGAATGTTTAATATTGTTTATCAAACTATGATAAAATCACTTTTAATTAACAATTTTACAATGCTGTCATTGTGAAGGCATGTACAGTGTACTCTTATGATGTTTAGGGTTCTTTGTCAATTGCTGTTATTGTGTTTGTGCCCAAAAAATATTTGTCTTGGTACCTACAATAGAAGAACTTTAGCTGATTTGGATAACTAGGAGAAAAACATGAACATTTGTATTGTAATAGGAAAGGTTTGTGACAGGAACGGATACCTAACATTTCTAGCCAGGTGTTCTACATGTCTTATACACTTAGAACTATTGTAAACATGAAAATGTGTATGAATTTGGAAATTTATCATGATTAACAGTGACATTTATTTTTATGCCCCTCTTCGAAGAAGGGAGGGTATATTGCTTTGCTGCAGTCTGTTGGTCTGTCCACCAACAGCTTCCTTTCACTTTCTTCGCAGAGGGTGAACGTATTAAAATGAAATTTGGTATACAAGTTTATCATGATAATATCTAGATCAAGTTCGATGCTGGGTATGATTGACCAATTTTCGACAGAGTTGTGCCCCTTGGACCTAGAAAAATTCCTATTATTTGCAGTTTCTGTTCATTTTCTTCACAGAGGATGCACATATTGAAATGAAATTTGGTATACAGGTTTATCATGATGATATCTAGGTCAAGTTTGATTTGGGGTATGGTCAATTTTCAACACATTTATGCCTCATGGACTTAGAAGAATTCCAAATATTTGCAGTTTCCATTAATTTTCTTTGTAGATGTTTCAATTATTTGCAGTTTCAACTCATTTTCTTTGCAGATGTTTCCAAGGGAGGGGGGCATAAGTGTTTTACAAACATCTCTTGTTAAACATGTAAAAATTGTTAACTTGTGAAAATTTTAAGGTATTCGATGTATAACGACCACATTTTGTACCTAATAAATGAATGGTCCGATATTCTCAATCATGATATCATATTGACAGTGTTATCAAATAAAAATACTCCACCAAAGGAATTTTCAAAATTTTGATTATGATCCAACTAATTACACCTTGAATTTTGCATTAAAGTCTATGCGCAACATATGTTTTATTACGATATTGTAAAAAGTAACTTAAAATTCGTAGAACTCTCTTGGTTAATACATGCATAAACTTTCTCTTTATTAATCTATGAAAGAAAATGAATCACTTACCGCAGATATTTTGACAAAATTAAAATTTTCTTTTTTTGTCGAGGGGGGAGATAACTCATTAAAAAAATTTGAAGTGCAAAATGACCGGCTTTTTATATGCTGTCAGTCATGTGAATTTGGTTTATTTCACTTTCATTGTTACCTCGCAATACATATTTAACTAGTTTAAAATGATTCAAAATTGTTCAATATCCCTTCATTATACATTGAATACCTTAAGCAAATGATTCTGGTTGGAATAATTAATCTTTATCAAATAATTTGCAGTTGTTTAATTTTGAATTGATGCTTAAAAATCTTAAATTTTTAGCCAACAGATATTTACACAAAAAAAATTCAATAATGAAAAATATTTTTTACAAAATACTTTTGTTAAAAAATTAAAAAAATATCTTTCAACCTAGTTGATTTCTTTATTGTTGTTATTTTTAAACTTAGATTCTGTCACTCAGTAAAGATGCTGTTACATTACTTTGACAGACAAAAGGATTTCGACAGAGGAAGGAAATTGGTTACAGTGGAAGTGAAAGTGAGGATGACAACAAAATCTCAGTCAGCTACAAATCTAGTAGAACAGGAGTAAGTTTTATTGTGAATTTACCGTTGTATAAAAATAAAAAATAGATAATGTATACTCATACTAACAGTTTTCACCGTCAAATTATGATTTATATTGCTGTAGACAGTTTTTTATTACTACTTGAATCTTCATGAAGTCATAATGAAAATTTTTGTTCATTGATTTTGTGTCAAAGACTGAGGACCCAATGGATTTGCTTTTATGTCTGAATGTGTGTATTTTTGTCTCTCTGTCTAAACCTTTATGATTTTTTTTAATTTTTGTATTATATTGATCAACATGCAATTAAGAATCCCCATTTGATGGCTTTATTGGTAAACTTTTGGTAAAATTCAAAGTCTGTTCATGAAGTTAATACATGTAAATGTATTGGTTTCTATATAATATGGTCATGTTCAGCATAAATATAAGAAATACATGTATAGTGGATTTTTTTTTTTCAATAAGCATATAATAACTGCATAGTTTTCAATTTATGTATTGATAGTCATGACTTTTGTGTTGTAGAAGCGAGAGGGACCAGATGACATGGGAGCCACTGCTACAGTGGAAATAGACACTGATCGAGACAGAGACGCGCAGGCTATTTTTGAGAAATCTCAGGAAATTAATAAGGTAAATACTCTTTTACATGTCTATGATGTATTTTATTTAGTTTTTTGGGGATTTTTTTAATTCAATGAATCTTTTTTTTTTGTCCCTCATGAAATACTATTTGCTTGTAAAGATGAACTTCTAATTTTTTTGTTATTGATTAATACTTTTGTAATAACTTTCCATTATATCTTTTTTGACAAGAAAAACAATTCATTTAAAAATTAAAGGTCTCTAAGAATAAGTATATGTATGAGATTTTTCAATTATAATTTTGTGTGGCATGGTTTTTTTATTGTGTGTTTGAATAAATAGATTTGAGTCACATGGTTAGAGTGTTTTAATAAAAAAGACTTTTATAAATGCGATCGACAATGATACGAAAATCGATTGTGTAGATGGATTCAGGCTAATAAATTTCAATGTATAATGAGAGGTTGTACAAATGTTGTTTTATTTAGAATGGCATTTGGGAAAATATAGACAGAGAACAAGTCATAATGTTGGTTTTAACTTTTAAGTATGTATAATAAAAATAAATACTACTAAAGTGCAGATATTCCTATGTAATACTTGTTGGTTATTTATTCAACACTTCATTGCAAACAAAAACATACATTCTTGCAAGAGTTGCTGCTCTTGATGCATCCCTTTACATCTTTGTGCAATGTCTTTGAAAATGAAGAAGCTACAGTACATGTATCAACACTTTGGTAAATTTGAAAAATTTAGTTTTAGGGGTTTTTTTTCAATTTAGGCCTTAAAAGGACAGGAAGATGACAAAATATACAGAGGAATTAACAACTACGCTCCAATCATAGAGAAGAAAGACACAGCTCAAGGAAATGCATCAAGTGGCATGGTCAGGTATGTATAAAAGTTGTTATATGAATATGCATAGGCTCAGGTACATGTACAGGGTATGTTACCTGGTTTACATTATATAAATAGTGCCTGTTTGGGAGGGTTACAGTTGAAATTGACACCCCTCGAAATTTTTGCGCATGTAACAATTCGTATTGTTATACTGTAGACATATTTTTTTCCACGGGGTCATAATTCCGCGGAATCACAATATCAATTTAATCCGCGGGTAAAAATTTACGCGGATTCTTTGAACGAAAAAAAAACAACATTTGAATAATTATTATTAGATATAGTTCTGAGCAATTTTCGATCATTACCTAGAATTTGTTCAACTTTGAACTTAAATTGTAAGAACTGTTCACAATGAGCAGTAATTATCGGCTGTGCACTGGTCGGTAGTCATTAGTTAGCCGTCAAGATGTTACGAAGCTGGCTAAAATCGTCTGAAAAACCATTTAATCTTTATTAACTGTCAATTTATGGGTTCACATGTCGTTTAAATTATGAGTTGATAAGTGTTATCAATTAGAAATCAGAGCACAAAGGGATCTAAGAATTGCAGTAAAAACACGGGTCTTGGCGTGTAGTTAATTGGGTCATTGAAAGACAGACCCGCTTGGGGCTATTTGTCGTCTGACACGTGCCGTTATCTCAAGCTTGGAGAAGTTTAAATTTCATGCAATTAAATTTACAGAAAATTCAAATCTTTAGGAGATTAAATTATTTATTATGTGAATTCTCAATACTTTGACAGTTTGCATAGATAAAAACGATATACATTGGGTACACATATATGCAAGTGTTCTATAATGTAGTAACTTCCGATTATCCTTATTCATGTAATGCAATTCCAAAACGCACTTTAAGTACACTGGGATAAAATTCCGCGGAAAATTTGTGCCCGCGTTCATAGCGTAAATTAATACCACGCGGACAAAAGTACGTCTACAGTACTTTCATGTTAAATACTGAAATCTGATTGGTTAAGATGCAGTTAATAATATTTTCTATTACCCTCAGCATTAGCAACGCACTTAGCAACGGATAACATTAAAAATTGTTACATGCGCGAAAATTATGCGTGTACGGTTCGCTGTAGAATTCACGTTATTCCTATATAAAGGCAGTAAAATTTTCTTAAAATTAAGACATTCAGTATAACAAAATAAATAGTGCCTGTTTGGGAGGATAACAGTTGAAATTGACACCCCTCGAAAACCATTGTCAACCTCCGCTTCGCGTCGGTTGACAATGGTTTTCTCGGGGTGTCAATTTCAACTGTTACCCTCCCAAACAGGCACTATTTATATAATGTTACCCGTTGCTAAGTGCGTTGCTAACGCTGGGGGTAATAGAACAGATTATGAACTGCGTCTAAACCAATCAGATTTCAGTATTTAACATGGAAGTATAACAAAATGTAATTATGAGGTATGCATGTACATTCCTGGAGGTTGAGTTTACATGATTATGTACATGTACGTTTATTCATGTTGATTCTGTTTCCATTGTGAGGTACATGTTCAGTTGACATATTTAGGTTCTGTTTGCATAGTAAGGCATGCTACATGTAAGACATACTGACTCAGACTCTGTTTGTGTAGTCTGAGCTATGATGATGTATGTAGGCTTAGTTTGCACAGTGAATATGTTTATATAAAAGACTGTTTGCATGGTCAAGTTTGTTGAAACATGTTGATGCATGTGGGGTCTGTATGCATTGTCAAGTAGGATGTTATAGTAAGCATCTGTTTACGTAAGATATACATTTCATAATGAGGTATGTTGATAAATCAGTCAGCAAGTGCCTTTTCCAGGAAATGTTTGATGCATACCTCTAGAAATTTGCATTTTTTATCCGTACAATGTATCTCTATCCTCATCTGACAGCCCATTTTCACAACGTCAAGGTTTTGTGATCTTTATCTGTTAACATATGAATTAAATAGACTGTAATTTAATGCTTTTAACCCCCTTTTCTTAAGTTGATCCTCAAATACTTTTAATGCTCTTGACCTTTTAAATTTTTTTAATTAATTTTACACTTGAGGTGTGAATAGCTTAAAGAGGGTTAAAGGTGACCCTTTGGTCCATCTCCATTCTTCTCTCTAATGACCTTATCTTACTTTCTGGAAATATCAACTGCTTTTTCATTGTCTTAGCAGCCACTTTTGCAGGCATAGCTTTTTCTTACTCTCCCTTCATAAAATCTTGCGTCTTTTACTTGCCCTTGATGCCAGATATCAAGTTATCTGATTTTTGACATTCACACATTTAATTATCTAATGTACATGTAAACTAAAATAATATTTATTATACTTTTCTAACATAGTTAGGTTTGATAAAAAGAAAAAGTCTTACTGAAGAGTCAAAGTTGTTGATGGTTTATTGCATCTTCAGTAGCCCAGGATTCCAAACATTGCATTCCTCATAATGATTGGGGAGGATTGTAGCATATCAGAAACCCTAACGAAGATGAATTTATTTTTGCATAACCATGAACTAGTGAGTCATAAGGTCAATTTTTTGTTAACTTTAAGAAACACACCAAATACATTTACTAAGTAAGGTCTAATAATTTTACCAGATTTTGTTTAATTTTCTGTTTGGTGAGAAGATAAGTTACCATCTTTTTGTTAGGTTCATGTGATGTGGTTCTGCATGCAGTCTACTGCAGCTTAAGGCTGGTAACTCAGCATTGTTAGGTATGTCTATATAATAGATTTATATAATAGAATTATGATCTGAATCAATTTGTTTGCAGTTGGTGAAGCACAATCATGTATTTCATTCAAGACACAGTACACAGAATAAATTTCTGAGGCAGAAATGATCAGTCCTTTACTTGCCAGTTCATCATTGACATTATAGATCTTAATTGGGAGGGGGATGGATTACAGAAGAGATTCAAAAGTATGAACACATACAGTCTAGACTGTCTTATCTGACCATCCAAGGGATTAATAGAAAAAGTCACATAAGACAGGGAGTCACATAACGCAGTCCAACACTAACCTTGCTTAATTTGTAAAATCAATCCAACTGAAAGAATAAATTTATTTCATTGTCACCTATAAATGGGCTACTGTGATGTAAGTTCAATGAACAGACAGTCACTTGAACTATTTGTAGAAATCTTTTGAGTAGGTGGTATGAAAAGTGTGAATTTTGAGGTAGAATGTATCTCCTATTGGAGACATTAACTTGATAAACAGATAATTAAACTTCACCGTTTCTGTTCATTTCAGAAAAGGTCCCATGAGGGCACCTGCACATCTTCGCGCCACTGTTCGATGGGATTATCAGCCCGACATCTGCAAAGATTACAAAGAAACAGGATTCTGTGGATTTGGAGGCAAGTCAAGTTTGGGCATAAAAACACTCCAAAAAACCCAACACACATTTAAATTCCTAATTAATTTGTTCACGTGATAGACCAAGGTTTCTGCTTAAGACAATACTTATATTGTTTTTTGTTTCTGGCTTTCTATTATATTTATGTTGGAAATTTATAATACATTGATTTTGCTTAATGGAAATTTGATTTAAAAAAATTAATTGTTTTTTTTTATAGACAGTTGCAAATTTTTACATGACAGAAGTGATTACAAACATGGATGGCAGCTAGAGAGAGAAATGGATGAAGGTCGTTATGGCAAGACTGGTAAGAAATCTGGATTTTAAATATTTATTTCTGTTGTATGATAGAAAAACCAGTAGTTAAGAACTTATTTGAACCTCCAGCAAATTGACTTGTTTTATTACCGCATGAATAAAAAGAATTGTAAAATACATGCACATATAAGAAAAGAGAAAATCTAAACATTTAGGGACCATTTAGGCTACCCAAAGTTAATTCTGAGTTTAACGTCACCTTCAAAATACCAATCGTAACTGGGAGGGTGAAAAAATTAACACGAACAAAGTATTCAATCAAATTCTGTCATTTTTTTTTTCATTTCTATTATTCCAAAAAAAAAAAGTATTCAAGCTACTTGTAGAATGTTCTCCCTGTCAGTTTTAAAGACAATCAAAATTATTATATTTGAAGAATAAACCATGTTGTTATACTTTCATGTTAAATACTGAAATCTGATTGGTTTAGACGCAGTTCATAATCTATTCTATTACCCTCAGCGTTAGCAATGCACCTAGCAACGGGTAACATTACGAATTGTTACATGCGCAAAAATCATGCACGTATGATTAGCCTTAGAATTCAGGTTATTCCTATCTAAAAGCAGTGATGTTTTCTTTAAAATTAAGACATTCAGTATAACAAAATAAATAGTGCCTCTTTGGGAGGATAACAGTTGAAATTGACGCCCCTCGAAAACCATTGTCAACCTCCGCTTCGTGTCGGTTGACAATGGTTTTCGAGGGGTGTCAATTTCAACTGTTACCCTCCCAAACAGGCACTGTTAATATAATGTGCCCTAAACATTTAGCATTTCTACAGTTAGCATTATTTTACATGTAGTTGCAAAAAGTAAAATCAAACTGAAAAAAATAAAATTCAAAATTGGGGTTTGTGTTTTTTTTAAATGACAATTTCTCTTTAACCTACATATGCGAGTGACATTAAACTTAGAAATAACTTTTTACAGCCTTAAAATGTCTTAAAAATCATGATAATTTAAAAAACAATTTTTTCAGAGTCTATTAAAATTTACTCATTCAATTTGAATAAAATAAAGGCATGAAATTCCAAATTTATCATTTTTTATTAAATAACTTATCATTAATATTAGTGGCATTGTAATTATTATAAACTCTATTGTTATGGAATGAATAGACATTGTATCAGTAAAGGAATTTTCCTAATCCTAGTACCAATATTTTTAATTAATTTTCAATCTCAGTCTAGAGCTTATTTCACTGTCATGATCATGGCTATATTATGATGCCTTACAGATGAAGGTAACTACGAGATCAGCAGTGATGAGGATGAGATGCCCTTTAAGTGCTTCATATGCCGTGAATTCTTCACCAATCCAGTAATGACAAAGTGAGTGCGATTGAATTCCCAAGGGGGAACTGGGGGATAATTACTTCTTAATGAAAGGTGCATTACTGTTTATCAGTAGAATACAGTCCCTTGACTCAGGAATGATTACATAATCTGTGTGTGATAACACTAACTGCCTACTTACTCTTCTTAGGTCCACAAAAATCTGTTGTCTTATGATACATATTTGTAAAGAATTTTTTTTCATCTTTATAAAATGGAGTTTAAAGGGTCACTTGTTTTGATTATTTTCCACTCTTCTTGATAGAATTTTAAGACAGTTAAAATTTTGGTGATTCAGATAAATGTAATAATTCATTAAAATGAAAACATTTCAAAATACTTCAGAAGCATACCAATATTTGTATGTTTATATTTTGCTGGTGATTTTGTAGATGTAAGCACTATTTTTGTGAGAAGTGCGCTCTTGCCCAGTACAAGAAATCAAAGCGATGTTTTGTGTGCAATGAGCAGACTATGGGAGTTTTTAACCCTGCCAAAGGTTTGTATTTGCTTTGTATGCTTCAAGTTATAATTATTTCTATTTCTCTGGGGGAAAATTAAGCACAGAATTTAGATTAAAGGTATTGTTTGAAAAAGAACAATACATGTACGTAGTTGTCTGTACACTGTTGTCTGTTGCAATCACAGTGAATGAATTAGAAGTTTTGTGCGCAGTTTATGGAATTTTAGTACAACCCTTTTAAGAGTTTATTTTCATTTTGCACTTAATTAATCAATTAATATTGCTGTATGATATTCAATAAGACTGGTTTTAAATAAGTAATTTCTTCTTTGTAGAATTTATCATTATACCCGCGCTTTCTACAGAAAGTTTGGGTGTATTGTTGTAACCCTGTTCCGTCCGTCTGTCTATCTGTTATGTTACTTTCTCAAACTGCTCTTACATCTTATTAACCAGCAAACTGAACTCTTAGAGTTTGATTGGGGGTGTTGTGTTTTGTTTTGTAAAAAGGTTTCAAAAATTCTCTGGTAGTCCTGGGAGTCAAATAATTGGTTAAAAATTATGGGGGTTTTTTTCACAAAAAACCTTCTTCCTCAAACTCCTCCTACATTTTCAACAATAGACAAATAATCTCTTGAAGTATGTTTTCAGGTATCCCATAGATGTTTAATAAGGTTTCGAGTTTTTCAATTTTGTCCTGGGGGTGGCTGAAAAATGACGATATTTACAAAAAAAATCTCTTCAAAAACGTCAATATCTTTTGCAGTAGCCAAATGACTTTCTCGGATATGATTTAGGGTGTCATTATGAAGTGTGATCAGGTTTCCGAATTTATTTTATCGCAGGGATCGTTGGCAACAAAAAAATTTTGTTTTTTTTACAAAAAATTATGGTTTCCAGAACTCCCCTTACAACTTTTGGAGTAGCTACGTCATCTTTTAGGATATGATTGGGGCTGTCCTATAGATATGCAGTATGGTTTTAAAAATTTTAATTTCATTCAGGGAGTCAATTAGTAGCAGAAAATTGATGTTTATTACTCCTAAAAAAAAATCTAGATCCCAGAACTCCTCTTATGATTTAATGAATAGACAATTCAGGAGGGTCTGGACCCCTCACTCCCACCCCTTCTGTTCTCTAAATCTGTGCACACGATGATATTTGCACACAGAAGCAAATCTCTAGCCGGCAACCACCGACGGGAGGGGGAATAATTTAATTTTGTTTGTAATAATTATATAGATCATACTTCCTATGACATGAAATGTTAAGATTATTGATTAACTTAAAATTCACATGCAAACAGTTTAACGTCAAATTGTACATAAAGGGCCGCTCATGTCTATTATGGGATGGGATGTCATCCTTTTTGAGAATTATAAATTTTAAAAATTACTGGAAATTGCATGTGGACTTCATTTTTACTAGAACTGGTACAAAACAGTGTTATTTAGGGGGCAAACACTTGGTGCGGGTATGACTGTCTAATGACAGCATCTAGTTCTTTTAGTTAATGTTTCCTTAATTACTAAATATACTCTTTCTACTTTAAACCTCTTTTTTAATCACTTAAGATGATATTTACCATCCAAATATGTAAGAGAAAGTGACAGAAACCAGTTTGCAAAACCTGTATGTTCTACCGGTAAACAATAGTGATAAGAGAAATCGTACAGATTTTTGATTAGATGATGTATGAAGCGGTATTATTTTCCATGACCATTATGAATTAAAGATTAATACTTTTCTGATTACCAAGCCACTGGAAAATCACACAATCTCAGGACTTTCACCCACATGTAATTACTGCTTGATTTGTGATTTAATTTGATTGCTGACATTTCTCAGTCAGAATCTATGGGGCTGACACTTCTGTTCATGTTTTGTTTTTTGCTGAACAGACACAGCTAATGATATTTTCATCTTTTCAGCTCACCTGAGCCTATGGCTTGAGTGAGGTTTTCTGATCTTGGTTGCCATCATCTTTTTTAAAAGAACCATTGTAAATAAACACAACACAAAGCATCACTGAGTGGAGAGCTTTCACGTTATTTCAAGTGAATTATCTTGCTCCCTACCTAGGGGAGATAATTCAGATAAAGGGAAAATAGAGTTGGGTGGCTTAAAAATCTTTTGATGAAAAATCAAGTAGTCGGTAATATTCACATTAAATGTATTACACTTATTTTCTGATTTACTCTATGGTAGGTTTAATTTGTTCAAATTATGACTCCAAGGAGGTCATAATGAGGTCATGATAAGAATTCAAAGGAAAGAAATACCAAACATTCTTTGAATCAGTCTTTTGAAGAACATGAAGTCTCTAATTTGTAAAATTTATATGGAATCAAGCTAGTACATCAGAATGTTTCGCTTTAGATATGCCGTTACCACTGTATATCGAGTTTTGAGTGTAATGTTTAATTTTAGGAATGGACAATTTTTAAAAACGCGTATGAAGGAAAGGGAGGCTAACATGATTTAAAAGTTTAATGATTGCTCAGTAGTTTTACTTAATCAAATACAATATAAAGATTATCTTAATGCATTTTATTTTTATGGAAACATTTTATCAGTAATGTTTACCATATTTATCCTATTATTAAACATACAAGTAAACTCATGCTTGTTGAAACTACTTTACAGAATATAGCTAAACTTATTGAGAAAAATACTTTCTTATGTATTTACTGGAGAAGCACATATATTCATTTGGTTAAAATTTCACTGTATTTAAACCAAATAAAATATCATTGGGATTAAATATTGTCCTATAGTAATCTCTGAAAGTGTATCAACTCTGTATTTATGAATACTTGGGTTAAATATTTGTCATAGATTTGATTTCGCTGATAAACACTGCCAACGAAAATAACAAAATTAAATCATCAACAAATAATTTTGCATCTACATTTATGTTTTCTTTAATTTCATAAATTTTTACTCCATCGTGTTCCTGTCATTTATAAAAACTTCTTTAAATATAACACATACAAGTTTGATTCCTGTGAAACCTCTCTAAAACAAAAATGAATACCACTTGATCATGTTACATGCTAACACATTTATTTCCCTGTTGCTTTTTCAAATTATACTTACATGTACTTTGAACAACTGGCTCCTACCTTCTCATTAAGTTCAATTTTATTTGTTCCAAAAAGACATTGTTGCTCCGTTTAGCCCCTTAGTCTCTGGTTGGAATAAATTTTTTGTTTCTGTTGTGGCAAAAACTCATGGAATTATCAAATATGAGCAAAAATTACTTCTTTCCCTATAGGATAAAAAGGCATTTGTGTAAAGTAAACAACATAAACAATTCTATCATACAATCTATATATAAATCATGTATAAAATTGAAGTATGTAAATTTTTATCTGATCTTGTTTTTTTATGTCATTGAAACATTGTGTTAAATATTGATTAGGCAGAAACATAAGTTTACTTTGATGCTTTCTTCAAATAGAATATTAAAGCTAAAAATAAATACTGCAGGAATACAGTAGCAAAGGATAATACATGCAATAAAAATTTCTCATTATACTTCAAAATCTATTGAAGCATTACTGTAAGTCATTTTTGCCAAGTTAAGATTCTGTGTTGGTAAATTAAGCCATCATCTTGTTTGCTTTCCTCCCATAAAACTGTTTTCTCAGTGTGATGAGAAAATCAATGGTGTTATCTGATAAATGTCGCCTATTTTCTGTTGTTTAGATTTGATTGCAAAGATAAAGAAGGCCAAAGAAGCAAAAGGACTGGACTCTGACGAAGAAGACACAGGGGGAGGGGGAAGTGATGTTAATGATGAAAATTAGATTGAAGGTTGGGTGGAAAGACTGGGGTTTTTTTTTTGGGGGGGGGGGTGGATTTAAGAGGCAAGGATCAATAGAATGATAGGGGGATGAAGGAATTGTTCAAAATACTAAATACTGAAGATTAGAGGCCACAACAGAGAGAGAGAGAGAGAGAGAGAGAGAGAGAGAGAGAGAGAGAGAGAGAGAGAGAGAATTGATTACATGGCTGCATAAGAGAGCTATCTGGAGAATATTTTACTACAGCATACAATGATGTTTTCATGGTATAGAACATCAATATGTGTTCTGCATATTTTGTCATCTCTTGCACTGTTCAAAGAACTGAATTTACAGGACTGATTAAAACATGTAGAAAAAATATTACTTCTTTTGTATTCTTTTATTCATCAACTCACATTCAAACTGACATTGCTGACAGAGATATCAGTTCCATGCAGATTGACTGTAGTTAAAGGAGATGCTTTTGTGTTAAAGGTTCCAGTAAAAATTACTGAGACAAATACTTAGCAACCTTTGAAATTTTATTACAGCTGAAATTAGCTGATAACAGTTTAAAAAAAAAAGCCTTGGCAGCTTCCAAAATGGTGCTATCAGCAAGAGCCTAAAACTAAGGCATTGTTCATGTAGTATCTCTTTAAACTGTAGTTGACATTTAAGTATTGGCAGATTCTTTTGTTTTATCCTGTCAGCTGTTGATTGCACAAGTCATGATAGTTTTCCTCTCACAGGGACATGATAGAGGAGGTTGCCTCCTCCCTGCAAATAAGGCATCGATTCCACGGTCAGTAATTATGGCAGACATACCACATGTGATTTACAGCAAAACAGGAACAATAATTTATTTTACTCACCAATCGATTCTTTGTGCTAATAAAAATTATGCTGACTCAAAGCAGTACAGAATAAATTTTTTTAAACTTTGGTATAATTTTTGTTGGTTCTTTTAACCTTTATATCAATAGTCACACAATGAAATAACATTGAGTAGTACATGCTATAAATGGCTTAGTGTGGGCGAACTTATGCCACAGAAGCACATTGGAGTCTCTTAACACTACTAGATACATGTATCTCCGGTACCAATTATCGCTTCTTCCATGATATGTTTCCTAAAATGTATTCTTTCTGGTAGTGTTGGTTGTCTTGAACAAGGATGTACTTCCCAATGTTTAGATTTGAATACATTTGTTACCGGTCGATACTCTTCCTTGCCTTAATACCGACAGTATTTTAATCGTTTAACGTAACACTTTTATAAGAGTGAAAGCTTGTGTGGAATTTTTAACATATGGCTTAATTCATTAAAACTCTTCACCAATTTGGCGCAATTGATATCTAGTAAATTAATAACTAACATATTGATCGTTACGAGACCATCTAAAAATCAATGACGGAGCCGGGCTTAGCTCCATTCTGGTTAGAATTGTAGCAAAACTCTGCATTTAAATAGCAATGGAACATCGATAAGTCTTGGACCTCGCTCTGTTAAGTAAAATCAATGCATTAACATACTACTAAGCCTCTTCCTTCGTAAGTGCTCTTGAGCCCTGTCCAAAAAAAGCAAGCATCTTTCAGCACTGATTCCAATCTGGACCGCTTTGCCTCTGTAGTTTCTCGCGAGCCGAACAGCCCCGTTATATCATAGGATACGGTACAGTTACATTCCAGGCGAGCAACGTGCAAGTATACAGGCCACATTGATCTGAACAACACAAGTCTGGGAATGAATATTAAATATTGTGATTAGTGCACCGTGGGGACAAGGCATCGGTCATAGAAGAACCTGAAGATGCCCCCAGAGCTGGATTCGGACGATAGTGACGTGGAGAAGTCGCCATCGGTCGAGAGTCAAAAGTATAAGGTGCGTTCACATCTCAACACGGAGTACGACAAGCAGTCCAAAAGGGACATCATCGACAACATGTTTTCGTACATAAACAGGGACCTGCTGATTTGTAAGTTGTTCTATTTCTTCTTTTTCGCGGCCTTTGGCTCCCTGTTTCCTCTGCTTGCCATATACTTCAAACAGCTAGCCATGAACCCCACGAGGAGTGGAATGCTGATCGGGTTCCGACCTTTTGTGGAGTTCTGTAGTGCTCCATTCTGGGGAAGTTTGGCCGATAGGTACAAGAAAGGAAAACAACTGCTTCTATTTTCATTAATTTGTTGGATAGTGTTTACTCTGGCAATAGCGTTTGTGAAACCCCCTCACTATAAGTGCATAGAATTCGGAAACTCTACCCTCCACGGACCCCCGCAAGGTTTTGACAGCCGAGGGGTGACCGGCGTCATTGGTAGGGAAAAGAGAGATGTAAGTGATGAGTTTATCTATTCTCATAGTGAGATGTTACATGCTGCTCTGATTCATATACAATCTCGGTTTAAAAGAGACTCAGAGTTTCCAGATGGCGGTTTACCATCAGTGGCTCCAACAACTACTTTGTCGACCAAACAACCAATGAACAAAACTGTCTCAAGCACAACTCCTTCAACCACTACTTCAAAATCGTCTTCCACGGCCAACCCTTCTTCCGGCGACGAACGAGACACGGGTGGATACACCTGTCCTCCCCACAGCACGCAATGCTTCAAAAATAGTGACATCCAGGACACATTCTTTAAACTTCTTTTGCTGATTGTCATCGGTGAATTTTTCAGCGCACCTGCTATAACATTTGTAGATTCTATCACCCTAGCATACCTTGGAGAAGATATGGATAATTACGGTAGGCAGCGGATGTTTGGGTCCCTGGGATGGGGTCTCTCTATGTTCTTTGTTGGGCTTGCGCTGGACCATTCGTCCACCTTTCCAAACCACCCCTGTATGTACACATACGTGACTGAAAAGAACTACACGATTTGTTTCGCCGTCTTTTCGGTCCTGATGAGCTGTGCCTTTGTCACAGCGACACAACTCAAATTTGACGCTCGCCATGGCGGGGGTCAGGACATTCAGCTGATGGAAATAGTTGTCAGGGTCAAGGACAAAGTCGTTGGAGCAATCACTGGAGAAAAAACCGAAACAAAAGGAATTTTCAAGAGCGACGAAGATGCTGAAATCGGGTATTTAGAGTCAAAAGCAAGTGAATCGAACTTGGAACGAATAGAAAATCAAGACCCTTCTTACCAAAACGGTCAGAATGGGGATGGAACTGTGAACGAAAATGTGAATGGTAAAAACTTGCATATCACTCTGCAGAAGGGCAACAATGATATGGTGGATGATGCTGTGAAGAACTCGGGGTACACCAATGTCGGCGGACCGGATGACGAGGAGGAAGAACCATTCCTTGGGAAATGGTACGCCGTGTTGAAGATGCTGGCCACTTTTAAGTACATGTCGGTGCTTTTCATTGCCTGGTTCATGGGTTTCGGGATTGGTCTAATTTTTACTTTCCTGTTCTGGCATCTACAAGATATTGGCGGAAGTCCCACGCTTTTCGGCATTGCTTCCGTCTTCAACCATATATCAGAGCTGATTACTTACTTCTTTAGCAGAAACATTATTAATAAATTTGGTAAGTATGGTGCTTTTTTAGTTTTTATGTTTTTTAGGGGGGAAATGCATAGAGGTAAACTTTGAAAAAAAAATTAGAACTTGCAGGCAATCCTATAAGCTGGTAATAAGAACGGAAAAAGTAAAATTCAATCCAAAAAACAGGACGGATGTTTAATTCAATATTTAGTGGCGTCATGTTGTAAATTTTGAATTTACTGGGTTGGTGTAAATACAAAATATACCACAATACAAAATTTACAACATGACATGTGGTAAATTTTTATATTTACCCCTACCAAGTAAATTCAAACCTTACAACATGACAGTTGTTTCCCTTAGCAATCCAAAGGTTAACCTTAAAATTAAATACAGTGGTTTAAAATCGATCGATTATTTTTGGTAAATAATAGTTTCTGTATGCTTCAGATACTCAAGTCTCTCGAAAAAATCCGATAAGGTAAATATTAGAATCATTATCAGATTTCCGATAAAATCAGCCATGTGAATTCCATACAAATAAAAAAAAGTGTGCGGAAGGAAATGAGCGTGGGATCTGCCATTTTGATGTGAGCGTATATTTTGAGCAAACCTTTAGACGCTAACGATTTTCGAGTTAATGAGGTGATGACCTCATGGATCGACAGGTATAAAAAGAAATATTGCAAGAAAAGAATACAATTTTTTCTTGCGATTGATAGTGAACCTTCAAAACCTTTATCTTTGCAAATACAATGTACCGCCTCTGCAATCAAGGGTTTTCCTATGCATGCAGACCGATCAATGGTTAGAGAAAGCAGCATAGAGAAATCGAAATTGCGTGACTTGTTACTTTGTAAAACCCACGACAAAAAGAGACCTTCTGATCGAAAAGTACGATTCCTGCAAATATGATTAAGTCATATGCGTTTGGTAGTCGGCTGAAGGACTGTTGATCGATAGGTGCCGTCTTGGAATGCATCGATTCGAACACACCAATGTCCTCCTCATTAAGTTTATGTCTTCTCTGTAGATTTTATATCCTTCTATTCCGGGCGGAATTATAAACTGTTGCAAGATTTCCAATTTGCGGATTTATGATGGTGAAAATTCGCTAAAATGTTAAAAGTTTGTTTTGAGCATTTTGAAAATAATTTTTTGATAGCTATAACAAGATTTCGTGCGATTTCGCGTACTGTGTTCGTCGTTATGAAAAAATAGCACTGTCAGCAGATGCTGCATATGCAACGTTTAAACCTTAATTAGAAACAAAAGAATATAAAAATTGCAAGCTCACTTGGAGCTTATGTGAAATAAAATGTGCACGCAGCATGGAAAATGTGAAGTGCAATGGGAGATCTGAATCTAGGAAAATCGCGGACGGATTAGTAGCCTCATCCCACGAGAGGCCGTTTTCCTAAGTGTGCTGCAGCACTAAACGAGACACAATCAGTGGCGTAGCACCGACAGGATTTCAGCGTCAATAATTCAGAATTGTCCCACGCATAAAATTCCTCTCCCTCTCTCCGGATATTTTATATGTATTATCTTCATTTTTTGAAATAAGAATTAAGATTCCAAACGCAATAATAAAACGTTTAGTACTTCGTTCTAGTATTGCTACTATTTTTAGAGACTCAAATCACCGAAATACCACAAAATGTTATGAATCAATCAGATGCTCGCAGTTTATTTCATAAAGCTTAAAATACTCAGGTGTTCTGGATAAAAGACCATAATTATAGATGCGAAAATTATTGGTACATGTAATTCAGTTAGTACCTATTCATAACGTGCTTTTTTTGTTATCCTCTTTTCTGTTTGAAACATTATGCTTTCTTTATGCAAACACTTTGAACAAGCAAACATTTTCTGGCTATGATGAGTCTTGGATAGATACATGTATAGTGTACGTAGTACAATTTGTTCAATCTTGCGTTCAAAAAGTCCTGGAAGATAAATTGATGGTAAATAAGGTCAGAGTGTATTTTATATAAATGTCATTTGCCCAAAATTGATAAATTTTCCCTTTGTAAAAGTTTTTTAGAAATGGCTCTTTTTCAAAGAGAAATCCTAAGGATTTTTAGCAATTTAAAAATGCAAATTTTTCAGATATTTGTGCTCAAGCGTTATCACACCAATAATCTATAAATAATGACTAAGTGAATTAGAGATTAATCGATAAACAAACTGAATGGAAAATTGATTTTTTTTTCTCTCCACATGATGATCACAGTATAGCAGTTCTACAACTAATCACCCTGTTTTATGGGGGGTTTATTTTTCTGTTGGTGGTAGTGAATAAATCTGAATGTCAATGAATCAGATCAAATATACGCCGAGCAAGCAAAAAACAACATAGTAATAAGGCTGTTGTTACGTCCAAATGCTTAGTTTCTGACTATGAAGTTAGATCATATACGGGAGTTTTTGGTTATGTTGATACAATTGCTTTTGCAGGTCACGTGAAGGTCCTATATGCTGGACTGGTGGGAAACGTGTTGCGATTCATGTACATTTCCTGGCTCACAAACCCATGGTGGGTCCTACCGTTTGAGTTTGTACAAGGTAAAACGGGGACATTGAATGCTGTAAAAGTTAATAATTTCATGCGGTAAAAAAAGAAGGGGAAGAGCGTAAATTTGCAGGAGTAAAAATGAATCTAATGATGATAGTTATAAAGTATCAGACTAGTTTTAACTTTTCTTTTTGTTTTCATCTTGATATTTTAGCGAACATTTGGTTATCGTAAGATCCGTTAAAGTTTCTAGAAACACTTCCATATAATTTACAGTTCAATACATACTGTTCGTTGAGGATTTAATATCGTTATTTTCGTTGGCAGTATAAATCACCGAAATTAAATCCATGACGAATTTTTTATACGTCTACAGTAGTTTGGACTACAAGTTCACATTAAGAAATGCTCTTTTATTGCGACAATGATACTGTAATGAATTTTGAACGCGTACAGATTTTTATTTGTGTCTATTCATCTTCGCTAGCCAAGTGTCCGATTCGTGGTTTTTTTATGGGACACTTGGCTAGCGAAGATGGTGTCTACTATTTCTATCGAGAAGAGTTGTAAACTAGTTTTACATTCAAACTTTATACACTAACACGTTTCCGAGGAAATAGACCGTATTCTGCCTTATATGTTGTTTTCAAGATACCATGCACTTTCAACAGTGCATAGCACACAAGTTGTTGAGAACACTAAATAAAAAAAAAACTCTAGCAATCCTCATATAGGAAAAAAACAATTTTATCGATTCTTATAAAAGAATGTGACAATAATCGTCCCATCTGTCCTGTAGGCCTGACCCACGCGGCTGTGTGGGCGTCTTGCTGCTCCTACATCACCCAGGCGATCCCTTTGGGTCTCCGGTCGTCGGCCCAGGGAATTCTTCAGGGCCTCCATCACGGGCTGGGAAGGGGGTGCGGTGCAGTGTTTGGGGGACTGATGGTCTACGGTTACGGTAGGTCTTTAGACGTGGTAATTAATAGAGAATATGACTCATCTTGTATTCCAAATTCATTTTTTAAAAAACATTATCTATGTATGATACACATTTTTTTAAAACTTGAATTGTTTGATGATGATGATGATGATGATGATGATGATGATTTTTCTCAACAGGAAGTAGGATAACTTTCCGCATCTATGGTGTCACGTGTTTAGTGGTGCTGGTTTTCTACGTCTCTTTGCGGTACCTTTTTGAAGACCGTAGTTCTTTCAGTTATGGCGGGAAACAAAAGCACCAACTTATGGAGGAGGAGTCTCCTACCTGTCACTTAGCACCGCACGGAGTTCCATCCGGAATTGCTCGGGATTTATCCAGCAGTAAGCTTAATGCTGGTACGTTATTGATAAATATGGGTATATAGGCTATTTTATAAAGGTTTCCTCGGACACCTCCTGTTGTTTTAGATCTATTGAATGACCCGAAATGTATATGGCTGCTGCCTAATGGTGCACGTGTTCAGACTTGACATGTCCATCTTTTAACTATCTTTTCGGTTTTCTGTATGGCAATTCATCACACTACATGTTTAATTCAATTTCAGAGAAACTCTTCAAAATATACTTTACAGAACTTTTGACTCTAATAAAAATGATTTAGTGCAATTACATTGTGTAAAAATTATCTGACTTTAGCTTTCCATATGCCCTACAATTTACCATACTTTACTTTGTTCTTCACAAAACTGATCAATAATAATAATAATGTGTGCATTTCTATGGCACGCTATATTCTTTACAATTACCTGTTACATTCATAGACAACTGCATCCATAAGAATTTTTAAAACAAAACTAAAATGCATTCAAACGAGAGAAGAAAAAACCCATTTCCTGGAGACCATGCCACTGTGATCTGCAAATGCTTGTCTGACATATTTAGCTTTAGCGCATGTTTGAATATGCCAATAAATTCAAGTTCGTGGTTGTTGGTTGAAAAATTTCACACAATTAAATACGGAGAGTAATAATTTTCTGATCTATCTTGATTGTACCAAAGATCTTTATTCACACTTATCAAATGTTCAAGCTTAAAAATTTTAAGAGGGCTACAATGTTATGCATGATAACTTTCTGACCTTGACATTCTCTTTGACCTTAAATGACCCATTTCTTCAATTCGCTCTCTTGAAAAATTTTTGCATGTTGAAATACAAATGCAGCATTGAGTGGGGCATTCTTGTCATATAGCACTATTTGTATTTATTTAGATTTCATATTCTTTTCTGTTTTAGGATATAACCAGCCATTGTATGGGACTAAATCTGCAGGTATGCATAAATTTCTTTCAACTCTAATAAGATCTAAATTCAGACAGTTTTAGTTAGATATTTTTATCATCTTTTCAAATTTCTTTAAAAGAATAAACCAGTTTTGTTGTTGTAGAAACCTATGATCATTCCAATGCTTTCCTTGAGGTAAGACATCCTTGATTTTGTACGTAGAATTTCTAAATTGAATTTCACTTAATAAAAGTCGCAGGATTTAAACACATTATGATAGAGTGTAAATTTTAAAATACAAACGATTAATAAGGCTACTGATTGCTCATTATACATGTATATATTATGATCTTGAGATCTATAGTCTGCGTACATTTTATGCGGGCAAACACGAATATAGTGCGCGGATCTAGAATTGTGGGGGGGGGGGGTGGCGGGAAAATTTCCCCTGAAAAATTCAAATTCCTTAAATTTTACATTACCGAAAATATGCATCCCCCCCCCCCCGGGAAAATGAAAAATCCCTTGGAACCACCCCCCCAAACCCCCGAATAAAGATTATGGACCCGCGCATGAATGTAGTCGCCGCCTTTAATTAATAACGACTTAAAGCACATCTTTATAATTATACAGACAGAGCATTCTATTGACAGAGCTGCCATTATATGTATTATTAAATCGTTTTTATCTTTGCTTCTATAGAAGTTAATTTACATGATTGATTGCCTATTTCGGAAAAAAGACGTTAATAAAATAATCATAAATTCAGCTCCTCTGTGATATAGTACACTACAATTATTGAAAGTATACAGTACCTCAGTATTTTGTTTCGTTTTCTGAAGAATGCAAAGTCGAGATCATTACTTTTTCCTTGATTCTATTTTTTTCTCCTTTAGAAACTCGCTCATGGACAAGAACCGCAGGATGATTTTGGAAACGCGCCAAAAATGCCTACGCAGGCGTATCAGCAACAACCTCAAGGAAATCCAAATCCTTTCCGACCCTGAGCGGAAGTGACGTTAGTGTTCAGCTCATTTCACATTTCCCGGCTCCATCGAAAGCTCACGTGAGCTCATTGCCGTCGTCAGTTGTTCATATAACATACGTTTTAATCATAGCATAGCAAATGCGTATGGGGTTAAACTAAAACTGTTCAAATCATGCCCAAAGTCTATAGCTAGGAAAATCTGTAGAAATTATAGAAAGTTATTGTTAAATTGGTACATGTAGTGCACTTTTAAAAGAATTTATTGTGTACGTGTTAAATTTACGTTTTGTGGCAGTATTTCCTTTTAAGTTTGATCTAGGTTTTAAAGCAAACCATGTGATACCCCTCCCCCCAACATGTATGTGTATGATAAGGACAGTAGACGTGAACACAATGCATATGGTACAAGCCTCATAATGGTTGTGTCTGGATTGCACGAGTGATGTGTTATGATGTGCATCATGTAGCTGGTTTTGACAGCTAAATCGCAAGAACTTATTTTCTTTTTGTTTAGAATCAATATTTCGGTTCTTGACAAATTGTTTTGTTAATACCCATAGACTGTACCTATGTTGTTATCAAAAATAAATCATATAATTTGAGTTAATGTTTTTTATATCAATTAAGGAGAGGGTACTGTTGACTCCCAGAATCCAAGAGGCGACATCAGGAACTGACGATAATTTGTCATTACAAACGATCTCTTTCAATCGTTGCTTTTCAAGAGATTTACATCTTCGCTAGCCACTGGTTTACGATCCATTCCGCTCCGGCCTCATCCCAGGTAGAACTGGGAGCGAACTTAGCAACGTTCGATAACTCTTATATCCTGGACTGATTTGTTCATAGCGTGGATTTGTCCTTATGCTCAGCAAATTAGTTTTGATCTATCATATATACTTGATCAGTAGTATCACGCGAGAGTTTTAAGCAAAGCTACTTTTCAAACTTCTCCAATATGCGTGTGCAAAGAGACAAGCACCAGACTTGGGCAATCCCTTACACTATGCATAAAGAATATGCAGACAATAAATATTCTGTGTATAACAACATGGTTAATTTATTATGTTTATCAAACGTGTGTCGGGTGCAGCGGCAGGAATTAGTTGTCGAACTTTGAAGGAAATCCTGCGTTACCCTTCCATGATAGACATAAAACAAATATTTTAAAGGATCCCCCAGGGCTAAATTCGGTAAACACATTAGTGAATAGAAAGGTTTTTAACACTAAATACCAAACTTTCCGAAGTACCCCTTTAAAGCCTATGATTAGCAGTAATAATCCGACTGCAACTGATTTTAGAATTCACCGTTTATTTCATAATTTTAAGTTTGCCATCATGGAAGTTATCAATTTTTCAATGCAACTGATGTTTTTTTTCCCTCCAAAATTTGTTTCATTTGCCACCAACTACAACGCCAACGCCAGTGAATCAGCATCCTCTCCTCTCAATGTCTAAACTAGACCATTCCTAATTAATTATCAGACCATATTGGTTAGATTCTAATAAAGCACTCGTAAAGATTGTAGACAAAACATTTATTTGTTTCATATACCAAGTCTTACTCGTTAGAATACAGTTAGGCTGAAAGAAGATTTTTTGTTTTGTTTTGAAAAAGCAGAAATGATGATATAGTCATTCACAATGAGTCCAATACTGATTAACACCGATTCATCAATGAAATTACAAAAACCAACACTTTCATGAAAACATACATATTGAATTCAGCACTTCTTGTATAACAAAAAAAATTTGGAGAAAAAATGTTGAAATATAAAATATTGCATTAAAATTAGCACATATAAAAATGATGCCAACATATGGACTACACTCTGCACTAAAGAAAAAAAGATATAACACTATACTAACACTACATCCATAGCTTCCTTTGGTAATGAAAACCATTCACATCAAATGGTCTAAAGTTGGCAAGTTAAGTTTTATATGACATCATAAATTATCTTTCTACAGACCTGACATTTTACACGTAGAGAAATTTTGTTGATTGCAGTTGATTTTCATACAATTTTGAACATGGCATTCCAATACAAATCTATGTTATCACAATTCTTGATAGCAATATATTTTCTCTTTAAGACATTATAAATGTATGTCAATGCAGATAAAATTAATTCCTCACTATTATGCTAAATAACAAAAGCTGAATCATTTTTAACTCAATTGAAAAAAAGAAGCCTCAAACTCAAAAAACAGTGAGAGAGAAAAAACCCAAAGAGCAATCACATCTTGACTAAAACACAGACAGGTACTGGAAATATAGAGTACAACAAAGTTATACAATAAATGTCAATATATAGCAGTGTAATGTTCATAGTACTGTCCAATATTTTGACATGCAGTCTAATCCAATCTTTCAACTTTTGACTATGCAAATCAATTTGTCCAAATACAAATGACAGGAGAAGAGGAGAAGAGAGAAGAAGCTAGGATGTACGGAACTACATAGTACAACCTGCGCCATTCGTTTAGACAAATTCATCTGCCAGATCAAACATTTACTATCACGTTCACACACTTGAAGTCCAAACACCCAGTTTGTCCCCAGTGCTGACCACTGTCAAACAATAGTTTAGGCTATGAGTGATGATTTCCAAATGATCAATTGTTCTCTCCTTCTCTGTCATCATCGCCGTCTTGATTGGCGTCAGAGGTCCACAGCTGAAGATAACAAAAAACATACCCCGACAAAATTAGTTATTGCCATACTGTAGTCATAGACTTTTTTCAGGTTCTGAAATCTTCTCTTTTTAAACTTTTAAATCTTCAATTTTGAAAGAATCAAGCATATTCAATTTAGACATTTATAAACAGCAGTAAATAAGGTGTCTGTAAGATAAAAGATTTCAGTTATTAAAAATTTACCGTCAAGTTATCTCGTAATAACTGCATTATCAAGGTACTGTCTTTGTAAGATTCTTCATTGAGTGTATCCAGTTCTGCGATTGCATCGTCAAATGCCTGCACACAAAAAGAGATATTTTAGTTAAGATAATTTGGAGGCGTACATAGACCTCTCATGGCAGGTTTGTTTTTCAAGAATCATGGTCAAAATTGTGGCTCGAAAATTCCCTTAATTCACAGACTAAACATTAAAAATACAACTTTTGAACTTAATCCCTTATTTGAAAATTGTAAATATGAAAAATTGATGATTTAACTTTGATAATTTTTAGACCATGCCCCTTACAAAACTAAACCATAAATGATCTTGTTATGCCCAAGGGGAAGAAATTTTAATAATGATAAAATCTGGATGTTGAATATTGATCAACATATTTGAATGAACTTTCAGCAATGTTCAAAAACTAACCAATCCATAAACACAACCTTGATAATATCATTCAACAAATCTATCTTATTATTGCCCGAAGCTTTTTGAACAACACATGTTCTACTGAATGAATTGTCAATATCTAAGGTGAACAAATACCAAAGCAGGCAGTCATCATTTCACTAACAAACAGAAGCTGGTATAAATTCATGGACAAAACATTTATAAAATTTGCTAATTCATTTAGACTTTTAGAATTGTGATACTTTCTGAAGAGCCCCTTGCCCTTTTGGGTCAGTTAAGTTTCGGCCTATTTATATAAATTTTTATTGGTCCAGTCCAGCTGTGTGAAAGATATTATCTAACCAGCAGAAAATTCTCCTGAGAACTTTGAGACCAGCTAAATGAAAAAAAAAATCTCGCCTGATTTACACGTATTAGTCTCTCAAAGGATACCGGTACAATAAACAGAAAATATCTAATAAAACAAAAAAAAAACTCACCCTTTTAGCCAGTTTACAGGCTTCATCTGGCTTATTCATAATTTCATAATGAAAAACTGAATAATTCAATGCTAATCCTAAGCGAATAGGGTGAGTGGGAGCCATGGAGTCATTGGCATTTTTGTAAGCCTCCTTGTAGGCATCCTCTGACTTCTTAACCACAGCTGTAATGATATAGCATATCAATAGCATTGTGTCTGTTAGGCAACCAAATGAAACATGACTGAGCAACAAAACGTAAACATTTACTTACAATCAGTTAATATATTCTCCATTTCATATAAATTAATAGATTTTTCATATATTGATAAAATGAATGCACATAGTCAATCTCCAACACCAATTAGCAATACATAGAAAATGTTTACTTATCTCTATGTCTAATACACAAAAAACAATTATTTCTGATATAAATTCATCTATCAATGGAAAATATCTTTCTTCAGAAAGACAATATTTATAAAGATAGCACTTGTCTGAGGAGTATATCACTAAAAGATATCTAAATTTTGGAAAGCATCTGATGTCTAAATATAGATGAGAAGTAGCTAGTAAAATTTGGGTTGTCGCATCTTCCCTTAGAAATTCAATTAAGTGCCTTTTTCTGGCGCTCTGGCACCTTATTTAGGTACTGGTGACAGGACATTTTGGAAAATATTGGGATAATACCCTCAATATATTTTTTATTTCTGGCATTGATCCATTTCTTTTCATCTGGGGAAAAGGTATCATTTTGAATTGGAACTCAAGTGAAAAATATAAATTTCAAAACAAATTTCCTGTTGTTTTAAGAGAATCCCCCAAAGATGGCAATTCACTCCATCATCAAAATTTGTGGTCAGTTTAAAATTCCCTATTCAAACTTGCTCACTAATCAAAACAAGGTTTTCTCTTTACTTACATTTTTACATCTTGATTTAGAAAAATGTTACTGTCTGGCAACTTTGGAATGGAAAATCAAACTGCTTAGCTTTTTAAACAGACATTGAGTAAATAATTTTACAGCTGCTATTCTAATATGACTAGCAATACGCTCTTTGATTGCAGTTATTAAAGCGAGAGTAAAGAAATAAGACCTACTACAATGAGATCTAATAAACACTGTCAACTAGAGCAAGCAAGCACCAAGTTGTTTTAACGATATGTCAGTCTAAGATTTCGAGAGATTACACATCACAGAACTGTAAATTATCTTGTTTTCATTGTAAAAGCTACAGTGAACACAACATTTACTATGATTGAAAACTTACAATTTACATTATTTTCAATCAAGGAAACAAATAAATCAATAGCTTCCTGTTCTGATTAAACACTGTGATAGTAAATCAGCAACTCACTCATGCATTTAAACTTCCACTGTCTAATCATGGATATGCTCATCTAAGATTAAACCCCCTTCTTCCTTTTAAATTTGTGTATTAATAGAGATCTAGCCATACATGTTTTATCTTTCATAATCAATCATCATTTTCTGCTAAATCATGATTAAGAGCCCACCCACAAGCCTAGCCCCTTTTTCCTGCTACAAGTACACCTTGCTGCTTTTTCAAAAGATATGAAACGAAATAAAATGTCTACATATAGATCTCTAAATGTATATATACATGTACTACAAAAAAGCAAAAGAAATATAAGTATATAGAGGTTATAATAAAGTGATAGAGTTGTGCAACAGTGCTATTACTAGAGGTGAAACGATTCACAGCAGATTCATTCAATGGGTATTGAAATCCTCTTTCATTTTCATAAAATTTGTAAGTAGCAACAGATACTCTGAAAAGCCAATGTTATACATGTCCAACATAGCATTATTTGGTGAAATTTTGATAATTGTTTCAGTTTACAAATTTCAAGAATATTGTTCTTAAAATTTTGTCTGCCAAGAATTGTTTCACCAACATGTTACTTGAAGAGTAAATTGAGTTAAGGATATTATGATTAAAATTATAAAAAAAAAAAATTAGTTGACCACAAAAAAAATTAACACAAATTTATGTGGAAATGTTTTTTTCATAAGGGCCCAAATTTTCCTTGTTGTGTCCAGCTTTAATTACAACCTAAATTCTAATCAATTTGATCTGACATGTGTCTCTCTCTTCTAACATGGTTTGTAAGACAGTTCTTGTGGTGTATCGTTTCAGCCCTAAGTAATGGTATTAGGGAGTCTCCCCCACAGAAAGAGTTAGTGGTGTCTGATCACACAAGGTGCTCCTCCCTTACCCTGATATTGCTCGCCATCTGACACTTCCGCCAGATAGCGGAAATAGTCGCCCTTCATTTTCAGGTAAAACACCCTACTCTCATTGTCTTTTTCCTTCTCGTTATCATCATTTTTTATAATAGAATCTAACAATTGCTGAAAGAAAACAGAAAAGATTATGAATGGTCTAAATACTACAATTTTTTTTCAGCCACAGATGTACCGATTTGTCTTTTGCTCATCCACAGCTTATCAGCATTCACGAGAGGAACACTGGGAAGCTTTTCCTGGAACATCTGATTCATCAAGGGATGAAAAACTTGGCAGCAAGTGAAGTTTGATGTAAACTTGCCCATTGGATTCATAGCAAAAGACATACCTTGGACATCTGTGAACCATGCCCAATTTCTTACCATTCTTTTCTTCATCAGTGGACACCTCTGCCAAATAGCGATAGTAGTCTCCTTTCATTTTTAAATAGAAAACTAAACTATCTTTCATGTCAGTGTTTTCATTGTTTGCGGCAGCATCTTTATATTTCTTCATTGTTTCCTCATCTATTAAATATTTCTCAAGTAAATCCTGGAAAAATGGTTCAAATGAAGGGTTATTCTTAATTTTATATCTTACATTTTTATTATTGCTTCATATGCTAAATGAAGTGCACATATTTCATCATGAAATACTTGTCTTAGTCATTCATATAACTTTTATGTGACATGGGTTATTGCCCTTGAACATTGATCAAAACATTAAATTTTATATCTTTAATTCATGCCAAAACTCTCTAAACTATAATTTATTACATTTCAAGATACAAAAATAAAACATTAAAGAGCAATTGGTAGGGCAGTGTGATAGAACCACATATTTGGTAGGAGGGTGTGTAACCCCTGTGTACTCATGACTCATCTAGAGCTGCATCTGTCTTGCAGATAAACTGTTACATCAAAAGTGTACAAAGAATTGTTTATCTGTATTTATCCCGTAGGCATGAACAAAAGTTAAGACCAAGATAATCATGCATGAAATTTATGCACTTGGTAGTTGACCTCACTCAATATCTAAAATCAGGGCCATGCTCTCTACATAACACTTACCAGAACGTCATTGCAAATGTTTTTTAGTTCTTCAGTAATTTTAGTTCTGTAAGCGGAGGCTATAACTTGCTTCTTTTCGCTTGAGTCTGTTTTCGATTCTATACTGGATATCACTCTCCAAGATGATCGACGTGCACCTACGACATTCTTGTAGGCAACAGACAGAAGGTTTCGTTCCTCGTTCGTGAGCGGTTTGTAGTTTTCAACCAGCTTTTTCATGGCGTCTGCCATATCATCATACCTTTCAGCTTGTTCGGCCAACTTTGCCTTGTTAGCTAGCTCCTCTCTTGAGAGGCTCATGTTTGTTGTATTGTCGGCGGTAAAAGTAAATTCGAAAGTTGTTCGCTAATGTAGCCTTACTACTACGGACACCAGTATGGCGGAAGACAGGTTAAATTACACCTCATGACGTCATTTATTCATTCGCTAATTAATTTACCCATTGCAACAGTGAGTTTATGAAAAGTTTTGAATTAGAAATTAATGTTTATAGATATGATGGATTTTCAAATTTATATAAACTTAAGAGACTCTTTTATTTTGTAGAAGCTAACAGGATTGCGATGGACTATTTTTTCTCTTGTGAGAGTTATCTTTCCTTGGATTCCGAGCGTCAAGTTTGACCTGTTGGGGATTCTATCGAAATCAAAGGGTAGCCATGACGTATTCGTTTCTATAGTGATGTATATTATTATCGATTTTAGATAGAATTATATAATTTATCTCTTTGCATAAGAAATACGATTGGATCCAATGTGTCGCAACCTAACAATTAGATAAATTACCAATATAAAATTAATTTCGCATAAATATCCGGTTCCGTGCCCATTTAGTCCACCGCATTTTAATACCATCCAAAGTAAAATGCTGTTAAAATGGAATTCAAAAATAATTTGTAAACATTCCAAGGTATGACGTTGTCCAGTCATTAAATCAATCTCGTATGAAAAGGTCGTGTGTAATCTTTGTTTCTTCTTTTTTTATGTATTATAACGTTAGATTTTATTTCGTATTCAGTTATTTTGAATTTTGTATTTTTATTTTGTTAATTTGTTCTTATTTTGATTTTTTTTATATTGAAAATGTTTAAATTAGCATATTTTTTTTTCATATTGTCAAAAGATGAAAATGTGATCATCAGTACAGCTCGCTCTAATGCATTCCACCCTCCTCCTGTTGAAGGGGTGGGAATGAAGGGTGGGCTGTAGGTCAGTCAAGATCTGATTAAGTGTCAGAGTGATGTTTGAAAGGGATAAGATCTGTAACCAAAAACAAAATGAGCAACTTTTCACAGTTTCGGTTAAAAAAAGAAGAGATCGGCTTACTTATACGCTAATATGTTTTCCTTTCTGATTCATCTTCATTAATAGCATGGAAAATTATATATATGTAAATGTTTCTGCAGTAGCCCTACTCCCATCCCACTCACATCGCATCCACCATTCAGCTGTATAAATACATGTACAGATTCATTTCATAAATTAATTTATTTCCAATTTAATTCGAACCTATGTTATACGATATAACAAAACTTGGGACAGTTTACTCTTTATAAACGGTGAAACGGTATATATTTTAAAAACTGTCCAAAGTTATGTTATATTCATATAACATAGGTTGAATACATTCCTTATAAATTAATTTTCTGCAATTACAAATGTAATTCAAACAATTAAAAATTTATTTCAATAGGTACCCAACTAGTTATACTTTATAAAATTGCTTAGGGCATTTTACGCTTAAACTGTTCTAATCCAATTTATATGTATGAGTATAAACTGGGGGGTATCTATTGAATAAGATAGAAAGTATTTATTTAAAGTCGGCTTTTACAAACAATAAATATTTATAGTTCTTAAGAGCTATATTTTCCGACTACATAAATCATAATACCATTACATATATTCAATTTCAATTTCGATATAATAATTTCAATAATTTCAATATAATTACAACATAAAATGTACAATATCAGTATCACAACAGTTTCGATACCGACTACTTTTGTTTAATTTGAATTAATTAAAAGAGGTGATTTTTCTAAATAACTCTGATAGCGAATTCCAGATTTTTGCAGATTCAAATTTAAAAGATTTTAGACCATATATATGTTGTTGATCTTACTTTCGGTAAAACAGCTGTATTTGTATATCTAAAAGAAAATGGCATTTCTTTCATTTGGATAAAATCCTGCAGGTATAATTAATGAATTCTTTATAATTTAATTTTCTGTTTTAATTGTAGAAAAAAACCCGGACATTAGACCTTTAAAATGACATTACATTGTTCAAAATTTAAACGTTACGTCAATATTAAATATTATTTGATAATGTCATTCTTATAGTAACACGTCATTTGATTGGCTAAACATGCTTGACGTTGCATTAAAATTTTGTACAAATTAACGTCATTTCTTTTCAATTATAGGCAATTCTACTTTTAAATTATAAGAAATGAATTTAATTTCTACCTATGTCATATGAGTATAAAGAGTATACTGTCCTAAGTTATATTATATCGTATTCTTAGTAGAAATTAAATTTATTCCTTTAAAAAAACTGACGTTAATTCGTAAAAAAATTAAGTGTAATGTAAACGGGTTAAATTAATACGTTTTGCAGGCGCGTCATATTGTGACGTTGGCAAGATATTTTTTATACGATATAGATGAATTTTTGTAGTCGGTCAAACAGTGCATGACAAGTAGAATTTAATGCTTAATTAAATCAGTGAAATTTATTTTTGTTTTGATCCACGTATCGAACAAAATGTTGACCGAGAAACTTCATCACTTTTCTTTGCATGAATTTTTAACATTGCATTGTGACGTCATATCACCTACCCCCGGCTTTGGCATCTGTACGAAAAACACTCATCCACCCAATATAGTTCTTGTCTTGCAAGTTGCAAGGTTTACTTTATATGAAATTAAGTTTCCTATCAATAAAAGAAAAATAATTAAATAATTTTCCCAGTGATTTTAAAAGTTTACCCTTCGCCTCGGATTCCGCTGATAATTGGTTTCTTGGATATGTGTATCTTTTATTTAATTTGATAACAACAATCTAATTCTAGATGATTCGTTTTATCAAGAATATCGGAAATAATATAATGATATCAGACAGACAAATTATGGTCAAATTAGTATGGCAACTAAACGAGTTGGGACCGTTAATTTGACAACCAGTCAGTCCCACAAAGCATTGAGTTTCCGGTTAAAGAATAACAGAAGCACGTGTGAGGGTACCACGAGTACATTAATTCGTTAAAAATGCCAAAATCAAAAAGAGATAAAAAGGGTATGTGGTCCATGATGTTATAAAAACTATTGAGAGTTTATAATATGAATCAAAATATCTTAAACTGTGTATTTTGATCTGACAACAACGTTGCACGTCTGTATACATGGTTCACCTGATATGTTGATATTTTTTCATATATGGCAAGAAACTGGTACTGTTAAATGTGTTTTAGATGATACCTTTTCACCATATGGTACACCTCCTGTGTCTTCAAATAGATAATAACAAAATTGTGTAGTTCACGATAGGATCAGAGGAATCAATGTAATAATGACTTTTTTAAAAACCCATGGATTGATTGTATACATTCTATTTTTAATAAGTGTGGTTTTTCAAACATTTGGAATGAACAATGTACTGTAAATGTTAATTGGATTGCAAATGCTGTCAAGCAAAGGCTTAAAGACCAGTTTGTGCAGAAATGGTCGGCTGATATTGCAAATTCTTCAAAAGGTCATATATATAGAACTTTCAAATTTATTTTTGGATATGAAAAATATTTGAGTATTCTGCCATCAAAACTTCGAAAAATTCTTGTTAAATTCCGTACGTCGAATCACCGACTTCCTGTAGAAACTGGTAGATGGTTAGGCATTCCTTTTAATGAAAGATGTTGCACATTATGTGATAAAAATCAAATAGCCGATGAAATGCACTTTATCTTAGAATGTAATGCTCTTTCATGTATTAGACAAAAATACTTGGAACCTAGATTTTGTGTAAGACCAAACACTTTTAAATTTTGTGAATTATTGTCTACTTTAAAACTTAAAAAACTCAAAAAACTCTGTTTATTTATAAATGAAATTTTTGAATCAGTTTGTCCTCCTTGAACATTTGTACTTTTTTCTCATATTTTTTTCTCTCTAATTTGTACTGTACATGTACCTCTGACTCTATACATACATTTGTAAATATTTATATATATATGTGTACCTCATGTACCGTCATGTTGACGGTTTGAGTGAAAATAAATTGAATTGAATTGGATATCTGAAATCATCATTCATAGATTGTTCCTCATGCAGTCACAGCATTGCTGCAATTATCGATAATGAGTTATATATGCTCACTTTCATTAACACATGCCTGTGGGTATTTAGCTCACCTTAGCTGAAAGTGCTTTCCTGGTCACATTTTGTTAATTTGTCAGCTGTTGTCAGTAAACTATCAAAATTTTCAAGTTCTTTACCAGAACCACTAGGTCAATTTAAACAAAACTAAAGCACACTATACATGCTATAGCTGCAGGTCTGTAGCTTCCAGTGTGAAAAAAAATCGGATAGACGCCGTATGGGGCCACTGTTCCTTGCATGCTAAAAAGGTGCAGTTTATGGCCACAAAATCTTTAGACTCGTTAATCATATTTTCAAAAACATTTTGAACAAATTTCAATTTCAAAACACTCCATTTGGACATATTACTGTTCAAAAATTGTCATTTTACTTGCATTGGATTTTGTAAAATGAAGAATAGTGATGTTTGTTAACCCTCAAAAATGGCGACACAGTCGACACTCAATCTGCACATGAATTTAACATACTTCATTTTCCAGCGTTGGTTTAAAATCATCAGAAAAAGTTTGAGGCAAGTAAAGCAATGACATCAGTAGTAAATTTTATGAAGAATTTAATGGTACTATTCATTTACAAAGAATTTTTGTGAAAATAAGGTTAATCAGTCCAAAACTGGCATAAATTTTATTGTGCCGTAAATTGCAACTTTTTCACATCTAAGGAATGTTAGACACAATCTTAATCATCTCCTTACAAGCCATTAAAAGTTCACCTGGAATTGCATGTCAACAAATTGGCTTGTTTTGTTTACTTTGATTTGTGTGATTGCCACTCCTATCTGTTCTAATTATGAAATTCAATCTTTTGTCAATATGTACTACTAGTATATGTATCACCATGCCATTTTAACTACCTAAGCCTTAAATTTAATCTGCAAAAGACCAGTGTCTTCAAGAAGGTACAGATATCTGATAAAAATTCCTGGGAAAAACATTAAAATCAAGGATATAAATATTAAATACAGTAAAACACGGTTATAGCGAACACGCTTATAATGAATTGACGCTTACAACGAAGTGATTTTTATTCCCCGAGACTTTATTACATATTGTAAACTTGACGGATATAACGAATTACGCTTATAACGAAGTAAAATTGCCTGTCCCTGGGACTTCGTTATAAGTGTGTTTTACTGTACAAGTAGTTTATGATAAAAGTTGTTGGAGTGATTTTGATAGACACATATGATAAGGGTCAGATTGATGATTTGGATGGAAAAATATGACAGTTGATTGCTCAAGATTGAATTACAAATAAAATGTTTATTTATGAAATTTTTCTAACTATATTTCAGTTTCTTTAACACAAACAAAGAAAAAAGGACTGGAATTTAAACAGAAGATAATCGAAGATGTAAGTATACATATATAATTTCCTGGTATAATATATATTATTACCGGTTCTGGTACGTATACCTGTATGTGCCTACATAAATTGAGTTTTCCTGTTCTGAACCAGTTTTATGCTTGAGTAGTTGGTTTACTTAAAGAAATTGTAAACTTATTTATAATTTTACTGAAGCACCATAAATGTATAAGATACATTCATTTGGTATTATGCAATTATTGCTCAAGTTGCCAATACATGTAGTTACCATAAAGATGTTATAACCAATCAACTTTATTAATCAAATATTCCACTGCATTATAATGATGCATTCCAAGTCTTGAATGATAAACAGTCTGTAATAGACTACATGCTTCTTTCATTTGTATTCTGTCAAGAGTGGGAATATTGAAATTAATATTGCTGCATGCAGTCAATTTTTGAAATGATCAAATTTTCATACCTCAGTCATGTATCTGTTTAATTTTTTAAATGGTTTAAGTATCAAGACAGTTTTGTAAACAAAGCACTACATTTTGACTCGTTTTCAGGTCCAGACATGCTGTGATAAATACAAGCACATATTCCTGTTCTCAGTACACAACATGAGGAACACGCACCTGAAGGAGGTTCGGCAGTCCTGGTCAGGAAGTCGGTGAGACGTCCTTATATTTCACAGTCAGCAATGACCGCAATCGTAGACCCAAAATATAATCAATATTACGGGTACTTGGGGTGGATGAAGGATTTGCAAAAAATGGGGTGGAGGGTAGTCAGCTGAAGTCTTGGACTCCTTGATTCTAGAGATTTTGTAAGGCAAAAATGAATGAAATCTCTTTGATATTAGAGATTATGTTGTGCAATAGTTAATGAAGTCTCCTTGATTCTCGAGATTTTATAGAGCAAAAACGAAGAAAGTCTTTTGTATTAACATTTTGATTATTTTCTAGTTTAATGTGATCAACTTAAAAATTATGAATAGTTTATGGGCTGTATAATAAACGACTTGGCTTAAAGCAACAAGAAGCTTGTGTCTTGCAGAAATAAATGAAACAGCCTTTCATTTGGTACACACCTGTCACAATAACTGAAAACATGTATTTCGTAAAGTTTTGGTTTATAATATAGGGTCATTGGGACTGAAATGGGTAGGTCAGTTAAGAAAAAGTAGACAGTGACTGTGGTTAAGGAACAAAATTTATAACGTTAAATATGCTGATACATGTATTATACTTAAGCATTTGAAATAAGGAATTTGGAATGGGAATGTAAATAACCCCACTTGATTTAATGAGAAAATTTGCATCTTTGAAGACATTCAGTAAAATATGATCAATATTCCATGCATGCAAGTTTGCAATGGTAACATTTGTCCAAAAAGGAAATCTTACAAATTGCAAAATCAGTAGATTTATTAGAACCATTTTCAAACGATAATCAATTATTTGCACTGATTGTTCATCCTACCTAAAGTTTAAGATTGATGCTAGTTTGTTTAAAGCTTTGTTGTTGAATTTGCACAGATTTTACTTTGGGAAGAACAAAGTTATGGCCCTTGCATTAGGAAGGACACAAGAAGATGAATACAAAGATAACTTACATAAGCTCAGCAATCAGCTGAGAGGGCAGTCAGGACTGCTGTTTACCAACAAATCAAAGAAAGAAGTCCTCAGGTAGGTCTCCATGTCTGTCATCAGACATGAATGTTAAAAAGAAATGTATTTCATATATAATTATACATTGCATAGTTTTTTCTATTTATGCATGCTTGTTATGGGAATTGTAATGTATTTAGAAAATTTAATTCAAGTTTTAATATGAAAAGGTCCTTATTCATGTAAATATAGTTAAGCAAGGGTTCTAGAGAATAGCATCATGCAATAATAAATTGTAAGGAGGTATTTATTGATCAAAAGACAGTGTCTACAGAAAACGTAATAAAAATTTCATTTAAACTGAACTTAATATTTTACTTGTATTTGTCACGAAAAACAACTCAATTACACAATTACTGATTTGTAATAAACTTTGCAGTTACTTTGACAATTATCGGGTGGCAGACTTTGCTAGATCTGGAAATGTATGTCAACAGACGGTAATGTTAGACGAGGGACCTATCCCAGAATTCTCTCACTCCATGGAACCACAGCTCCGACAACTGGGTCTCCCAACTTGTCTACAAAAAGGTGAAAATTGTTCATGAACTCATCTTTTCTGTTTCTACTACATGTACTATGAACAGAGAACCATTTTGGATTGCTTCGTTCATAGTGAGAACATAGCCAATCCGGTAAGATTACTCAAAGTTGGAAAAAGTAAAATTCATTGCTGTTTTGTTAATTTATAGTGTTCAAACTTAAAATTTATGAAACAAGTATGATCTCATATCTCATGATCTCATCTCATGAATGGGGTCAAAAGTTAATGAAAAAAAAAACACTGCAAGATTTATCAGATAGGACCAGTGATCAGTTTGCTCAGTCCGAGAATGATTTTCCTTTGGTTCTGATTTAGATATTCATATAATGTGAAAAAAGTGAGATATAGGTTTCATTGGTTCTATACTGTAGAATCATTAGAATTCGTGGTGGCTCAATTTTCGTGGTATTCGTGGGAAACCTTTTCCCATGAATTTACATCCTCCACGAAAACAAGTTTAGAAAGATTTATCTTTGTTCCTGAAACTGAAAACCGACACATCCGCGAAATTACATCCCCATGAATGAGTAAAAAACTTACAATCCACGAAAATTGGCCCCCACAAATTTAAATGATTCCACAGTATTTACAGATAATAATATTAAAAGTTGCATATTTTTTTTGCTACAGGAGTTGTAACACTACTCAAGAACCACACAGTGTGTGAACAAGGCAACATACTAACCCCAGAGCAGGCTAGGATATTGGTAAGTGATTGCATATACAGCCTACTGCGGATATATTGAAATTCAGGGGACCATTCAAATTATTTCAATATATCCGTAATTCAATATAAGAGAAATCGACTGACAGGAAGCCGCCATTTTGTAAAAGTTCAATCCCGATCTTAAATAAAGAACAAACCCGAACAAATTAATTTGATCGTTGTTTGTCTAATGGATACATGTATTAAACATGGAATAATAGTCTTCGAAAGATTAATGGAGAAAGTAATGACAATCTTCAACCTCATTTTAATTCCCTGATCGCATTCTTTTACGAGGGTTGTTCGGAAATTATTGAGACAAAACGGATATTTCCATTTCTAAGTGACGAATTATGGTGAAAATTGGCATGAACATTGAAGAAACCTTAAAAAATAATTAAAGAAAGTAATCTTTAAAAAATATCTAATATTTTGTTTACAACGGTAGATAAACAAATCGGTGGTCGGGGTACCCAGCGCAAGCAAAAACTCGGAGAATAAGAGAACTAATACATCGTCTATCTAAGTGTCCGCAAACTTACAGCTTATACTAAAAGAAATGAGATTATAAATGTTCATGTTGCTATTTATTGTGACTAACTTTTGATCAAGTTTCACTAGTGTTTGAGTTGAAATACGGATATGGTACAGATATATTTACCAAGCAATAGGAATTTGAAAACGACGGCATGTAGAAATTGGACGTCAAGGCGGCGCAGCGAATATACATCAAATTGATGAAATTTTCGGAAAAAGACCTTTTAATGCCAACCAATTGCTTTAACAAAAACTATACGATGGCAAGGGATAAAGAAGTTCAGTTTATCGTCTTTTTTCACTAATTGTTTAGCTAGAATTCAGACAAAATGACTAAATATCAAGTAATTTTTACACACTAACTGATGTCAACAGTTCTAAAATATGTACACAGAATCACTGTAGGAGACATTTCACAGTAATTTTACATTTGGTTAGAAATGACCCGATTTTCCCCACAAAATTCAAGAATGGAGGGAATAAGCGAATGTTGACATCTTGAAATGTAAACAAAAGATGAGAAATGAAGAATTAATTCTAATTTCCCTTTGTTTGATAGGTGTTTAAAACATAGGATCAATAACATGCGTTAAAATGACGTTGCGGTAAGTTTGCGGTTGCGCCAGGTCACTGGGCGATGGCAACTTGGTCTGCTTACCAGGAATGATCTAATCATGCTATGGACAATAAATTTTTTACATTGATACACGCTATCCTGGTGTACATTTTGGTAAAATTTCAAGGGTTTATCTTTTTCCCCAAGGAAATAAGAGTAAATGTCTCAATAATTTCCGAACAACCCTCGTATGTTTTGGGGAATAATCACCGGACTCGAACGCTTCAATCACTGCTGAACACTGCTCGTAAATAATTGTCATTGTACTCGGGTTAATCCCTAAATTCTTAGCTATTTTAAATTTAAGCTTTGTTTCCTTATCAATAACTATAACTAGTTCGTATATATAGTTATAAAATAATTTTTTTCATTTCTGTGGGGTTCCCATTTTACGTCTAGCCTCAATACGTCTGTATGTAGGTGGAAAGAAAAAATTCAACAGGGAATAAAATAATGAATTATATTTTGTAAAGCAGTATCAAAATCACAAGGTGAGAACTTTTGTATATCAAGGGTCAGTCAGGCATAATTACTGTCACCAACCGCCAGGAAGCACTTCAATATAACTGTTATAAAAACAACTCATTATCACCTCATGGGACCGATCAGTGGCTTCAATATAAGCGATATTTCAAAATATCTGATTTCATTATAACCGTTATTTTGATGCAAAGAAAATAAGAGGCTAAAACTGGGGATTTATATTTATTTCAAAATAAGCGTAATTTCAAAATAAGCGACTTCAATATAAGTTGAGTAAGCTGTATGGAGACTGGGATATATAATGAATTATTATACATTGTACCTTTGTGTATTTCTTTATGTAAAACTCAAACACATAAACTTGCTACAGTGTATATTATCAAGACGATGTTTGTCATGAAATAGTTTCGTGTTATTTTCCCGTAGTAAATGGTCATTGAAACTATTCTCTGATAGCATTGCATTTCCATTGCATGTAATTTCAAATTTTTTCTGCATGGTTTTATCTGGATTATTATGTTTAATTCAAAGTACTAGTTTAATAACACCAAACTCCACATCGCTTACAAGTAAATTTTATCTCAAGTGAAATAAAATACATTTCTATTTGTGAAACTTCTATATCCTAGGTTCATGGAAAAACTTAGTGGCAAATAAAAGTTAATCAACAGATTCTTGAGGCCAGTTACGGGGGGGGGGGGGGGGGGGGGGGGGGGGGGGGGGGGGGGGGGGGGGGGGGGGGGGTCATGGACATACATTGAAATGAAACTGATAATTCCTGATTTAAAAGTTTTTTTCACTCATCAGAAATAATAGATTTCTTTCTTTCTATATTTGTTGTGAAACAACAACTGTTACCATTTATGGTTGATCTAAATCTTCTCTTCATTTTGATGTTGAATTCTCATTTTAAAATATTTTCATTCGTAGAAACTCTTTGGATACAAGATGGCCGAATTTTTTGTTACAATTGAAGGCATGTGGTCTTCAAATGGGAAATGGGAGGCAATAGCAGACAGGCCAGAGCCTATTGTACCTCCCAAAGTCACCATTAAAGGTAAGGAAAGATATAAATAATCTGTGAGTACATCTAAGGTTATAGCTATAAATTGAATTACTGACAGATTTGTTTCTTGGTATTAGCCTGTCAGCAGGCATCACTCTGTCAGAAATTTGAAGTAATGTCTAATATTTCTACTGTTGGAAACCAGCCAACATTGCCTAAGGTCAATTTGAGGCAAAAACTATAGACTTGCACACATATTTCTGGCAGGTTTTGATCCATGAATGATGTTGAGTGTTTGTCTGACTTGGAAATTCTTATATAGTGCTCAATTTTAAAATGGTATGAGAAATGATAAAAGTCTTACATTGAAAGCTTTAATGCATAGAGTTGTGTTCCTTGGCTTACTGGTACAGTAGCTACATTTGTTAACAATGTGATTATGTCTGTGGATTGCTTCTTAATTGTAAAACACCTAGGCTTGATATTTGAATAATAACTTGAATATTATTTAAAAACTTTTTAAAAATCTTTAAAATTATGTAGATGCCTGTCTTTGTGCAAATAGTACAAAGGCATCAGGGATTACCAGATTCATGAGAAGATGTTTGAACTGATTTGAATATACATGTATATACTAAAATCTGGTTTCATATTTTTCGTGTTTTTGTCATGACAATTTCTTTCATTTGCCATATGAAATAGCCTGTTAAAGGAATTCTCTTGTACATTTTTTGTTAAAAAGTCCAGATTTGTTGGGAAATTTCATTTTAATTAAAAAGTGACGAAACTTCAGTTTGTAAATATACATAATTTATTAGTGGATTTATTTATCTGTGCCAGCTGGATGGTGTTTATTAGCGAGTGCTAGGGGGGCTTAAAGGTATAAGCATATTGTAAGGCTTGTTCCACTAGAGCTCTCCCGTTCCCTTTACAAACATCTTGGTAAGCTGACAAGTGGCGGCTGAGCAGTTAATTTTTAGGGCCTTTTTGTGATATATGGAATCTTTTTTCTCATCTTCCATGACATACAGATAAATTTTCGGGTTTTTATGCTGACCTATTTAAAGTTTAGGGGGGCATACACTATACCCCAGTCACCAACGTCCAGTTAGTTTTTGGAGCAGACCCTATATCTAAGTTATTACTTGTCCTAGCATGGATAGTGCTTTGGTTATTTTTTAACTTAACAGACTTGAATACTGAATCTAAGCTTAAATCTAAGAAAAATTGAAAATGAAAGTAAAATGATGAAACATAATACCTTTAGAGTATAACAGATCATTACAAACCTTGATAAAACTTGTATTCACCTGAACAATCCAGACATTTCAATAACTGATATCTATTTGTAGCTAAACCTAGAGATGAAGCAGATGAAGATGGGATGGAAGATGATGAGGAAGAGGAAGCAAGCGATGAGGAAGGGACGTGACATCAGTAGACTCAGCGCTGGTCTTTTTGTTAATGTTATTAAAAATATTTTATCTTCATCTTTCCTAGTTTATTTTTCTTTAAAATAAGAAACATTATGAGATAAGATGCATATATGTTCATAAAACTATATTATTTATTATATGACAAGGTGCAGAATTCTCTATCTCATTGAATAAAAAAAGATAGTTTAATGTTGTGTCCACAAGAACACAAAATGATATTTAAAGACAAGGTTTTCATTGTGACAGGGAAACATAAAGTTGTTCATATGGGTTCTTGGAACATATCCCCTGTGTTTTTGACTGTGGAACAATTACTGGCTAGATTTGAAATACACAGCTTATGTAATTTCCATTCATAACTACTACATCTGAGACAAAAAAAAAACTGCTATGTAGTGTGGATGCTCATGCATATGAAAACTAGTTTCTTTAAATGATCTACTCGGACATTTATGCTCCAAATTTTAAATTGTTATTTGTGAGAGCATCTGAAGCAATAACCACAAAAAGAAGAAACAATAGAATTCCACTCAAACAAAAACTGTATGCTGTAAATTAAACATAATTATTAGTACATATGATCACTTCCTATTAATAATAGAAAATTGTCAGCCAACAAGTACAGGAATTACTGAGGACTTTTAGTTTGGAGAAACAAACCAACACATGCCATAAGAAGAATTAAAAATCGCATGCAAATTGCATCTCAATCAGCATCGTTGGAACCCACAGGTTTTCAGTCTGTAAAACTGGTTTCTTTTTCCGATGTTGAGCAAAGTTTTTGTTTATGGTTCAATGATGATAACTTGCTTTCAAAAAGTTAACCATTTATTCATTTACTTTATTTTTAAGCAGAAATATGACCTATTGAAATATTCTTTTTGTGATTATGACCCTAATTTGAGACGATTGCCCTCCTTTAGTATTATTTTTTTTACATTAGATTATTATTTGCTTAACAAAATGTGATGATTGAGTTATATAAAGGAAGAAATGAAAAAAAGAAAATTTTAATTTTAAGTGCGTACAGTTAAACAATAAAATGCTTTCTTAGCGATTCATGCGGTATATGAAGGTGGCGACATTGAAAAAAAACAAAAACAAAAACATAACCCGCTAACTGTAAGTTTTTTCTGCAATTTTCGCTAAATTCATAACCCGCATGGATCATCAAAATAGCATTTTATTGTTTATATTTACATCTTTCTTTTTACAAATAAATAATTTCATGGTAAAAAGTAAGTTAGATTAACTGTTTTTTACTTCAGTATGTAAGCTAAACGAAACAGCCAAATCGTCTCCCATAGGAATTTCGAGTCTAACATCATGATTATTTCGTGCAGTTCATGATTTTCCTAGGTCGCTGTAGGTTTCGACCAATCGATTAACGGGGCGTGTTGATTTCAGTCCTGTCGATTCCTATAGAACTATGAATTAACTATAGTTTCCTTAAGAAATAAAGGGAATCATATTTGTATGTGTAAATACCAATTTCAATACCAGTAGCAACCAAGAAAGGCAGTAAGGACTGGAGTGGATTTTTAAATGAGGAAAAACAAATTGAGCATACATTGATACTATTTGATGTAGATAAGTAACAAGACACAGAAAATTATTGCTTAGATAATCTGTAGCCATGTAACAAAGAATTGAAAGAAAAGGCAAACCTCCGTAACTCTTAAGTACATGTAATTTAGAAAGTTAAAAGTGCAGCATATAGACTATGAAACGTTTTAAAATTTTAAAATTTATTATTAATTGGTAAATTTGAAACTCAAAACATTGGTAGGTCGATCAATAGATCTATTTGAAAATTGTTACAATAGAAACTGCAAGATACTTTGGTGGTTTTTTCTGAAATAATTTTATACCAAAGAGGTTATAAAAGCCCAGCTCTGCGGGTGCCCTATAGTGATCAGTCTATCCGTCCGTCCGTCCGTCCGAGATCTCTGGAGCATATCTTCTCCCCCTAGCCTTGGCCCTATCTGGCTCAAATTTCAACCACAAAGTGCCTTTGGATAAAGGATGTGCAGTGACCTTGAACCATGTTTCTAGGTCTAAGCGTAAGTTCATTGCAGAATTATATGAAAAATCCTTGTCCGGAGCATATCTTCTCTCCCCTAGGTCCGATTTGGTACATTCCCAGGACCCCACACACAGAATGCATATGGTCAAAGGGTGTGCAGTGACCGTGAATAAAGTCTGTAGACCAAGGTCATATCGGATCAGGCAAAAAATCTCTTTTTCAGAGCATATACACTCTCCACTTACCAGCTCTATTTGGCTCGTACTTCACATAAACAGAGCTTTTGATTTAAAAGTATTCATTGACCTTGAACCAAGTTGCAGGAAGTGTGAAGGTCATAGCAGATAATATGAAAAATATTTGTCTGGAGCATATCTTTTCTCTCTCTTGGTCCAATCTAGCACATACTTCACTCACAGAGTGCTTATGGTCAAAGGGTGTGCAGAAACCTAGAATAATGTATATAGTTTATATAAGAGGTTATGAGACTGAATGAAAAGTTTTTTGCTAGCTGGAAAACTTTTTAGTTATAGGTCAAGATCAAAGCTAAATACTCTAAAATGCTTTTCATCCTATTGACCCTTATTTAAGCAGAGCCCTTTGAAGTGGTCGCACTCTCAATGTTGACTAGTAATAGTCTTAAATAGAAGTTATATAATATATCTGTTTTTACAACATGCATTAATATTAGAAAAATGATGTCTGTTGCTATGGTTACATGGTAATAGGTAGGGAAAAAAATTGATTTAAAAAACCATGGTGATCATGGTATGCTGACTTGCTTGTTTTAAACACATTTTAGAACAACTAGTTGTTATTTATGGAAGATGGAGTCATTAGAATAAATGTGTTAAAGTGTTATTGAGCAACATAAAAGAGTCGTTGTCAAGGAAATAACAATGAAAATCATTTATTCCCCAAAACGCCGAATTGTTGAAATCTTCATAGCAATGACCATACATGTATATTGTTCTTTCTAAAAACAGTATCAATTGATATATCGTATGAAAGTTTAGAACACAAATTTTGTTGTTGAAAAATTGTACTGTTGTTTTTAGATAGTAAGGTGACTGTTGTCTGTTGTATACCATTGCTGTTGTTGGCTAGTATGACGACTGCATGATGTCTATGACAAACCAATACTCTTGTCATTGACTAGAATGATGACTGTTATCTATGGTAAACCGTTGTTGACTCTGACGATGACAGTTGTCTATGGCTTACCAATGTTGTTGTTAACTAGTGCAAGGACTGTTGTCTATGGCATACCATTGCTGTTGTTGACTACAACAAGGACTGCTGTCTATGGTATAGCATACCATTGCTGTTGTTGTCTAGTTCAAGGACTGCTGTCAATGGTATACCATTGCTGTTGTTGATTAGTTCAAGGACTGCTGTCTATGGTAAAACATTGCTGTTGTTGACTAGTGCAAGAACTGCTGTCTATGGTATACCATTGTTGTTGTTGACGAGTACAAGGACTGCTGTCTATGCATACCAATGCTGTTGATGACTAATTCAAGGAATGCTGTCTATGGCATGCCATTGCTGTTGTTGACTAGTAAAAGGACTGCTGTCTATGGCATGCAATGTCTATTACAAGGACTGCTGTCTTTGGCATATCATTGCTGTTGTTGACTAGTACAAGGAATGCTGTCTATGGCATACCATAACTGTTGTTGACTAGTTCAAGGACTGCCTTCTATGGCATACTAATGTTGTTGTTGACAAGTACAAGGGCTGCTGTCTATGGCATAACTTTGCTGTTGTTAACTAGTAAAAGGACAGCTGTCTTTGGCAAACCATTGCTGTTGTTGACTAGTACAAGGAATGCTGTCTTTCGCATACCATTGCTGTTGTTGACTAGTTCAAGGACTGCCTTCTATGGCATACTAATGTTGTTGTTGACAAGTACAAGGGCTGCTGTCTATGGCATAACTTTGCTGTTGTTAACTAGTAAAAGGACAGCTGTCTTTGGCATACCATTGCTGTTGTTGACTGGTTCAAGTGATGCCGTCTTTGGCATGCCATTGCTGTTGTTGACTAGTAAAAAGACTGCTTTCTATGGCATACCACTGCTGTTGTTGACTAGTACAAGGACATACCACTGCTGTTGTTGACTTGCACGAGGACAGTTATCTATGGTATACCATTGCTGTTGGTGGCAATGGTTGTTGTCTATGGTAAACATGGTAAACCAATACTGTTGTTAAATAATGACTGTTGTTTATGACACACTATTGTGTTTGATGATATGTGGTAATTTTGTCTATGGCACCCATTGCAGTTGATAACAAGTACAATAACTTGTTCATGACATCAATAACTGTTGTGGGCTAAAATGAGGACAGTTATCTATGGTATACTATTGCTGTTGGTGGCAATAGTTGTTGTGTATGGTAAACATGGTAAACCAATACTGTTGTTAAATAATGACTGTTGTTTATGACACACTATTGTGTTTGATGATATGTGGTAATTTTGTCTATGGCACCAATTGCAGTTGATAACAAGTACAATAACTTGTTCATGACATCAATTACTGTTGTGGGCTAAAATGAGGACGGTTGTCTATGGTATACCATTGCTGTTGTTGACTACAAAGATGACTGTAGTCTATGGTTTACCATGGCTGTTTTTTTACTAATACGATAACTGTTGTCTATAATATACAATTGTTGTTGTTGGCTAGTATAATGGCTGTCTTTGATTAACCATTGCTGTAATTAACTAGAAAAGACAGTTGCCTATGGTACATCATTGCTGTTTTTGACTAGAGCAATGACTGGTATCACCTTTTTTTGTTAACTAGTACCATATCTGCTGTCTATGGTACGCAATTGCTGTTGTTCACTGGAATGATAACTGTTGTCTATAATATGCAATTGCTTCTGTTTGCTGTACAATGACTGTATGGCACACCAATACTATTGTTGACTAGTATGATAGCTGTTGTCTATGTTACACCATTGCTGTTGTTGGTCTGATTGAATGCTGTTGTCTATGACAACTATATTGACTAAAACTATGCCTGTTGTCTATGGTATAATGTTATTGTTGTTGGCAAGTACGATGACAGCTCTATATGGTATTTCTTTACTGATTTTAATAAATACGATGACTGTTGTTTATCATATATCAATGCTGCTGTCTATTACGAGAACTGATGTCTATGGTATACGATTACTGGTTTTTTGTTTTAAGTACAGTGGCTTTTGTTGGTAAAACGATGTACGATGACTGTTGTCTGTAGTATACCAATGGTGTTGTAAACTAGTCCGAGGAATGTTAAAATTGTTTGTAGTACTACTATACCATTACTATTGTTGACTTGTACGATGATTGTAATCAATGGTATATCATTGCTGTTGGTGGCTAATAGGATAACTGTTGTTTATTGTAAACCATATCTGTTGTTTATTAGTACGATTATTGTGTTTATGGTATATCATTGTTCTCGTTTTCTAGAACAAAAACTGTTGTCTATAGTGTAAAATTAGTGTTATTGACTACGACAAAGACTGTTGTCTTTATATAAGCATTCCATTAGTGTTGTTATCAACTAGTACAATGACTGTTGTCCATAGTATACTTTTAATATACTTTTAATATTGTTGACTTGCTGACTGTTGTCCATGGTATACCATTAGTACTGTTCTTAGCTAATACGATAACCGTTGTCTATGATATACCATTACTGTTGTTTACTACGTCAACGACTGTTGTCATTGATATACCATTGCTGTTGTTTACTACGTCAACAACTGTTGTCTTTGATATACCATTGCTGTTGTTGACTAGAATGATGACTGTTGTCAATGATATACAATTATTGTTGATTTAAGAGTATGCATTGACCTTGATTTGGTGTTCAGTGATTGCTGACTATGATATACTACTGCTGTTGTTAACAAGTACAATGACTGCTACTTGTGGTCTATCAATGCTGTTGTTTGCTAGAATGATGACTGTTATATACCATTGCTTTTATTGTCTAGTACGATGAGTATGTTGTTGGCTAGTGCAATGACTGTTGTCTATGGTTTACTATTGTTGTTGTTGACTAGTGCAGTTACTGTTGTTATTGGCATGCCTTTGTTTTTGTTAACATGAACAATGACTATTGTCTATATATCAATACTATTGTTTTCAAGCACAAGGACTTATATCAATGATATACCACGAATATTTTCATTGACGTATACGATAAATGTCTATGAATGAACGATGACTGTTGTCTATGGTATACCATTGCTGTTGTTGGCTAAAACGAGGACTGTATGATGTCTATGGCAAACCAATACTTTTGTCAATGACTAGAATGGGTTTTTTTTAATGAAATTAATTGGATAGTACGATAAGTTTTTTAGCTCACCTGATTGAGTAGTGTTTTTCACTAGTGTAATGACTGTTGATGGCGTGTTTGTTGTGTCCTGTCTCTGAATTAATGATGTTGTAGACTATCATAGTGACGGTTAATGGATAATTCGTTGACATATGTCTCTGGATAAATGATTGTTGTTGACAAGATAATGACTGTTGATGGCTGGTTCATTGAGTTCTGTCTCTGGACTAATGCATTTTGTTGACTAGTATAGTGACTGTTGATAGCTGGTTCGATGACATCCTCTAGATTTATTATTGTTGATGACTAGTATTGTAACTGTTGATGGCTGTTTCAATAACATCCTCTTCATTAATGATTGTTGTTGACTAGTATTGTGACTGTTGATGGCTGATTTGTTGACGTCTGTTTCTGGATAAATGAATTGTTGTTGACTAGCATAGTGACTGTTGATGGCTGGTTCGTTGACATCCTCCATATTTATGATTGATGTGACTAGCATAGAGACTGTGGATAGACATATCGTTGACCTCTCACTCTGGACTAATGAATGTTGTCGACTAGTATAGTGACAGTTGATGGATAATTCGGTGACATCTGTCTCTGGATAAATAATTGTTGTTGACAAGTATTGTAACTGTTGATGACTGGTTTGTTGACTTTTGTTTGTCTTTGGATTAATGAATGTTGTTGATTTATATAGTGACTGTTGATGGATAATTCGGTGAAATTTGTTCTTTAATTAATGATTGTTATTAATTAGTATAGTGCCTTTTGTCTCTAGAGCAATGAATGTTGTTGACTAGTAAAATGACTGTTAGTGTTGGGTTCGTTGACTTCTGTGTCTTGATAAATTATTGTTGTTGATTAGTTAATGGCAGTTGATGGCTGATTCATTGACTTTTGTCTCTTGATAAATGATTGTTGTTTACTAGTATAGTGACTGTTGATGGCTGGTTTTTGGACTTCTGTCTCTGGACTAATGAATGTTGTGGACAAGTATAGTGACTGTTGATGGATAATTCATTGACATCTTTCTCTAGATAAATGACTAGTATTGCAACTATTGATGGCTGGTTTGTTGACTTCTATGTGTCTTAATTAATGATTGTTGTTGATTAGTATTGTAAATCTGTGTCTTTATAATTGATTGTTGTTGACTAGTATAATGGCTGTTATTGGCTGGTTCGTTGTCTTTTGTGTTTGGTTTAATGAATGTTGTTGATTAGTATTGTGACTGTTGATGAATAATTCGGTGACTTTTGTCTCTAGATCAATGATTGTTGTTGACTACTATTTAGACTGTTGACGTCTGGTTCGTTGTCTTCTGTGTCTGGATTAATGAATGTTGTTGATCAGTATTGTGACTGTTGACTTTTGTCTCTATATTGTTGTTGACTAGTATTTAGACTGTTGATGGCTCGGTCGGTGACTTCTGTGTCTTTTTAAATGATTGACCAGTAAAATGGTTGTTTATGGCTGGTTTGTTGACATTTGTCTCTGGATTAGTGAATGTTAAAAATTAATAAAGTGAATGTTGATGGATAAGTCGGTGAAATTTGTCTCTGGATAAATGATTGTTGTTGATTAGTTTAGTGACTTTTGATGGCTGGTTCGTTAACTTCTGTGTCTGGATTAATGAATTGTTGTTGATTAGTACAATGATGGTTGATGGATGGTTCATTGATTTCTGTCTCTAGATCAATGATTGTTGCTGATTGTATTGTGACACTTGATGGACAATTTGGTGATTTTTGTCTCTAGATCAATGATTGTTGTTGACTAGTTTAGTGACTGTTGATGGATGGGTCGTTGACTTCTGTCTCTGGATAAATGATTGTTGTTGACTACCATAATAGCTGGTTGGTTGACATTTGTCTCTGGACTAATGAATGTTGTTGACTCGTATTGTAACTGTTGCTGAATAATCGTTGACATATCTTTCTAGATCAATGATTGTTGTTGACTAGTATAATGACTGTTGATTGCTGGTTCATTGATTTTTGTCTCGTGATAAAAATTGTTTTTGACTAGTATTGTGACTGTCCACTTATGTCTCTAGATCAATGAGTGTTGTTAACTAGTAAAGACACTGTTGATGGACAATTTGACTACCATAATAGCTGGTTGGTTGACATTTGTCTCTCGACTAATGAATGTTGTTGACTAGTATTGTGACTGCTGCTGGCTGATCGTTGACGTCTGTTTCTAGATCAATGATTGTTGTTGACTAGTATAATGGCTGTTGATTGCTGGTTCATTGACTTTTGTCTCTTGATAAATAATTGTTTTTGACTAGTATTGTGACTGTTGATAGATAATTTGTCCACTTATGTCTCTGGATATATGAGTGTTGTTGACTAGTAAAGAAATTGTTGATGGACAATTTGACTACCATAATAGCTGGTTGGTTGACAATTGTCTCTGGACTAATAAATGTTGTTGACTAGCATTGTAACTGTTGCTGGATAGTCGTTGACGTCTGTTTCTAGATCAATGATTGTTGTTGACTAGCATAATGACTGTTGATTGCTGGTTCATTGACTTTTGTCTCTTGATAAATAATTGTTGTTGACTAGTATTGTGACTGTTGCGGGATAATACGTTGACGTCTGTTTCTAGATCAATGATTGTTGTTGACTAGCATAATGACTGTTGATTGCTGGTTCATTGACTTTTGTCTCTTGATAAATAATTGTTTTTGACTAGTATTGTGACTGTTGATAGATAATTTGTCCACTTATGTCTCTAGATCTATGAGTGTTGTTGACTAGTAAAGAAATTGTTGATGGACAATTTGACTACCATAATAGCTGGTTGGTTGACATTTGTCTCTGGACCAATGAATGTTGTTGACTAGTATTGTAACTGTTGCTGGATAATCGTTGACGTCTGTTTCTAGATCAATGATTGTTGTTGACTAGTATAATGACTGTTGATTGCTGGTTCATTGACTTTTGTCTCTTGATAAATAATTGTTTTTGACTAGTATTGTGACTGTTGATAGATAATTTGTTCACTTATGTATTTAGATCAATGAGAGTTGTTGACTAGTAAAGGAACTGTTGATGGACAATTTGTTTACTTCTGTGTCTTGATAAATGATTGTTGTTGTTTAGCATAGTGACTGTTTATGGCGGGTTCGATGATGTCATTTAGATTAATGATTGTTGTTGATTAGTTTAGAGACTGTGGATAGACATTTCGTTGACTTCTGTGTCTGGACTAATGAATTTTGTTGACTAGTATAGAGACTGTTGATGGATATTTCGTAATATGGTTGTTGACTATTTATTTTATTATTGTGACTGTTTATTTCTGGTTTGTAGGCTCTCTATCTCTCTCTCTCTCTCTCTCTCTCTCTCTCCTTCTTCATGTTGAAAAATAGCGGTTTTATAATCTGTGAAAGAACGCAAAATAACTGACAAACGATGGACCACAATAATGACCACCTCCAGTCCCTAATCAAAGGACCTGACAAACCAATAGCTCGTCGCCTAGACCTACAGTTTGCGATAATTAGCATTGACATTCAAGAATAGAGATTGATCATAATGCATTCTTAATTATAATCAGACTCCAAGTAAGGTGCGTTGGTAAAGACAGTCTCGGGTTGTATTTATGTACCTGTATTGGAAATGCGTGGAAAAACATCATGATGGGCACAGATAATAATACTCAATCCATTTCACCATAGTCATTCTGTTCATTAAATCTGGGGTCCATAAAACGATGGATTACTGGTATCCTGCATGCTAAATGTAAAGAGGCCTTGATGTTTGTGTTCACTTTATAAACTATATAACCCCCTCAATTTGAAAGGGAAATTCTCAATTCTAAAATATTTTTCTTTGCTAAAAAATAGTTTATAGTTAGAGTATTTTTTGTAGATCAGATAGGTACATGTATTATGTTTACCCACTAGCCTCCTAAAATGGTCCATCAACTCATAGTAACATTTTTTTTACCTTACTATACACACAGTCAGAATAATAGTACCGACCGGATCTAACCCAACACCAGAGCAGCCCCCGGGTTTACTTTCAGGGTTTACCATCGGGGCGTATTCAGAGGTCGCTTTTGGGGTCTACTTTACGAACTGAAGCGTGAGGCAGACCCGTCTTTTATCTCATCATCTTACCGCCTATAAGTCCCGCCCCTTGTGTATATTCCACATGCAAATGCAGCGTCTGCTTTCAGGGGCAGGGGGTTTACTCTCTGTGTCCTTTGACTCCTTTCTGGGTTTACTCTATGTTTACTTTGGGTTTACTCTAGATAACTTTGGGTCTGTTATAGCAAACCCAGAGTAAACCCCAAGAGCAGACCCCGAATGTAACCCCTAGCCTTGGTTTATTTGGGGTCTATTTTCTGTTAGGTTTGGTCTGATTGTTACGGTACATATTCTCTCTCTCTCTCTCTCTCTCTCTCTCTCTCTCTCTCTCTGAAAAATGAAAGAAATGTACTTGAACTAGATCGACTGAAACGTTTGGGATTTATTGTAAACAGTTCACCAGGATCCTCGATGGCACGCCAGCTGCCACTTGAAGTACTCATACCCCCATCCCCTCACCTTACAGTCCATAGGACACCCTCTCAGTTACCCGGCTAGCTCTTGTGATTGACACCTGGTCAGACACGGTAGGGTTCGCCCGGTTACAGTGACCTGTCCGTTCAATCCGTCAGGCCAACCGTTATGCAACTCTTTTCAAAACAAGCACGTAATAGTTTTTTGTGTTAATTTGCTCTCTGAACTATTGCATTCCGATTTCGTGTTCTTATTGGGGTCAGTCTGACAAAAACTGACCAAGGCACTTAGAGGATCAGCCAGTCGATAATGTAGAAAACTTCAGATACATAATGGGGAAATTATTTACACCGGAAAGGGCCTTCGTGTAAAAGAAAGGAAGTAAAGTTCTAATGGTAGAAGGAGGAAAAGTTGTTCTCGTTCATATATCTAAGGTCAACCGATAAATAAGTTTCCTTTGCTGAGCCCTGCGTGGGTTTAGCCATTTCTTTGTTCACAGTGAAAACGTTAGCAGTCTAGACATGCTATTGTGGTCAGATATTTAAACACGTATTTGACTATCACGGTAACTCTGTCCGCCGACCAAGTAGTGGGGAAAGACGGCGAGGGCCCTCTTATCTGAGCTAGAGGGACGAGCGTAAACCCAAAATGCGGGAAGGGGATGGAGTGTTAGGGGGTGGGGCACAATCGAGGACAAGTTACAGGACTCGGGTGTACTGTTCTGAGGCCTAATCAACCCATTCAGAATAATTTATATGGTTGTAATTTCGTAATAATTTCATATCGTAAAGTGGAACTTTGAAGTAGTTTAATTGGGATTGGTAACATTTGTTTTAACCTTTAAATACGACATACTTTCTTTACTAGATCCATAATATTTTTATCATTCCTAACGGAAAAACAAAACATAACATTAACAGTCAAAACAAAACTTTTTATTTCACTATTAGTTACGAAATAGTAAACTCTTGAAAAAAACCCATATTGAAACGAAATAAAGACTCATTATATGGCTTGTAGTTAAAAAGTCAATTAAATAGAGTATGTGTAATATTTTATTTACAGATTAATATCATAATCATAGTATTTATGAACAATTTGTTCATTGTAACTTTATGTATGATGTGAACGTTCAGGCAGTCGGCTAGAGAGGGGTTAACCATGTGTATAAAAACGCCGACTTGGGTTTGTATTAATAGTTCAGAGATATAAAACAGGGGGTGACTGGCTGCCTGACTTATGTCCTTCGTACATTACTAAAGTTGGCCATCTTTTTCTATTTTTATCTCACCAACGGCCATTTGACACGCAGAATACCTTTCATCTACAATTTGATGAATACCTGTATATTTTGGTCTGTCCTGTTGACCAAGATACGGGGTGTAACGAAGATTCACATTTATTTTTTTAAGGCTTGGAGCATGCGTACATTTGTTAACGTACATACAGGTGTGGCATCTGGAATTAAGCACCTAGTTTAATATACATGTATGATGCTAGTAAACAAAGTACAAAAAAAAAAATCGCTGTCTGGAACTTACAGCATCAAATAAGCAAACGGTTCTTCCATTGTCTCGTATTGTGCCGTGTTGTAATACGTCAGATTAGTGTTATGGTTAGTCTATCATCGGGAAAATTAATAAAGGTTTTGAAAACTACTCGACAAGACTTGATTAGAATTTAATGATGCTTCTAGCACATATTTGTCAAATAAGGATGCTCTGCAGTGTTATCTGATCGATGCGTAATTTATCAACTGAAAGGAGGGGGGGGGGGGGGGCACAATATCGCACGCGCTTCCGAACGCATCATTTAAGGGACATCAAACTTGGAAAATTTGGATCATTTTAGTTCGTTAATTTATGGTAAAATAACAGAAAGGAGGGTCTTCTTTTTTAGTGTAATAGAATATAAGGCTAGTTAACCGTATACTGCTCTAAATCTGGCGAGCTGGCGAGGTCAGCCCGAGGTCGACTTTGCGCTCGCGTACAAAAAAAATCTCTCTTTCTCTCCTGCCTTCTCCACGGACAAAGTGACTGGCGAGTGTGATGGTCGGAGAAATTTACGTGACTTAAATCACAACTAACTTTATCTCAATGCGACGCTATTGCCAATGGAATATTTCTGTAATTGTGAGTATTTTTATTTATTCGTTCGTTTATCAAGAATATGTATACGTTGTATGAAGGTAAACCGGTATGTATGTGGCTGGTCACTACTGAGGCAACACAAGGGGATGTACAAATTTTGACGATGTACTTCGCACGGGAAATGCGAATTATTTACATGTTTTGTATTTGAAGTGAGAAGTTTACAGAAGGATTTGAATTTTATGACAGACTATACTCCTGGCGGTACATTTCGGCTTGAAGTAGGATTAGGTGAATGTGAACTTTTAAATGTAAACTCACGACCGGTTGTAGAACTTAAAAACATAATTAAATTTAGCACGGTTGAACTTTGAATAAGGAAAGTGAACAGATGGTTCGGTAAACGTAGATACATTTTTAGAATGTAAATGCGTTTATATATGTGACGCACAGACATTGTTTGCCGGCCATTAACAAAAGATCGGACAATGAGGATTGATTTTTCTGCTTGGTCCGACAATACACACAAGCCTGCGGGTCAGTCTGCCATTATTTTCGATCTATCAATGATAACAATGCTCATCTACTAACTGGCATCCCCTAAAACGTGGTTTACTTTTCGAGAAACCCCCGTCAGACATTACCGGAAGAGTCAAGGAAATTTCCGCCTAGGGTCTCGTCCAAATCCTGAAAAACGAAATTGTACAATTAGTGAAACTGACCGCTTAACACGAATGGTGAGTCATCAATTTTCTAAATTAATAAATTCACAATTGAACGGATAGGAAATGTTGAGAGAGAGAGAGAGAGAGAGAGAGAGAGAGAGAGAGAGAGAGAGAGAGAGAGAGAGAGAGAGAGAGAGAGGAGAGAGAGAGAGGGCGCAAATAGAAGAGTTTTCACTTTACATTTCTTGATATTCTATTATTTTTAAATGTTAAATTGGAAGCGAAACTTTATGGCATTGAATTAATTTATAACTGTATAATGTAGAAATATTAGAGACTAATATATATATAAGTGAAATGTTAAATCTGATGAAGTAATCTAGTGATATTGTTGCAAAAACTTTTTATTCACTTGCTCTCAAGAGCTTGCTTTAAAATATGGATGGTATATTTATGTACGTGAATTGATTGATGAGTACATAAAAAATGTTTTATTCATTGATGTCAATCATTTGCTCAAATGCAGACTTACAAATCCGATCTCACACTTATGTGAAATCAACATGTATCGATTTTCTCTTAACATATTAAAAAATTTGCAACCGATCATAAATTAAAAAGGTCACCCCCCCCCCCCCCAACACACATACCCATAGCGCCCTTTCGATTTATCGACAAAAAAGAAAGCAAAGAAAAATAATCGTATGTATAGACGTAATTCAAAACCAGGAACTGGCCACACACAGTACTGATTTTTCCATGATGCCTTGCAAACCATCAGCAGCTGTGTGACCCGCCATGTAGATTAACTGGTCATCTCGATCTATATGGGCTGATTAATTATGGAGGAATTATGTGTATCGCTAGCAAGGGCGGTAACTGCTCTCCAGAGAGACGCGGAGCAGCCATAAAACCGCGCCAAATAACGCTGCCGTCTGTATAAATCATGCTAATTTTAAAAGGGGGGAATTAACATTTTAACCTTCCTCTCTCCCCCTCCCCACAAACTATTTTGTGCTTTTTCTGATCAACTGAATTCCACACTCAAGTGATAACCTTGAAAACGCATTTTGGCAGATGTGGCTCGTCTGCGCAATGCGTCGGGGGTACCAAGAGGATATTCCCCGCCACAATCAACGGATAATCCTTGTAGCTAATGACCTATTTCACGTGTCGATCAGTACTTTATACTGGTGATACCTGGCTATTAACATAACTGCCGTAAGAAGATCTTCACCGTTATAAGTAAATCTGAATTGCGCCTCTTCTTATGCATGCTACTTAGTAATGCGTTATTCTGTATTGTATGCTACATTGATTTTATGACGTCGATGTTATTTCGCTTTTAGTGAGCAAGGAGAGAAAAAAAGGTCTATCGAGATCTTTCACCCATCTTGGCCTTGACTCTTCGTCGACCCCGGATTTCAGATAAGAAACGCTACACTTCACACTGCGGGACAGTAGAAGTTTGCACCGTCACATATTGTGCGCCATTCACAATCTGCAATTATAAACTATTACTAGAACCATCCGACCTGTGATTAGTACATCATAGACATTAACCTGTTACCTCTATCATATACCTCTCAATCGCTACTAACATGTAACTCTCTCTCTCTCTCTCTCTCTCTCACACACACACACACACACACACACACACCACACACACACACACACACACACACACACACACACACACACACACACACACACACACACACACACACACACACACACACACACACACACATCAGTTTTCTAGTTCTAAACTTGTGACAAAATCTTAGTTTCTGGTTTTTGAAACTTTGATTAAGTAAAAATAATTAAAATAAAATATTTTGGAGCATAAAAATTAATATCCTTAGTTTATCTTGGACAATATATTTGCATAAAATTTTTAAATAGTAGGATATTTCAAATAATATTACAAAAACATCACAGATAAAATGTCTTACTTTTATTGGGATGATTACATGTACATACTGAACGTGTTAATGATTAATTTAAACACTATCCAATCCGAGTAAATCAGAAAACAGCACCTTTAACGAACTTGTCAGTAAGAGAGAGAGAGAGAGAGAGAGAGAGAGAGAGAGAGAGAGAGAGAGAGAGAGAGAGAGAGAGGGAATTTCTTGTCTTCTTGCATTTGATTTGGATTATTTATTTTTTTTATTAATTATCGTGTGTAATAAAAACCGCGTAATATCATGACCGAACAATAATTTGTCCATCGTCCTTTTGCGGCCACCAATTGAAAAGAATGGGTTTCCCATGATATATTCATTTATATAATTACTGTTATTATTCATTTATTTATTTGTTTATACAACATTTTTATTTTTTTATATGTATGGTTTTAATATTTTTCTTATTTTCTATGGAACGCCCTAACTGCCTTATGTGGATAAAATTCATTTTATGATGATACTTCGTCAGCATTTAATGTTGAAGTATCGTTATATAATGTTAAAGTAATAGTATTTTAAGACAAAGTATCAGCATGAAATGAAGAAGTATCATCATATATAACGAAGATCATCCACATAAGACAGTTGAGGCGTTCGATAATTTTCATTTTTATATATATTTTAGGCATCTTATTAAGCTAGTTAAAGCAATAACATCATATTGATACAGGAATACTTATATTCAAAGTAATAAGAGCAACTGGGGAATTTTTTTTTCTATAAATCAGAACTGTAGCATTAACGACTTCAATTTATTTTTAAAACAACCAAACAAAAAAATTAAACTCAAAGCTAATTCCTATATGTGAAAGTTATGTAAATATCGTTTTGTGATACAATTTAGTCATTTAACGCCACAATATACATGGGGTAGGATCGTCCCGATTTTATGGTACATGTAGTATTTCGTCAATATATGGCGATTGAGATTGAATAATATTAAAGTTATATGCGGATGCTATGATATTGATATGTGCAATTAAAGATGACATTCAAAACAGTTAAATTGTTTCAAAAAATATCTTGAATTATGGAAATTACAATAAATGTTAATCAATCTAAAAGTATCCAACTTTTTGCCCGTTCTGCACTCTCAGGGGAAATTATTTAATTGTAACTTTACAAAGAGCAAACAAGATAAAAATTGGAGGCTTTTTCTCGTCTTTTGTGTAAAATTTAGTCCAATTAGTTAGTAGATGGTTAGTTCAAGGCAAGCTTTAATTGGTTCTAAGTTGAAGATATAACTTAATCAGATTATCAAAATGTTGTCGAAATTGAGAAATATATAAGAGCGCATATAACTGTTAGGTATATTGGGCATACTGATTATCAATGCTTTTTTAGACTGGTTTGTGTGGTTTTTTGTGGCAGCATCTATATCAATATTGTACGAGGGGTATTCAGAGAGTTTTGTTCTTGGTGAAGAAAAAAACCCAAAATGGAATATTTCATTTATTTTATCTCTTCGAAGTTCTATCTTTCATGCTAGATGCATATACACATTGCAAGACGTACAATCCGATTCTTACGTTTTTCTGTGCTCGTCTTTTATGCATACACTATTTATATGGCAATCAATCTACATTTGTAATTCAACTGATGCTTTTGACTTGAAAAATATCGTAAAATTTAGTAGAAACGAAAAAGAGTTAGGCGGAAGGGGGGGGGGGGTGTTGGAGAGTAAGGAGGATAAGAAATATATGACAAAAAGTCCTTCTTAAACGAGGAATTTCAGGAATTTCGGGACTTTCTCGGATTTGGACTTAGCTTGAACATTATAATGCAAAAGGGAAAAGGCTCAAGATCAATACTTGGTTTTTTTTGTTGACGTCTGATTTTGTTATTACTGTTTCAGTTTTTAAATATTTCTGCGTTTGTTTGGTCTTCAGTTAGTACCAAGTATTATAGGCAGTTGGACCCCCCTTTCCACCAAATTAGTGAAAACAGTATATGTAAACAGTATTGATTAATTTTTATATTTCAAAAGCATCTTACATTTATTGGATGATAAAAGCCTATATTTTTTATCATCTTTACTTTATTATGGTGTTGTATGGTCGCCTGAACATTAAGCACGCACTCTTCCCCTGTTACAATATTGTTTACATATATTTACCCAACAAATACCGATAGGAAGGGCTTTTTTCGCACAAGCAAGAAGACTATATTGCATATTGCTGTATCTCATTCAGTCAACAATTAAGGTATTCAACAAGCAGAAATCCCCCTTTATCCAAGGTTTTTGTAAATATTTCATAAACTGTCCCCATTGGTATCTGCTCTGTACGAACTATATGTGTACCTTTCCCTTTTAAATTGTTTAAAACAATTCAATAATTACAGGAAGGTTTCATCTTTATATTTGGTTGCAATGACAAATTGGCCTTTCAGATCGTGCATCAACATTGACACCTTCTCTGCCATCTTTTAATATTTTAACTGCATACAAATTGCTTTGTTTGACAAATGTTGGTCACAATCGAAGTTTTCAAATGATTTGTTTTAATCGAACATGCTCTCGTGTGACACACACCCCGTGATAAAACAGACAATGAATGTTTACGGTACATATACCGTAATTTCAAAAATATTTTAACTTTAGAAGTTTAGCGGGTTTCTCTTTAAGAACGATATGGTATATATAAGAAATCCGAAGCACAAATTCTCTATGTGACAGTGTGCGTTTGAAGTTCGAAGTTATCTGTTAATTTAATTTTCAACGGAGGACGAGGAAAACATTCGTCTTTAATGTATACATGTAGGTTAAAAACCTTGTATAGTTTCAAAGAATAAAAAAAATCATGTCATTTATTTTCATGCAAAATGTTTGCGATAAATATAACAATAACTTTAATTAATTTAGTGAAATGCTTCAATAAACTTTATGTCAGCACACTTTTCAAGTCCTCTCTTCAATTTTCAGTGATCCAAAATACCAGATAGTAGATAATGGATGGGATTCGATGTATACTTCCTTTCTGATAATTAATCCATTATTTTTTCCATGTTTTATTTTTCTTTACCTTCCCCTCTTTTTTATTGCCCAAATAGTGTTTTTTTTTTATTTGTAGCCCATTTCCGTATATAAATGGAATATCCGTTCTATGGATGCAAAATGAAACAAGTTAACGCGCGCAATGATAATAAAAAAATTCGGTTCTGTCGGTGAGGGTTATTGATTCTGCGTGGCACGTTTACCGGGCACTGACTTCATGGCCGGTGATGCTGAGGAGGCAGAATATTCTAAGTGTAGGGAGGGAAACGCATTCCGTATCTTATCCGGTTACGATTCATTTATTAGTAAATCGAAAATGTGCAGGGGATAAATCGCGTAAAAGTATGTTTTTAAAGTAAGTATAGAAATAATTTTTCGATTTTGCATTCTTTTTGAAATAATGTAATATTATATAAATAGTGCCTATTTGGGAGGGTAACAGTTGAAATTGACACCCCTCGAAAACCATTGTCAACCTCCGCTTCGCGTCGGTTGACAATGGTTTTCTCGGGGTGTCAATTTCAACTGTTACCCTCCCAAATAGGCACTATTTATATATTGTTATACTCTCATGTTAAATACTGAAATCTGATTGGTTAAGACGCAGTTCATAATCCTTTCTATTACCCTCAGCGTTAGCAACGCACTTAGCAACGGGTAACATTATATAAATAGTGCCTGTTTGGGAGGGTAACAGTTGAAATTGACACCCCGAGAAAACCATTGTCAACCGACGCGAAGCGGAGGTTGACAATGGTTTTCGAGGGGTGTCAATTTCAACTGTTATCCTCCCAAACAGGCACTATTTATTTTGTTATACTGAATGTCTTTTTTAAAATTTTTAAGAAAATTTTACTGCTTTTATATAGGAATAACGTGAATTCTACAGCGAACCGTACGCGCATAATTTTCGCGCATGTAACATTTTTTAATGTTACCCGTTGCCAAGTGCGTTGCTAACGCTGAGGGTAATAGTAAATATTATTAACTGCGTCTTAACCAATCAGATTTCAGTATTTAACATGAAAGTATAACAATAAAAAATGTTACATGCGCGAAAATTATGCGCGTACGGTTCGCTGTAGAATTCACGTTATTCCTATATAAAAGCAGTAAAATTTTCTTAAAAATTAAGACATTCAGTATAACAAAATAAATAGTGCCTGTTTGGGAGGATAACAGTTGAAATTGACACCCCTCGAAAACCATTGTCAACCTCCGCTTCGCGTCGGTTGACAATGGTTTTCTCGGGGTGTCAATTTCAACTGTTACCCTCCCAAACAGGCACTAAGTATATAATAATACAGTAATTGGGCGTATATTGTACATGAATTTGAAAAGTAGATTAAGGAAAGTATTATGTAAAGTGAAGCAATGAAATGAAATTAATTATAAAGGAAATACATTGGTTTCAATGAAAAGACAATCTAGAAATTAGAAAATGAGCTGACATATTTAAGAGTTATTGTCCCCGAATAAGCTTAAATTCGAAAATCAACTTTTTCTTCCCAAAAGGAAGATATTGTTTTGAGAAAAATATAGTTAATAAAGAATTGAAGGTTAAAATAAGGAACCAACAGGTGGTATGGAGATGTTTTATATATATAGAACAAAACAATTGCTGGAGATTACCTACAGAAGCATTTATCCTCTGAGTGAGGTAACAGCAAAGTTATCAAACACTGGATTGTGTCTGATCGAGCTGTTGAAACTGTTGTCAACGCGTTAGCAGTGTGTAAGAAGATCTAACATTGAGGCTGCTGAGCCGATTGCAACGATTGTTAAACGGATTACTCAAAGGGATGCAAGGGCGGACAGATCTCTTTAGAGTCATCGGCCATTTTAGTCTTATAACAACATACAATATATAATCTTAGCTCTACATTTACCATAATCCCTTGCTGTTTTACTGTAGAGTGAGGACCCGTTGTTAGCACAGGGAGCATTCAAATTTTTATTTAAAAACTGTCCTTGTTATATTTTTTGTTCTGTCGTGAACACGTGAACAAAAAAGTGCTTTGGGGACCTTTCCTGTAATTCTTCACTTTCGGAGGGTGAATTTGGTGTTATATGAATGCCTCAATGCTCAGGTAAAATCATTATATTTCGCGTCCTCTGATACTTCAGGGGGAAGAAACGTTTCAGGATGAAAAGGAAATATTTTTGAAGCTCGTTTGTAAAACTCGTTTGTATGGTTGTGAGGGGGTTTGTAGGGTCATCTGGGGTTTAAATCAACTCGACCGTTTTTATCAGGTCAAAATTTTAAAATGAGTGAGGTTACCGAAGGGGATATTTTCTGCTGACCAACAAAACGAAGAATTATTTCTTTTTTGAATTATATTTGTTTGACTTGCAAGTATACAATTGTCAAGACCTCAACTGTTTTATTTTTTATTTACAGAGATCTGGTGATAGTGTCATCTGCACCATCAACATTTTGGTGAGTTCATCTCGCTTTTTATACATAGTTATATCTGGTATATGGATTATGTCTTGCATGTACAGACCCTTGACAATCTGTAAAAGTACATTGAGGGTTACTAGTAACTGAGTCAGCTTTATTGTTGCAAGGGACAGTTGTAGACAATGTAAAACCCCCATCCTTACAGCTAGTGAAGTTGCCGGTCAATCCCTTGGTTTAGATAAGTACCTACAAAGTTACAAGGAAGATAATAGGAAATCATTAGCCTTGACAGGAAAACGACCTCAACACACTTAATTACAACACGTTGTGAATTCAAATTTTCAAAACTTGATTTAACCCTTATATCAAACATTATTTTTTTAATAATGCAAAGCCAGTCTTTCAGCTGTAATCTTGAGAAATGTTAGTGGTTAGCAATTGTTATGTGTATTCATGTTGTGCTTGAGGTTTCAATACCTCTAAAAATGACAAATACCATGTAGAAAGACATTCCTCTTTACGTTGTTGTTTGGTAATAAGATGGCATACAAGATGACATTGAAGCTTGAGCCAAACCACTGCATTTTGTTTGGCGATATTTCGCGGACGCGCTGGTTTTAATGATTCTCAACTCTCTCTGACCTCCGTCGCCATTGTTTCCCTCTTGTCTGTACCAGATCATTTACCTGAAATGTGTGAACTTAATTTGAATTAGGATTCACCTGTAAAACTACACTTGTACCTTTTCAATGCGCATGTCATCAGCAATCGGTAATTATTGACATCTTTACTTGTCTGTCTGTATGACTAGGATCTCTTAAGTGTTATGAATGCCGTGTGGTATAATTAAGATGATGCTATCATGTTAAAACATCGGACGTTTGGGCCATGGTTCCAAACGACCAGGTGTTGGCAGCAGACAAATTGTTGTGACGCTTACGCTGTTAGCTACGGTAACTGTCGTCTGCCAATTCTGCAGGGTTCTGCATGTGTCCGGTAACCTTTGACTCCTCGCTAACCAAAAAAAAAATCAATAAAATAGTTAAAACATGCAAAACATATCGTGGACTGCTAGTAGTCTGCTGTGTTCTGCTTGTCTATTATATTATTGTCCATCACTAGATACAGATAAGAAAATATACATGTACTGTATATAAAATTCAAAAGATACTTCTATCAGTCAATTCTACAGGGATGTTGCATATATCGGATAACCTTGAACCATCACTAGCTACAAACTATACTGAATTTTATGCATGTATACTGCTGTCACACAATTTTGCAGTGTTCAACGTTATTCTCTTTCGAGAAGTGGACAGGCATAGCCTACATCCACTTCTTAAAAGAGAATAATTATGTTCAACATACGCCCGAGAACTGTCCACGAACTATTGTAATACTTGTATATTAGACTACAAAATATACCATCGTCAGTTAATCTGCAGTTTTTTGTTCCAACAGCCATTGATCCATCACTCACTAAAAACTATACTAAATAGTAAAATATGTATAAAAAAGCGAAGTACACCGTCGCCTGCAAATTCGTCATGGTTCTACAAATGTTTGGTCATCCTTATCTCATCACTAGCTACAATCTACAATAAAATAACTCTAAATTTAAAGCATACTGTTATGTCCGGTAACCTTTCACCCACCACCAGCTAAAAGATACATATAAAATCATAAAAGACAAAACATACTGACGTCAACCAATTCTGCCAAGTTCGACATAAGCATGTCCGGTAACTTTTGAGCAAAACTACAATACTGCCGGCAATAAATTCTGCAAGGTCCTTGCATACCTTATGTCCGGTAACCTTTAACCCACTACTAGCTACAAACTATACTAGAATATTCACAAAAATGCAAATCATGCTGCCATCAGTCAAAATAAGCAGGGCTTTGCAAAGGCCAGTAATTTTGTTTTATCTATCGCTAGCTGTATGTCATCTTCGCTAGCCAAGGGTTTTCGGTCCACTTTGCTCCCCATTATGGGGAGCAAAGTGGACCGAAAACACTTGGCTAGCGAAGATGGCTGTATGTTGGAATATTTATTTAAAACTCCGAAACATGTTTGAGTCGGCGGTTTTTGCAGGGCTTGGCAAATGGTCGGTTCATTTTGACTTACCACTATATTTAGCTACGAAATAATTTGGAACTTTTGTTACTAAGTGCAAAGTTTTCTTTTTTCTTTATAGATTAACAACGATGCTTGATATGTTAGACCTCTTTTCCTTGTTTGATGATATAATATAGTAAAATAACCCTATGATATATTGGTAACAACTGTGTCAAATGATTCGATGTAATTAACAAATATTGTCACCAAAAAAAAAAAAGAATTAACTTGTTTATATTTTTTTAAGGAAATTCAAGAATGGTGGTTTCGTGCAAAATTTTGTTTTAAAAAGTATCAAATGCCATAAAATCATCATCTGCAAACATATCTGAGCTGCTATTTTTAGGTCCCGAAAAGAAAATTCTTTAAAGAATATAAATATCTAAAATAGTGTTGTTTAAACCAATGAAATTGCAAAAATCCTTAATTTTTTATAGTCTAAATAACGATATTTTTCGAAGAAATTTGCTATATTACGGATGTAGAATATCAAGAGCGCTCAAGGATAATATTTGGCAAAGATGAATGTGTTTATGACGAGGAGACTGTCGCAGGGTCACCGTGCTTTGCATCAACGTAACCGTAGGGCTATTTATAGCCCTGTTAAGGTCACAAGATTTGTATGATTTGTGTTATATATATATATAATATATATGCATTCTCTTCGTTGACCAAGTGTATAAATCATCTTAACAGACAGAACAGACAGAGGTCTTTTTTTGTAAGTCCCGACAAGACACGCCTAGTTTTGTTGACCACTAGTCTATACTGAGCAGCTCTGTGCTCGTTCTTTGCCATCATTAATGTCACAAACGTTTTGGCTTTTCAATCCAAAATTTTAAAGAAAACTATTTGTACGAAACTACGGACATCCCTATATCTCAAGATGGCGTCGTTTTAGTTTGGTTAACTAATTCAACCTCGTTTTGCCTTTGATTTCATTTTGATTTTTGGTCAACGGAATAATGAAATGGGATATTAAAAGATAGTGGTAGAATTAATATTATAAAAATAGTGCCTGTTTGAGATGGTAACAGTTGAAATTGACACCCTGAGGAAACCATTGTCGACCGACGCGAAGCGGAGGTTGACAATGGTTTTCGAGAGGTGTCAGTTTCAACTGTTATCCTCTCATACAGGCACTATTTATTTTAGTATACTGAATGTCTTAATTTTTGAAAAATTTTAACTGCTTTTATATAGAAATGATGTGAATTCTACAGCGAACGGTACGCGCATAATTTACGCGCATGTCACAATTCGTTGTGTTACCCGTTGCTAAGTCTGTTGCTAACGCTGAGGGTAATTGAACTAACAAATTTCGTAAATATCAAATCTTTAAAAGTCAGAAAACGAAAAAGCAATACAACTTGCTATGAATGAAATTCAGCCTTTGATTTTTAGGTCCAACTAGTTGAAAGCAATATTCTATAATATCAATTGAAATTATTTGCTTTTCTTTTATTATTTGTTAATCAAATACAAGAATGTAAAAAAAATAATTGGATCGGTATGGCTAATAACGTTAAAGTTCTTTGCACCTTAGATAGGTAAAAACTACATGTAATATTTGTTAAACAAAATGCTGAATGCAGCGGTATAACTTTGATTTTATCACAATAATACGAGTCTACGACCCTTCCTAAGATCTCTTTTACCCTACTATAGTCGATATCAACTTAAAAGCTCAGATACGCATTTCTCAATTTTAGACACGCAGGTAATGACATAAAAATGTTCCACACGCCATGGTATGTGGAGGAATGTGACATTTATATAAAAAAAAAATAAATTGTCTTTGATAACTAATTGCTGTTTAGGGTTCGTTCTTAGACGTTAATCTTTTTTTTAAAAAGCTAAACTTGGTTTGGTTAACTAATTCAACCTCGTTTTGCCTTTGATTTCATTTTGATTTTTTGTCAACTGAAAAATGAAATGGGAAATAAAAAAAAATAGTGGTAGGATTAATATTTTCATAATTGGGTAAATGTTGAGTTAAGTTTACAGAAAAGAAAAATGTTTAAAAAATTGTATATATTGAAATAAAAATGTGTGACGTTAATAAGCCATATATATCAATGATTCAAGGAGGCTGGATTGTCAACAAATTACCATCAGATATAGTTTAAAATTTATGTACGATAGTTTTGGCTATACAATTTTATCCGTAAAAGAAAAATTGGAATATTGTAGATGTAAAACTTAAACATCATTTAGTAACTTTAAACAGAGCTCTCCATTTAGTGGAGATTATTGTAGTCTAAAAATGGCTACCACCATCCAGTCCTCCAATCGCAACTTCTCGGGTTTTTCTTACCCTGTCGGAAAGGCCCGAGAAGTTGCGATTGCCAGCCCTCGTTAGTTTAGCTACAATTTTGTTTTCTCGGTGATGAAATTAGTCTATACAAACAAGTTGTATGTAAAAATAGTGTATGAAAGTCCACGTTGTAGTTGTATGTTTTGATGAATGGTCGTATCTGACGGGTTTTGTATAACATCTAATAAAGTTTTATATATTTTTGCTAATTATTCTTCCTTTTGGGGAGTGCAGGCTAACCCAACGATGTCAGTGTATCTACATGTTGCTGAATAAATCTATCTTTAAAAACATTTCATTTTTAAAAACTAGATAAATAATTAGACAATTTAGGAATGTTTAGATAAAAATAAATGAAAATAAAACAAATTTAAGCATTTTTTAAGGGGGTGTCATCTTCACAATGCATTTCTCAAATTTTCGCATGTCCTCTTATTTGATAATTAAAAGCTGAAATATCTTTAACAATCAAATCAGTAATTATTTATGGAAGTCACGTGTTTTGTCCACGTGCAGCAGACGATACTAGGTCAGGTTGGTCCGTGCTCCCGTTCCGACCGAGACTTTGCCTGGAAGATATTCCCGCGATTTATCAAGAAGCAATCCACTATTGTGTACGATGATTTGCAATTTTATTGTATTTTGAAAGAAAATTGTGTAGCATTTCGTTTTGCAAAGCTAGAAAAAGAAAATTTTCTGTATGACACACTTTTTAATTTTAACATTAAAAATATGCATTATTACCAGATTGCATATTTTTAAAAATAAAATAACCAAAGCAACCGAGAAAAAAACCTTTTGAAATAAATTTCGACTAAACTTTTCCCTACTGGTATTATTTGCAGACTAACACTGTTAATTAAAAAAAAAAATCAGGAAATTGTTCTGTCTGTTTGATATATATATAATCAGTAAACAAAAACGAGAAAGATGGTAAAAGATTTTTTTTAAGATAACAATGTTAAAAGAAAATCACTCTCAAATTAGATCATTTCATGAATTTCTTTAATGAAATTCCAGATAAGATAATATGATTCTATTGCCTGTTGCATTGCGTTGATAATGTTTAACCCTTTTGCTATGGTTATATCATGAGGCTTGTTGTGTTTTCCTTGTGGTTTTTTATCCAGCTTTATGATTTGTGGTCATCACATATAGCGTTAAAATGGAGGAATACCCATATAATGGTCGCTAAGTTCGCAGCTTGTTGTGTTCGTAAATAAAATTGAGTGTCAGCAAAGTTATTGATCTAGCCGCAACAGATATTCATCGGCCGCTGAACCAGTGCTGCAGCCAAAGAAAAACCCAACCCAACAAAGTGGCCGCCATCTTGAATTAGTAAAATGATGGTCTTAAAGCATTGTCAAACCCTGATACATTTTTAAAAACTGTCTTCAATAAGCTCAGGTTGTCGATAAGATTATACCGGGTATTTTAGAGTTAATCATTTTATGGACTTTGTTTGAACACAATAAATCTATCTCTTTCTTAGGAACTTGAATGCAATATGAGCGGGAAAACAGAACTTTGATCTTGAAAATTTGATCGAATGTGTTGTACAAATGTATAAGAACAACTTTTTTCTTTTTTTGTTGATGTTCCCAATTTTTGTTGTTGTTCTGTCCTGATTCAGCGTAATTTTCCCCATTGTCTTTAAGTGATCGTGAGTCATTGTAAGAGACCTCGTAAACGTGGATTGACTCCGTTGTTTTTCAGACTTATACAGTTCACAGCCTTGTTGAGTTATATGAAACAACTCGGACAAATATCAGGGGACAATAACCTCCACACTCAAGCGTCCTTCAGGTCAAAAATACAAAAACTTAAAATATATACAATTTTATTGGATAAAACCCGCCCTCTTCAGCCAAGCGAGACAAGCTTGAGCTACTGAATTCAATTCGTTGCTTTCTCATTTCCCTACCACATGCACTGAATGCCGATTTTCTGCTGTCCGTTTGCTGACGGTGGTATAATAGGAGTAGAGCAGAAGAGGGTTTCTACATCGGAATTCTTTCAGATTATCACCGGCGCGCCAACCAAACAAGTCGGGCTGTAAAGGGTCAGCCAGAGTTCGCCTCCGCGAATGTCAACACATTGTACTGAGGCCCTTTCGTATTGGATCAATGGAATAGTCCTCGCAAAACCAGGCAAGTACAAATTAATTAATCAATTTTTTTTTCATTTCGGTGTTTGAAATCATATTAAAAAAATAAAATAATTAGTTGACACATCTTGGCTAAAAAATGGGTTTCTGTAAAATAGCGGACACGCAATGTCCGTCTTTTAAGCTGTCCTTTTAATTTTCTTAGCTTGTCTATCGAGATATGGCATTGTGTCTGAAAATAGTAAAGCAAACATAGTTTAATATTTAATAAAATTGAAAGTTCACGCCGAGTGGATTTTAACCATGTCTAATGTCTTGTGGAACTGTGGTCTGGTATAATCCAATCTTAGTTTAGAAGCCCGTTATTGAGAGGTCATGATGTTCACTAAATTAAATCTAACGGTCTTCTCTTTTAAATATGTCCACCAATAATTTCTTTGCAATGAATTTCATAGGAGAGAAGGGAAAAGAAATGGGGGGATAGGTTTGTCCAGCACGCCAGGGATTTTTTTGTCACTGGTATTTAAAATTGATACAAATGACTGTTCAATCATTGAATAAACATCTATGAGATATTAGTTGTTCGTTGAAATCGGTAAATTTTACGAATTATATTGCTAAATATGTATAAATTAGTTTTTTTTAAAGCTCTATGAATCTGTCAAGTTTATTAGGTTGATTTTAAAGAATACAGCCTATGTTTGTTAATCTCTTTTACCCTGTGGCGAGTTTACTCTGAATGTTATTTCAAATCATTTTCAATGGAAGAAATATATGTACATGTACACTAGTGTCTGAAGAAGTCGAATAGAGGTCACGTGACAAAATGGTGTCCCAGGTCAAAGCCCTATGATGGCTGCCGTGGAAAGGTCCTGGCCGATTATTGCACGCTGTAATCAGTTTTTGCATGCCAACACTCGTTGGTTTAATGCTAGATCATTTTGTTTTAACTTGGGTCATTGTTGAAATGAAATTCAATAGGTTTTTTTCTCATTATTCTATTAAATCATGTTGTCATGCTTGAAAATATTAAGAAAGTGTCTTATGAATATTAAGTGTTTTCATCAGTGTCCTCCTTTTTGTGCCTACATTGTTTTAACCAATCACATTTCAATTAATAAGTGTACACAAAATATCAAATCTGTGACAATGAAGAAACCTTTTGGTTTATGTTTTACTTAAATGTTGTGCCCTTTACAGATAATTTTCCAACAAAGCAAGGTCGATCAATAAAATTGCTTAAAAGGAAAAGGATTTAGAGCAAACATGGGTAAAGAAAATGGTGGCATTTCCTCAAGGATATATTCAAATGAAAATAAATTGATTTTTAACGGGGGGAAATCAGGGTATTGATATGTTTTAGGTGTTTTGATCTTGGATTGTGCCTGTTCCAATGATAAACAGGTTTACGCAATTTTTGAACTACATCGTATGCTTGGCAATATAAATTGAAACTGTCTTTTAAATTACATATTTCTGTATTAAATACAAAACTTACAAAAGAAGATATAAACAGTTGTTTTTTTAGAATGTTTCGTGATTTTTATAATGAATTTCCTTTGTGATTCAATTAGGAGGCATTAATAAAGATTGTAAGTGGTTAAAATGGAAGATGGTTTACGCATTGAACCATTTTATTTATTACATCAAAGCCCATGACCTTGAAACTTGTTATTTTCGACAAACAATTTTGCGATTTTTTATTTGGACATGCGCAGTAGATTGTGGTGAGAAAACAGCGGTATAAAACGCTGCCATGCTTAAGGCGCTTCACTTGAGAAAGAAATTTTAATGATTGTGTAATTTTTCACTTTGGAAGACCATTATATAAATGGTTTTCTGAGCAATGCAAATTGCAATAATTATCAATGTTTAGAGTAACTACATGTATATATATATTATGCTGCATGTGGTATGAAACTGTTTTTTAATTAAATTTGGATTTATAACATTAGATTTTTCATACTCATGTCACTTTGCATAAAGGTATTTCCATTTGAAAATATTTTTAATTAAAAATTGTTTAATTACAGATATAGTTACAAAATTAAACACTGTCTTATTTCTAATTACTGAGTATCTTAGATTGAGATTTCATATTAAAATTACTTTTACATACTCTTGGTAATAAAAAGTTCGTATGCATTGATAGCAATTTCGCTTTTGCTTGTTACTTGTTCTTGTATTTACACTCTGATATTGAAGTGAATATAGATTATCTTGATAACAGTTTCTTTGATTATTACTTTTACACCAGTATAATAAATATTTTTAGATCTAAGCAATTTTAAATAGCAAGAGTTATTCGCCGTTGGCCGCCATGTTCGAGGTCCACATGCCTAGATTCTTTTATTCAACCAATTTTAACTTGTCATACTGAGAATTATGGTGTAAATAACACTAACTATTCGAACGAACATTTGTTAGAGGCTAATCTAGTTACCACTTCTCCTATTGGTAAGATTTTCCCCGGTATACATCCAATATGGCGCCCAAGGAAAAATAACTCAGATGGAAAAATAACTACAAAATCAATCCATTTTTAACATGTTTGGTTAAAATGGAATTTTTGAACAACAAAAACACTAAATAAAATTATTAGGAATACAAACAATACCTAACTAGTGTCTGCTTTCAAGTGTAACCCCGGTTGGTACCACATGTATATCGTAATGATTATGTAATAGATACATGTATTACATTTGCTATTTTTGTACATGCCTGATGCCTGCACGTGTAATTACATAAAAATTTATTCACTTTATGATTAAAAAATACAGCAATTCTATTGGTTACTAAATACATTAAGATTGGGGTCGGGCTGAGAGCGGATGGAAACTACTCACTGCTATTTCTAAGAATCTAAGAAAGAACGGTAGAGATCTGTACTTTGTGAATAAAGTTGTACGTTGGCTTGCTACATTACATACATTTTAATAAATTATTGTTAGTTTTGCATTTTTAAAGGTATATTTGTAATAAAAAATATATTTTAGTTCAATTCACATAGTTTTATATCTTTAACCTAAAGGAAATAAAACACAACGATGATGTGCCAGACACGATACTTAAATTCAGAAACACCCACATTTCAATCACTGCCATTTTATTATATCTGTTAGAAGTATGCATATAGTTTTTTGAACGAATTGTCTTAGAATGTCTCGGGTTACTTTAAGATGCACCAATTACATGTAACTGCTTTCGTTAATTTATAAAACAAAATGAGTTCAAAAAATTGACTTTGCTTAGAAATTAAGTCGTTATTTTAAAAAGATCATTCTGTATAATGATTATGTCTTCTGAACATCATAGATAAGATATAAAATCGTAATTTTGTCAACGTATAATTTGTTCTTTGCTTTTTTGCAGGTAGATGACTTGTGACGTCATCGGATCCAAGAATTCGAAACTAGTAGCCAGAAAATGGTATTTGAAGATGGCGTAACAGTTAGGCATTGATGGTGAGTCGGAAGGAGACAACCTATTCAGGTAAAATTACCCAACAGATTGATTATAGGTCAATGAGGACACTAATTGAGGTTGAAATTTTTGGCATGGCCAAAAAAAATAAAGTTTCAGATTAAAGATTGCGTTGGTTTTCCAATTGCTCTACTGTCGTCTGACTTTAAAGATGGCTTGATGATTGTTGCCATTTTAAGACAATTTTCTGATCTATAGATCTCTTTTAAAGCTGCTTGGTCCGATTTGCCAAAACATTTTTAAGGTATCCAATCCAGAGAAGGTCCTAATTTTCTTACCTAAAATATATCCATCATGTATTAAATACTCTGATATTAATTGGAGGCATTTTAGAGTAGAAAAGAATTTACCAAGAAAAAGTTTCAAAAATGTTATTACCTAAGCAGTAATTAATTAATGAAGATTGCATTAATGTCTGTGGGGACAAGCAGATTTTTGGAAATGAAAATTTTAAAGTAAATACGAAGAATATCAATATATGCTCCTATGGAAAGATGTATTTAATCATTAGGAATAGAAAAACTATTGAAAACTAATTTTATACCGGAAAGACTTTTTTAGAATTGATTTTTATAGATTAAAAGCATTGGGGGCAGTTTTTCGAGAACAAGAAATTCCGCTCTTACACATGAGAAATATTTCCAAGTACACTGAGTATTAAGCTCATACAACTCTTTATTGCATCCAGATCCATTGAATCTGGAGCTGTGATGGATCGGATACCTTAAAATCTTATTTCCTTTATTTATAGCGAATGTCGAAGTCGTTACACAGTCACACCTGCCACGACGTCGGGGAGGGTGGGGGGGGGGGGCTAATCTAAATATGGTGCGATATCGCGGTACCCTTGTATGTAAAGTTTGTTTTGTAAACAAATTTTGTATATCATTTTCCCATTGAAATATGGCGTATTTGACTGGGGAAAACTACTCAAATGCCTTTTATTATACACGACTAAGGAAAATCACCATTTAAAAACGTACATAAAATCGGAAATAGCGGCTTTAAAAGAAGAGCATAAAACATATATAATTTAAAGGTAAAATATTTGGAATTTTCTTTTATTAAATAATAGTTTATAGCTAAAACAAAATCATATCTAAAATTTAAGGTAGGTGTGATGATCAATTTGTCGACTACCAAGCTCCTTAAAGTTTAATTTTAAATGACATTGTTTTGAAAAATAAAATGGATAGGAGTGTAAAACAAGCACTTTATCATTAGAATGTGATAATCATGATATTTAAGCACGTGTTCACGGTGTGAATTGAATTATATACATGTACGATATATTTACTCGTATATAGTTTTTTTTATGTTAACTAATTAGCTTGCTCCGCAAAGTATTTTTCATGAGCGTCTTACTTTGTTTTTGTCTTAGCAATGTCTGCTACATGTACGATGTAAATAATTAAATTGGACATCACACATAAAACGGCTTAATTAAATTTAATGGATTAATTAAAATATAACGGGTTTTTTCAATGTCTGTATATGTTCAGCCTTGTCAGTATGAACTTATCAAACTAAAGACTAATATCGTTGGATTAAGGTGTTGTCAAACCATTATTCAATCGAAATTAGATTCGACGTGCGCTACATTTTGTATACATGTGTCTTTTTACATGTTTTATACATATCATTACTTCTGCGGCTTTCCGAAAAAGGGTTTCAGTGCGGGAAAAAAACTAATGTAAGTAGATACTTTCACTTGTTGCATTTATATAATATTATTTATAATAATACACAATGAAAAGCGATCAAATCTGAAATTATGTTAAACTCTAATGGGCCACACCAAGAAAGAATGCGACAAAATTTCAAGTAAAATAAAGTTATCTCCCTTAAAGCGTAAAATACCCCTGAAACAGACAAGTATATTTTCACATCTGAATTGAGTTTTGAGAGACTAAAATCCAACTTTTACTAAATGTTCCTTGTTAACCTATATACCATTGTAGATATATATCCATAGATATCTTGAATTGTAGTAAAGAGATCTAAATGATATCTTGTAAAGAGATGATATCGTTTATGAATGAAATATCCGATATCACTTGTTCGATGATATCTCAATGCTATGATATTACGGTAAATGAATGGGTAGCTAAAGCACTATAGTATAGTGAAATCGCTGTATAGCAATAGTAATAGATTGATGTCTAAAAATAAGAACAGGTGTCTATGGTGTTTAAAACATGACTAATGCAATTGATAATTGTTAAAAGAAGAATGAGCAAATATGTGACATCACATGCATCAAATAGCACACATTTATTTTGTTTGGTTGGTATTGTTTCGTAAATACTTCTTTTATCAACAATTGATTTGATCAGACAATACATTAGCAAATTCGAACATGATATCGATATCTCGAGAAGATTAAGCTTGTAAATACGAAAATAAGTCAATGCGGTTCATCTTGAAAAAGAGAAAAAGATAGGGCAAGATGTAACAATGCTATCCACACAAAAAACTGATACTAGTAATACTTTCTTTAAAATATATATTATTTGTGATTCAATATCTTCCCGTAATAAGTAAATGTATGCCAATTCTTATTTAAATAAAATAAAAGTGTTTAATATCTTTTATAGGAAAATTAAGTATAATATGACTTAAATTTTGTATGATAATTGTTACTCTTGAAAGGAATGGTTTTTAGCTTGAACTGGGGTCAATCTTTAGATGAATATGCAGACCGTGTTCGGTTCAGTACACCTTAAACTGGATTCATTAAAATATTAAAAAATCTCTTTATTGTTTGAAAATTAAAAAAATAAAGATTTCCCTTGCTCTTTGAAGGTAGTTTGTCTTTGATATTGGTCTTCATTATGCACATGCACACCAATTTTTGATAGCTGTCGAGAAAAAGGTAGATATTTGGGTGAGGTAATCGCTAATTATTTATTATCACACACGCCAAATGCTACAGCTTTCTTTTGGATGGATCAAGAGAGATAACTCGAAATTTACCGTACACCTAGCACCTCACCTGGACATCGATTGCAAAAAAATCGATATTGTAACCGGTTTTTGTGTGTTGAACGAAGAAGGAATTTCAAAATTAAGGTACACTATGTTGGGGTACCATGGAGGGCAGATAGAACAAAGTGAAAAAGAGGGCGAGAGAGAAAGGAAGAGAAAAAGAATATTGCAAACTTTGCAGGTTGATTTGTTAATCTATTTCATCATTTTGTCAAGTTCATCGCAAGTGCGCAACAAAACGATGTCTTTACAAGAATTTGAACCTGGTTGTATTTTAAATTAACGCTTTCTCTTCTTCAAAATGGAGGCGACATTCCATAATTTTTAAAAAGAACATTTATCCCGAGTTTTAAATATCACGTCTTGAGCAAACACATTGGATCTTTTGTATAAATATGCAGCCTTTTGTTGGCGTTCAGAAACCGTAATAAGAAAGCCAAGCCAAGCGAATCTTTTCTAAACCTGATTTTTAAAAGCAGTCGCCTATTCATTGGGTATTTATAGAAGACTCTTCTTTTGTCATGGGTTCAACCAGTGACCAAGCGCATTCTACCTTACCGTACTCGTCAGAACCCTTCTGCGGAGGAATATCTTTGGAGAAAAAACATTTTGAGCAAAAAAATTCAAAGTCGTCAAACCGTCCTCGGCGTCGAGTAAAAGAATGCGTTTTTGATAATATTTCGAGGGAATGTCAATTGAGGATATAATTTCAACAGTGTATATACCTTTCCGCGCATGCGCCCAGGTGACAATCTAAATCCATTCACCGTACATTGTTCGAATGAATTCAAAAGTTATTATGCCAGTGTTCTGAGCAGAGGAATGCGCGTCCCGAGACAGAACGGTCCACAAAAACCGACTAGTCGTAGGAGTTCCGGCATCTGTAATGGACCTATCGCCATTTCCCCGTTGATATTGTCGCTCCGTAACTTAATTTGAGCACAGGATAGTTTCCTCTGTAGGGTTTTACAGGTAAGGCTCACACCTGGACGATTGGTCGTCCCACCTTAGGCGCGAGCACTGACAGTTAAGTCTGCGTAATGGACGAGAGAAGGGAATTGGAACGTTAGAATTTATAATCGCTTTTTCGTAGTAGCCTCTATTTATAATTTTTCACATTTGAAGATGTTACGACTGTCAAAATATACACAAGTTTTATTTCGTTCACGCTTGGCATAACAAAAGGAATTACCGTCGTTTTCGTCCTGATAATTGGTTAGTGACTTTTTATCTACCGGTGTGCTATGGCGTTCCTTGCAGAAGTTTGCTTCATATAAATATTATCCGGCTTGGATTTAATCGTCAAATCCCTGTGTAAAATTGATATTGTGACCTGTTTAAAACTTCCATGGAGGCCAACGACGGGAGTTTGAAGTGTTTTAAAAAGGCGGGAAACAAAAATTTGTAAGGAAGCACGTGCTACTTAGCGTAACTCGGAACTCTACTGCTACGTTTGGGCTTTCGTCATACGAACACAAACATGAAGGAACATTTGTTTATAAAATTTTATTTCTTATGCCCTTTCCTCGGATGGGTGTGTGTCTATTCCATGTTGAAAATGGCCATGACTAGATCCACACTCATCCAAGAGGAGGGAAATCACTGCAAAGTTTGCAACCAAAAAAAAATGTCAAGAGGCGTGAGAAAGTGTGAGAGTTTGCGCAATTTGTCATACATTGTGTGAATGAAATAAAGTATAGAAACCTTAACAGTAATACAATGCTGGCGTTACAGTAGTTTTTTCTCTATATATACATGTACAATTAATAGAAGTTGTTTGTATTGTCTATAGGACTTATTTACCAGCTGAATGAGTTGACGGGACTTAGGTGTTTGTACTATAACAATGACTTTCACTTGGCAATTTATTTTTAACAATAGGATTTTCCCTGCGGTGGCGGATTGTGTAAGAATTGCGCAACCCCCCTACTGAGCCCCACAATTGTGGAGTAGATAGCCATTGATTTTCTATGTGTAAATACCTTAGATAAATATCTCAATCTAAATACTTTCGCCGTGAAGTAAAGCTCGATGTTTTATGGTCACTGGCTGCATTGTACATGTATTAGGAAGTCCCTTGGTGTTTTACCCAAATTCGCCCTTCCCCATGAATTAAATTTTAGAATTATTTTTAAAAATTATTTGAGTTTCTACTTAAAATTTTAATGTCTCTTTTAGAAGTAAAAAGAAAAAATGCAGGAAGATTGATAGTATAATCATCGCAATTTATGACTTGGTCTCTCGTGAGAAGGTTTGAGTCATCTGAACATGAAACCTACATGATTTTTTGTATGATATTAATTTTTTTTTATGGTCCATAAATTGTACTAAGTGTGCGCAGTGAAAGGCATCAATATACATTAAAATATGTGATCAACGAATCGAGAGAAAAATAATGTAAGTACCTTTTTAACAAGTCAGCAAAATTATATTTGCCAGGGTGTTTTTCCCTTTGCGGGCCCCCTTTAAAACGTAAAAGGAGCTGTTTGATCGCTGTTGACCAAATAAATGCAATTACTTCACGGATGACTGACTCTGAAAGCAATGCAATGAAATTCAATATAAAAACCGAGAGAAAATATATTCCAAACTTTACAGGGAGATTTTTTTTCTTCACCTGAACAAAAGCTTTTAGTGTGCTATACCTCGTCGGAAGCTAAGTTGCATTTGTAAAGAACAAGTGACTCACTATAGATTGTAAAGAAAAATCTTAAATGGGTTATGAATCGGTTATGAAATTTATATTTTGTTAAGGCATTAATATGTATAAACTATTTTTTATGCATCAAAATAAAGCTATATAACTTTTAAAAAAAAACGATCAAAATAAGTTTTCCTCATTACTGACTAATAATAGTTAAACTCTTTATATATAATGACATCAAGTGATCTTATTTCTTCGAATAAATACAGTTGAAGGGGTTTATTTCCCATGTGCTTGGAGTAGCTAAAACTAGTTTTTTGACCGATGTACCGAGATTGCTCTCACGGCCTGTGATCACGAATAATGGCCACCCCAAGACCCCAGCCATACACTGCATGCAACGCTGGTCAGAGGAGAAGCCCTGAAAAGGAAATGGGGTGTTCTATTTCGCAGTCGAACTAAGCCGTTTTTGTCTGGCTGCCTAGAGCCGGGTATAGGGTTTTAGACCAGGCATTGCAAGGAGACGCGCCCTAGATGCGCACTAAACAAGCAAATAGCCGAACTGAGATTAAGAAAAAAAAAAAGAAAGAAGTCGAGTGTTTCAGAGCTGACCTTGAACGGTCATTGGGCCAGTGTATATTGTCCAGTCCAGGTAACCGGCCCACCTTTAATGCTATTAAACACAGACAGATTTTAAGGGGCGAATCGATGGAGAAATTGGAGAGGGTGAAGCGCTTATTTTATTTGCACAAAACTTCGCCTCCCGCAATGTCGGGAAGTTTATTGTTTGCAATGACAGACTTTGAAATTCGTGCTCTTAGAGCTTTTGATTCCTGGAAAAAATTGTTTTAAATTTGTTACATAAAGGTGGAAATGAAAATGCAGGTGCTGTTTTTTTTTCTCTCTACGACAAGTCTCCGCTTTTCCTGCATGGATGCATTTTCTGAATACCCATGGAGAATAAATTTTACGATCCTCGAAGGGTTAAATTATGTTTTACAGCATTAGAATTAGTCAATGGGCGCTTATAAGGGTATAACAAAGTATCACCCTTTTAAGTATTTGGCTAGTATATTTAAAAATACCATTTTCGCGGAAGAATAAAACAATCGTCTTTTTCTAACCAAATGGAAATAATTGTTTCATTTTTTACATATCAAAACCAAACAAATAATATAGCATTATTTAAATTAGTTGTAGCTTTTGTGCAAAATTCGGAATACTTCATTCACTTCAGGGGTATCCCTTCGGCGCCCCACATCGCAGGTACATTCAAAACCAATGGGTTGAAACGAGCTACCGGGTCGGTACCTTTAATAACTCCAATAATACAGCCGCTCTGCTATAAGAAAATACATGAAATTTTTTTCTGCTTGAAGATTGTAAAAAGATAGGCTTTAACTGCGCGTTCTCAAAATATCACGTGAGGTTCAGATTTTAAAAAGAACTGATGGAAATTCTACCTCTTAACGTTTTATGTATTTTTATTTCGAGTAAAACACGAAAATAAGGTGGGAATTTTGGACAAAAGAATACCTGTATGCAACTGATATCAAAACTTGGTTTGTAATAATGCTTTATATGTACATAATTTGTTCAAATATGCACGCGAAACTATTTGCTAAACAAGCGTGTCAATTACCCCGGTATTATTTTTATTTCGATATTATCTCAAAACATTATACCTACATTTATTAATCCCTTAAATTCACCTTTGTTATTCTAAACGCATCTCTTTGAGCAACTTTATTCTTAGATCTACTCAAAAGTTAGGGGAAATGCTAAAAAGCATGAGAATGGAATCGGCTTTACCTATAAGGCTATAAGCATTGAATTTATGCCTGCCTTTAAGTACTAAATGCACAGATAATTACCAAAGAACCCCTAGCTGCATGTAGTAGTTTTCAAGTGTACACAGATTCAGTTTTGGCTGCGTAAAAAAAATCACGGCTGACAAAGATTCAGTTTTGGCCGCGTAAAAAATTCACGGATGAAAACTGCGAAGTAATTGTAGCTCGAATGAGTACAGTGGAAAACCCCGAACTTCTGTATGCAACTAAAACTGTCTCCACGTCACAAAAGATATGCTTCAAACCCAATTGTAAGATGAGTAATTGTATATTGACACAGTAAAATAGCTGGTAATTTTAATTTTACACAACGAACTTTTTTTTTTTTTAAAGTTTCAAATTTCAAACCAGAAAGGGGTGGATTTTTCCCTTTGCAAATCACGCACGTAAGACAAATGAAAGTCCTTTATCGAAAGCCGTGTTATAACATTTTTTCTGCCTGAAAATTGTTATTGTTGAGAGAGAGAGAGAGAGAGAGAGAGAGAGAGAGAGAGAGAGAGAGAGAGAGAGAGAGAGAGAGAGAGAGAGAGAGAGAGAGAGATTTTCATAGATATGACATATCAACCATGCATTGCAAACTCATTGCCATTCAAATTAATAATTGTATCAGTGGAATGGCTTTAATACATCGGTTCTGGATTGCATTTTTTTTTAGTAATTTAAACCTATCGTCTGCCCAACATGACGCCTTGGTAACATGACAGAGCTTATGGCGATCTTTAAGTCGGGTTGTGATCTGTAGCAGTCGACACGGACGCTGGGAAAATTCAATAGTTACACCAAATGTGCTCTACATATTTATAAAACTTTCATTCATTTTTTATCTAAATCCAACATACTTACATTTATATTCATGAGTATAAGGACTGGTATATCTGAATCAGCAGTTGTTGAATTTGTGATTTTTTTCTTTTGTAGATGAAGAAATTTATTGAATATCGAAGGGATCCATGGATGTGTTTTAGAGGAGGAAATCTTTAGGTTTTGTGCGGATGGTGTATACTCGGTTTGATGATGTCATACTCCATCACCGGGTAAACATTCATCCGCATAAAGTCTGAACTTTCAACAAACTGGATGGCGCGTGGAATCTGTGAAGTCACTTTGAAGATGCATGTAAACCGAAGACGTGCGAACAGAAAATAATGGGTTTACTTTAACAGGATTGGTTTTACATTAAAAGACGCTTCCTGTTGGTTTAATCCCAGTTGTAAAGTCTGCAAACGAAATCTTCCCAAAAGTCCTGCACTAAGTGACAACTTTGATTTCATTAAAATCTATAAGCATTGGTTATTATATATCGATGCCCAATCAAGGAGTGTTGCAAGAATACTTGTCTCTATAGTTAAAAATTCCTTCATTTTTTGACACTTTCATCTTTATTCTTATTCCTAAAATTGACATGCTTAAATAATGATAATCATAATATACCTTTTACCATTCTTTAGTGTACATGTAGTTAGATTGCGATTGTTTTGAAATAAAACTTCGTATTAATATCTATACTTATAAATTATGCAAATAAACTACGAAATGCCTGCACCAGAGTAACTGCTCACACCTTTAGTATTTCAACACGTAATATTGAATGACTACGTAAAGATGAATATATTTACTAGGAACTTATTTAGGGTGTACATAGAAGTAAAATGACAAATGTTGAATAAATCAAATGATCCATTTCGTTTCTTGAATGAACGATTTTAGTTTTGATGGACATAACTGAACGCGATTTGACTAATTAACGTCATGGCGGAAAGTGTAACGGGGAAGTTGAATGGGGGGGGGGGGGGGTCTTCTATCTGGTTCTTATTTGGCACAGTGATAAAAGTTCAAGTAAGATTTCACCTAAAGTCTTATAAAGTGTGAAGTTTGCATGATTTGAGATAAAAAAGGTAGGCAATTATCTGATGATATTTCATAATATACACACGTCATATAATACATAACAATTGATATCGTTGATTGCTAGACTAAGTATTCAAAACTAGCAAGACGTCAACGCGTTCTGAGGTTTAAAATTGGAAATAAAACAAGATAATGAAATTAATGTTTTCAATACTAAAATGATGGAACTAGCTTACTTGACTTACTCCACTGGTGAAGAAAGAGGTGGGGGAGGGGGGGGGGGGGGGCAAAGGGCGATCGTAGGATTTCCATCTCCCCCTGTCTTTAGCGATTGCTTTTGCCTCTAGATCTCCTCAGGTTTTGACAACCTTTTTCAAGTCTGATGTTTAAACTCTTCGCAAAGTATATTTTGGCCTTGCACACTGTCCTTGAGAGTCCCATTCTAAGGCTTTCAATGCAGATGATTGAATTTGCCTTGTCCAGTTTTATCTGCGTGTTCTTGTGGTTACTTTCATTGGTTGTTGTTTGGACCAAGGGACCTTCTCCACAAAGCCGCCTTGTTCATGGCATTTGGCCACCTTTAATATCCCATGGATGTTTTTTAGGCATCGTTTACAATGACTTTTACATCTTTGTTAAACGGTTCCCTGAACCGATTGTTTCTCTCCAGGTTTCAGATGTATATTAAATATTCTGAGCTTGGTACTTGTTTCCATTGCCTTGCCCTTCCCCACACTGGACGGTCCTAGCATGGTCAAAGCTTGCTGAGCTTTAGTTAAATTGATATTGCTTAGCCCACATTTCCTCTAATTTTCTTAAATTTTGAAAACATTTTGATTACTTTTTTATGCTTCCAATATCAAAATATTCCTGATTTTTACGTATTATGAAGAATTTATATAAAGATATACATGGACAGAAAAGCTAATATATTGATCATTTAATAAGAGAGAAAAAATAATTTTAGTGATTTTTTCACAACAAATCATTGCATATAATGGGCGCTTTAAAAGGCTTTTAAAAGTGTAATTTGATAGGCAAATCATATCTTAAAAACATATTCTGAAACTCAAGTAACATATCATTAGTTCACAATAGTTAAAAAATCCAACGTTAATGTTGTTTTAAAAATGATAAAACAGACTCATTAATTAATCTACTGCAATTTTGATTTGCGACACATATTCCGCAAAAAATATAATCCCTGTTAGATTGTAAACATTGATTACTTTTTCTATGCCAGGTTGTATGATAGTAAAACAGATAGAAAAATATACTATTTTAATTCCCTTTTATCATGAATCGATTTAATGAACAATTAGTCAAATTTACGTTTGATAAGTCGAAAACCAGACAAGACCCCTTCCTTAATCAAATACATGTATTAGTACCTGAATATACGTGGGTCGTTTAAAAATTGGTAGATAATGACATTTTTCTTTTTAATACCGGTATTTTAAAGATCCAACAAATTTTGATATTTAAAAGTATTACTTTGATCGATATCTTGTTTCATTCCATTCGAAAAAAAAAATAGAATTAATATTTTATGCTACCCGATTTAAAATAAGCATGTTTTGTTACTGAATAACATTGTGACGTAAAAAATATAACATCAAGGTTGCGTATTTCAGTCTCTAAACCTTACACTTTCATGATATAAACCTCTTAGTGCCATGCCAAACTTAGTTTCATAACATTTATTTGAGTATCATTAGTTAGGTCTCTGTTGTATGATTTTTATATTTATATAATAAAAAATGTTTTCACTGCTAGTATCTGGTGCCCCTAACGGCGTCGAGGACGTCATCTTTTTTAATCTTTTTCTCATCCTTTTAAATGATCGAGAATCACCCCGGGGGGCCTGTCGTCTGTCAACAATATTTCTTCAATCAACCAATATATTATCGGTTTAGCGCCATAACTATAGACACAATATTTATCTTAACTTTCAAATAGTGTTTGTCGTGATGACGTCTTTGCAAAGTTCAAATGATTTTAAGATTATCGTTTATATCCATTTCAATTAAAAATGCATTGAAGAATAATAAGGCTATTAATGCGCTTCTGATCTCGCCCCTATGCATCGGATGCCCTAACAGTTCTGTATGTAAAATCGAGATTACTATACAGAGGAAGTATCTAAACAAAAGCTTGGACTTTGGGTTGTTGTGTCAAACAGCAATGTGACGTAAGCCTGTCTATTCTATTGCTGGCCACTCGGCCCTGGCTTTTTGAAATCTCTGCATATTTCACTTGAAGCAGCATCATTTTAAGCTTCAAGGTCTTGACAAAATGGCTCTGTGAACTTCATTGTTCTTAAAGTCGGCATTAGATATAACGGAAGCTTCCTCTCTAAAGAGGTATTCATTAGGTTCTGTAGTGATTGGAGATTATTGATAAACGGTTTCTTTATTAGGTCCTCAGTCAGTTTTTTTTTACTGAAGATCAGAATAAAACTGATGACTACCTACGAAAGTCATCAACAATTTTGTGATATACCGTATAACTGCAGATTCGGCATCTTGCTTGATGGATTTCAGTGTTCCGAGACTTGAAGCAGGCATTGTGGTAAAGAGGAAATCGATTCAACCTGATCCGCAACAGTTAATGCAAAGCTGGTGCCCCGATATTTATTTCATGTGGAGGGTCAAATACTCTCTCCACATTATTAATAGGATTGGGTAAAGACAGTTCTCGTTCAACTAAATGAACTAGTTTTCGACATTAACGGAGGAAATGTTTGATGGGTGAAATTGTGTTAACCATTTTACATACATACATGCACGCTGTAAATCACGCAATAATCCCACGTCAAATATAGTCGTTATAATATTGAACGATATCAAAGTCCACTCTTATAGAGATACAAAATGCAAAATTGAATTCTAAACAAAATCATTTTGAATAAAACTAATTAAGACCAATTGCAAATTGAGTGCATGAATGCAATACTGCACATTACTATTAATGCAAAAGATAGGAGAGGTAACGAATTGTTTTTGTTTTGTAAAGAAAGCAACTTGCAGAAAGTGTCCAAAAATAAAGGAAAGCTTATAACAAGTTCAGCTCCTTTCTCTATCTGAACCATCGACCTTGAATACAATGACATTGAACGATGGGACTAAATTTTTCTCAGAGACCGAGACGCCATGTTTCTCCAATAGAATTACAACTGTGAAATAGTATGCATTTCTCATGGAAACCCATCTTGGTATAAATGCCGTGGATGCTACATGTAAAAAATATTTTTAGTCATCCCTCTACCCATTTTATACGAGAGCTGACATCAAATTCCCTAGTAATGCAATTTCTGAGGAGAGAGAGCCATGGCAACAACTAGGACGACAACCTGCAACTAATCCGGCTGTATTCGGGATCCGGTTTCTGTAATTCTACACGGTCGTCGACCTTGAAGTGAACTCTCCCACCGCTTACGTGACTCTTCAATTAAAATTTCAATTTTTTTTTAAAACTATCTTATATTTTCGACAATAAAAGAAAATACACCAGAGTTTCATTTTTCAAACATTTAATAATGAAATTTAAAAAAAAAATAAAGAAAAGAACAGAATATTTTTTCGTGTGTTTTTACATTGCTGACAATGAATAAAGCAATGGAGACAACGGAAAAACACACCAGCCGCTTTTAAAGGTAAATCAAGTATATAGCAGAATTAGAGTGTGAAAGAATGAAACACTTCCTGGAAAAGCCTGTTGGTTACTTCTCTTTTAGGAAAACGAACCAAATTCTATAAATAGAATCAAATGAATCTAAATTTCGATACAAAGGACAATCTCTAAAATTTCTTATCAATAAGATCTTCTTATACTTGATTTACCTTCTGCAGCACCAAACAGGATTATTAATTGTAGTATACAGGACAGGCCAGGTCAGACAGAACTATCTTGTGTTTGACCTTTACTTGCCCTTGCATACCACATATATGACTATAAATGAAGACAATTGACTTATAATAAACATTCCGGGCAAAATTAAATTGTTTACATATGGCAAACAGCGATAATAATTTGTATGGATAATCAAACCATGTACAGTGGACTGTAGAATATAGAATAACCCTGGATACTTTCAATGATAAACATATTTACAAGTAGTCTGAAGACAATTCAATTAAAAACCTTCATAAAGATTTTTTTGATGTCTACAAGTACAAAAAAATGTGTAAACTCCCATCCTAAATAATCATTTGTATCAGAGTATCCAAACTGTTACATTAACATCATGTATTACCATGACATTCAGTTAAAATGGGGTGAGGGTAAGAACAGTCATTGATTTGCCTACAGTGAGAAATCTTCTCACATTTGATTTGTGCATAGGGGTATAATTCATTTTTTTAAAATACTTATACATAAAGTTTGTCTTCACAAATAATCACATTCTGGATACAACATATTAATTATGATCAATCTCCAAAATAAAAATCTAAGACATACACAAAGATTTCCCTTTTAACATTTACTGGATGGAGCATATCAGATATTGGCTTTTCATTCCAACAGTTTATTTATATTTTGGGACTGAACATAAAATTTATCATTGAATCCAGTTTCAAATAAGCACTAAACTTTGAACTATCAAATTAGAATGAGCAGGTTACATTAGAAAAAACAATAACCAAATCATAATCAAAAATAAAATTAAACAAGAGACTATTACTTGTAATCCATATTGGTTATAAGATAAGCTACTCATTCTGTCAACATTTGAGGGTTTTTAAAAGCAAAACAACAGCAATTAGCTCATTAGAATGAAACAAGCCTAACAACATCAATGAAAAATTCATTATAATAACACAGGAAATTTTCACAGTTCTAATTAATACAGAATAACATATGTACCAAACTGACACAAAAATGCATAAATATGCAATATATGACATGACTTGTTTAAATGTGTCAGTATTAATATAAAAAAGACCAAAAAAATGCAAAAATATCATACTTCTTCTGCAAAGTATTGCTTAGAACATACAAAATTTCCTGATGATTTTTTAAAGATCAAAAGCATGTTAACAGGAAAATGGATAATTTGAAGTGATTTAAACCACTTTTGAGTCAAAAAAAAATCTGAAAAACAACAGCATTCAAAGTATCCACAAACCAGGCTCTTCAAAAACCCTCAACATGGAGAAAAAGTTCAAAGTTTAAATCGGAGTCCTTCTACATGGTGGCTGCCCGTACAGAGTGAGCGCCACCTAGTGAGGGAGTCATGGCCAGATCTCCTTCCATCTTCACTTCCATCTTCACTTGTGGCACTTGCGGACTGAAATCAATGAGAAAAACTTCAAAGCCATGACTAATTAGAAATGATGAGGTTATTTGTAGAGAATGCAGTAAGCAGTAGTCTGTAATTTATTCTTTGGTCAGTTTTGTAATCATTATTTGTGATACATCCAGGATGAATCAGTTTGTCCTACTGCTATTGAAATACTGGTTCACTGATATTGTGATGAAGCTTAAGCTGGCTTTAAAACAGAACTTCTGTTCTTTTGTTAACAGATATGTAAGAGTCTAACGTAATTTTTTAGGACACAAGTTTCCAGTAATTCAGGAGAATTGTGTACCCCACTTAAAGAAAGAAGAGGATGTAAGATAAGGAAAAAAAAATTAAAGATTGACCTTAACCTTTCAAAGTTTAGCATTGAAATATAATTGGTCTTAGGTTTAAAAACAGGATCTATGGTTTCATTGAAAAACTTCCAAATATAAAATAATCATCTGTAATATAGAAATTCCTGATGTTGTTTCACTATATAAGTGGTGATCTAGAGACCTTGGCCTTTGACCTTTTGCAAACCATGAAGTCAATTTCAATAGCCTAAAGAGAATATGTTTTCATTTTGAAACCATTTTTGCGATAACGGTATTCAGACCATAAATTTTCAAAAAATTAATAGGTCTGTTTGGTAAATCATGGGGGATTACAAACTTATGATATAAATTTTCTTTGCAAATAGAAAAGGAAATTTTGAGATAAAGTACTGAAAGGAGTGTTATACACAGACAAAATATTTTTTTTACTTGATGACCTTAACCTCTGACCTTAAAATAGGGTTTTCAAATACCATAGGGGTTTGTGATACATTTCATGGGAAGAAAGCTCAAAGAAAATTAATTATCATCTGGAAAATGTTATATGCACTGTGTGAATTTGAACCCTTGACCTTAAACTTTTGATCTCAAAACAAATAGGGGTTTTTAAAGGCTATAAGCTGCTGTGATCTCAATTAAAATTTCATTGCAAAGGCACAGATGCTTTTATAGATATATCCTTGAATAGAAAGTACAGTTGAACTTTGATATCTTGAACACTAATATCTCGAATACAATGGATATGTCAAAATGATTTGTAAGTCCCAACCACTTATTTTTTAACTATTATACCCTCCAAATCTCAAATACTCGGATATCTTGAAGTTTGTAAACAGTCCCATCTAGTTCGAAATAATAAAGTTGAACTGTATATGTACAGTATTCCCCATGTATTACACTGAGAAAGAATTTAATTATTAAAACTAATTATGAAAGAAATAATGAAATTGACCTTTTAAGCTCAAAATTAAAAGGGGTCTTCTTATAGCCCATTGAAAGTTGCGATCTCAATTTTTTTTGCAAGCTCAATGGCTTTTAAGATATTATCCAGAGAAGAAAGTATTAAACAGAGATGGAGAAACAGAAAAAATGGATAAAATGATGGGGATAAAACATTGACAAATGGACACACTAGCCATCCATTACCATAGTCCATCTGTTTAGCACTCGATGCATTTATAAAATGGCAAAAATGAGTAGTTATTTGGATTTCATTTAACAAGTTTTGATATGACAAACAAATTATAAAAGCTTTTGAGTTATCAGTCAATAACATTTTTTAGCTATGGTTTATTCAATACATTATTTTCTCTCACTTCTTCCAAATATTTTCATATTTACATAGTAACAGACAATCATGTGTATATTTATTCTGATACATTCTCTATTAAAGAGTTATGAAAAAGGGGCTACATTTCTGCACAAATGAAAATACCACGGTTTGTTTGGGCAGTGATGCTGAATATGATGAATATGGTATCCATAGTGTTATTGACAGATATGTGACAAATTACATATACTTTAGGTGTACAGTGGATCTAACATTCACTATCATGTAAACTAATAGTACATGTATCAGTAAATGGAAACCAGAAGGCCACAACCCTACATAGATGCAAACAATTTTCCTCTTCTATTATTTTCATAAACTTGTAAACTAATACATTCACCATGAACTTGAGTGGTGTGTGAATAGAAACCCAGTATATTTCAATATAAATATTTCCTTCTTTGATGATTCATGGCTACACAAATCAACTGTTCTCCATCAAGTAGATGTAAAACAAGGCTCCTACTTATATCCAAATTAAAGCTCATCCTATCCACCTAAAGATCATTCAAAATCAGAAGGGAAAAATTATGAAGGAAATGAGGAAATTAAAAGCGTTATAAATAGTATATTGTAACACATCTAAAGAGTAAAGCATTTACACCTCGCGGTCATAGAGGATGATTTGCATGCCCATGAAAGTTTAATTATTTGCTTTCTTTTCTTAGTGTAAATATTCTCCTTTCTGAACTTTGAACTAAGGCTAACTTAAAGACTGCACATTATTAAAAAGCATTACATTGTATAAGAGGTTATCTTATTGGGTGTAAAAAAAAAAAGATAGTGCACTTAGTATCCTCTGCAGTTTGTCTTAAAACTTTGGTAGAATCTGTATTGTGATGAATCCCTCAATTCATCATATCACTTTACGTAATTAGGGTTGCTTTCAAGATATGTGTGGCTTTTAATCTGCTATGTAGAAAATGGTAACCTAGATTTTAATTGCCAAAGATCATATTCAAGACCTGTACAATTACAACCACTTTACATCAGATATGATATTTTATTTACATTATTTGATGATATCCCTGATCTTTTTTTACTGAATGAATACTAACATGCATTACTCTAGATCTGTTTGAAATTAACAAACAATGTCTTAAGGTGTATATTTACGACTCCAAATCAAAAGTTAAGTAGCCAAACAGGAGCTCCTTTGACAGACCTAGTCCAAATGATGCTAAAATTAAAAGAATTTATTCTTTCATCTGTGTTAATTTAAATGATGTTATTGCATGGAAATTTCAATACTTTATATAAAAGTATCTTTCAAATAACTGTAAAGTATTACTCCATCTTATTGGGTATTTAGTCTAAATTGCTTCAAAACTATTCTCTTAGTGAAGATATAATAAAATATGAAAACTGCAAAAATATGTTTCATGTACAACTTAAGTACCTTCCTTTGGAATGTATTTATAATTACATACTAACTGTATTTCATCTGAAGCATGTTCGATAACTCTTGACAAAACACTTGCTATGTATATGTAAATATAATTTATGTAAATAAAGTGACAGCACCCCCCCCCCCCCCCCCCCCATTTTAAATTTATTAAAGTGTTTCATTTCAGTAGATCATAAATTACTATCACAGTAAATGAAAAATGTTGAATTGAACAAAAACAATCTATTATTTCAAACTAAATGCTATGATTGCCATGTGTAAATCACCTCTTATACCAGTACATGTAATTCTTTGTTGAAGTATTGACTTAAAGGAATTTTAAAACTGTTTGCAAAGTATAAAAGTATAAAGGTGTTAATTCTGTTGTAAGATGGAACATAATCAACACAAAACAACATAGTCCAAATATGGGCTTAATGTCTATAGAAGCAGCACATTCTTTTAAATAAGGAAATCCCCGTCAGATGTGATAAAAGAGGACAGAAGGATGGAAAGAAAGAACAAGTTAGCAGAGCTAAAAACAGAACACAGTTGTAATAAACAGAAAGAAAAATGCCTAACATAATAAAATCCACTCTTACCTGTCTCCTTTGCCCAGTTCCTCCAGGAATTTCATTGCTTCCAGGGCAGCGGAGTCTCTGGCTGATTCCGCCGACATTCCGCTCCCATGGAAAACTCGAGGAGGGTTGGACAAGAGGGTCACTCGACTCAAGTACTCACTGGTAGTGCCCTGAAAATAACACACATAACATACGCTAAAAAAACAAAACTAAGTCAAGTACATGCATCTAATTGATGTGTTCCATAGGGCATACACAAAGTGATTCCTGTTACATTAAAACATAGAAGAAATATTTGCCCTAAAATTCAAAAGTTGTTTAAATCTCATGAAAATACACAAATACCATCTTGAATATGTGTGTATATAAAGTACAAATTTATACACTTTTTTCTTATTTCAAAAAATAATTATGACTTCCAAAACATTTTGGCATATTTCTAAGATTTAGTCAAAAATGATGAAATATGGCACATTTTCTTGTTGTTTTTTGAAGAGGAAAATGTGTCTGCAGCCATTGCCCACAACGAAATTAATATATTTTATGTGATATTACATAATAAATTTTTAATGTGAGATTCATTGTGGGCAACAGCTGTGAACATTTTTTTGTTGAGTTGCAAAGCTATTCAAAAACTTCTGTTATTACATATACCATTCTATTGTTACTAGTAACTTTATATTTCATTATCATACCTCTTTGTTTAATCTTGAAACTCATCAAGTGTAATCTGAGTCCATACTTTCTATTCAAAGTCCAATATAAACTAGAACTTGTTTAACATTAATTAACTCTGCATCTTAGAAAAATAAAGTTTTCTTTGATATAAAATATTACTGTGGAATCATCTAGTTTCGCGGGGGCCAATTTTCATGGATTGTGGGGTTTTTGCTTATTCGTGAGGATGTAATTTTGTGGATAGGTCGCTTTTCAGTTTCAGTAGGAAAACTTGAACTTTCTTAAGTGGTTTTCGTCGAGGATGTAAATTCGTGGGTAAGAGCTACCCACGAATACCATGAAAATTGAGCACCACGAATTCTAATGATTCCACAGTATATTCTAATACGTAGGACAAAAACAAGTTTATTGTCCCCCTCAACAGCAACTATTTTCCTCGGTTTCGCCTCGGAAAATAGTTGTTGTCTTGGGGGACAATAAACTTCTATTGTCCTCATTGAGAGTAAATAGGTGTATAATATCTGACCAATAGCAATAGTTACCTGTCCAGACTGGAACTCGTCAAACTTGATGTCCACATTGTTTCTACTGGTCAGCTCTCGAAGATGAGCCTCGGGCCTTGTGGCTGTGTTACTTATCCCATTGTAACCAATGTGGCCATCCAGTGGCAGTGTCCCACCTATCAAAATCAAAGGAAAAAAATCAATATAACCAGTATATGAATGTTAGGGTTGCTTTCTAAACAGTTATTACACCAGTGACATGAATTGAAATGAATCCCTGCCTTTCAATGCACAATAATTTTTTTTGTTGACATGGGTAAGATGTAAAATGCATGTGCAATAAGGGGATTAGGGGGATAAAAATGCTGAAGATACTAAGATATACCTCCCACTTGATACAATAATCCATTACTTGCCCTGTCCCTTGACTCCCACATTGACTTACCCTGGGGCTGTCTGTAGACTGTCCCATTGTACTTGTTGTCGGGCAGCCTCAGTAGGCCGGGAACCAGCTGTCTTCCTCCACTGCTTTTGCTGTTACTGGAACTCTCTAAAGGAGTATCAAAGACATGTAATGTCAACAACCCAAGACAAAAATGTACATGTACAATTATGTTCCAGAATTTACTAATGTTGATTAATTTGGAGAATATTTATGCAAGATCAGTTGTAATAAAATTAAAAACAAAGATCCAGATTTCCCCATGACAATATTTCATACATCAGTTCCTAATAACTATTCCGTCTTACCACTGTCCTCTGCTGATTCTTGAAAGTGGACTTTCTTCATCCCTGTTTCCTGAAACATGAATGAAATAAATACAATGGCATATACCAGTTCATAAACCTCAGTGATTAACTCAAGTCACACACAAACTTTCTTCCTCAACATAAAACTTTACCCTCAACATCATTGAAATTTTAAAGTTTTTTACCCATCATCAAAATATTACAGAAACCCTGCCCTTCAATTTCACAACAATTATATAAACAATTGCTGTGATCCCAAGCACTGTCACAGAGAGAGAGAGATAGAGAGAGAGAGAGAGAGAGAGAGAGAGAGAGAGAGAGAGAGAGAGAGAGAGAGAGAGAGAGAGAGAGAGAGAGAGAGAGAGAGAGAGAGAGAGAGAGAGAGAGAATATCAGAGAGTACTTATTCCAAAGGACTGTCACACTAAACAGGTACCATTCTAACAACCAATCTGAATAATGACCTTGGATCTGATCAATAACCCCAACTTTACATTTGACTTCAACCATTGAGTTAAAAAGTATAAAATTTCTCTCTTGTACAGTTCAAAAGTTAGGAGGAAGGTGATATTTCTATACAGGAATACAAAATTAAAGACAGATCAAACACAATTTACCCCTAATGGATCCAAATTCAAGAAACAATACAATATAAACTCAGGGAAAAATGATCTCATTTAAATATTTTACTACAATTCTCAACATGTTATAAAGTTTGAATACTGTGGAATTATCAAAATCATGCAGGCAAATTTTCATGGATTATCCATTTATCTCCAGTTCAAGGGGACATAATTTTATTGATCTACTTGATCAAGTTGATTCTGTGTTTCATAATTCAAAGAGGGGGTAAATTAGTGAGTGATGAGGATTGGGAACCATCCGAAAAATCCACAAAAAATGAGCCCTCATAAATTCTAATGATTGTACAGTAATCTCCATTGAGAGAGAGAGTACCACTGAAGTGGTACTGACCTCCTGGTTGCTGGCCGACTTGATGGCAGGTTTGGCAGGCTGGGGAGAGGGTTTGTTGTAGCCAAGCAGGGTCAGCATGGCCTCTGCAGCATGCCGCTTGGCCAGCTTCTTGTTGGGGCCAACACCTGTGCAGGTTTGATCATCAACTTGTACCTATAATAGTGGGTCATTTCAAGATTAAAATAAAAATAATACTGGTACACAATATATGTATGTACATGCTCCTATTGACTTTGAAAGGAAAATATTCCATTCAAAAATAAAAATTAGTTACTGCATATATTATAAGTCAAATAAAATATCTTTGGACAAGCAGAAAAATGCACAGATACACATAAGATGGTCACATTGAATCAAACATGCTATTTGCACCATAAATCTAGTACAGTCACATGTACATGTATACACACGAGTTGTTATTCTTTTTACAGGAGATAAACTTGTTGTTACCTGGATGACAAATTCTCTGCGTCGTGGAAGACCTCTTTCATTCAACAGAGTGTAAACTGGTTCCTTTTTCTGCTGGGCCTGTTGAATCTGGATAAGACGACTGATCGGGTTGATTCCCACCCCATAATTAGGGTCTGCCTTCTGCATTTGTTGCTGAAAGAAGTTTTGAAAAGTATTTCAATACCGGGATCTGTTAATAGAAATAAAAGCCTTTACATGGTTTGTTGCATTAACATAATGTATTGATGTATTAATAGGTGTAAAATCATACATCAGTGCATATACCTGTATTCTTTTGGGAAAAGAAAATATGGCATTAACATTGTCATAACATCAACAGTGAATGTTTCGCAGTTATCTCCTATATACCGTAAGATATAAATTGCCAAAAACATTGAATTTTCACCAACATAGAATACTGTAAACAAACTTTCATTCACAACAACTTTTTATCGAGATTAACATCTAATAAACTGCTTTGAGACAACAATGTTTGCAACCAAGCCTTATCCAGACCCCTGTTATTACTGGTACAAAATGTATAACAATCATATGACAAGAAAAAATTGCGACAATGAGGCTGTCGCTTACCTCGTGAAAATTTCCCACAAGTAAATAAATGTTGCTTAACAGTTAATTGAATAAGAATCATGTATGAGGTGTTGGGAATAAATCTTTCTCCAGGTTAAAACTGTGTGAATTCAATTTGCTTTTATCTATTGATTTTCATCATCTTTACCATTATTATTTTGTAAGTGAAACATACTTTATGATCTTGGATATTCATGGGTTCTGTTTTGACACAATATCGTATATCATCTGTTAAAAAATTGTATGATAATCATATGTTCATTTGTTAATCAATACAATAATATAACATTAAATATTGCATCCTATCATATTTACAACATATATCATATAATACAATAAAATACCATAATAAACAATGATGAGATATGATATTGTAATGTATGATATGACAATTGTATTGTGTTATACGTTATTGTATTTGATCAAATAATACAATATCATTATATATAAAACAATATAGTATTATAATACAATATCATATTACATGATACATCATAACATTGAAACATATGATATTATATTGTATAATATAGTATGATATTGTATGATACTGTATCATTTTTAATACATAATATGATATTGTATCATATGATACAATACAATTTGATACAACATTGTATCATATCCTTATCAAATGATACAATATTATGTGATAAAGTAAAATATTATATAATACAATATTATACTATACATATTGTATCATATGATACAATAATATGTTTTACAATATCATACAATACAATTTCATGTGATGTGATAATATGTCATATTATAAACCAATATAATATTATACAATATCGTATGATACAATATTATATAATATTACAGTATCATATTATACAATTTCATGTGATATAATTCTATATTACAGAAACTAAAAACTACTATCATAGTATACAATAACGTATGATACAATATTAGAGAATATACAATATTGTATCATAGGATACAATATTATATTTTGCAATATCTTATGTAAAAGTATCATGTGATAAAATAATTAATTTATAATACAATATAATATTATACAATATTGTATCATAATACACAATACTATACATAACGATATATAAAAAAAAATTGATACAATATCATATCGTATCATATAACTTTTTATAATATTACATATGATATCATATTGTGTCATATTAAACAATGTTGTTTCAAATTAAACAATACTATATCATAGGATTCATGTTATATCATATATCAACAAACACATCTATCTATCGAGCAGGTTTGAGTGAGGTAGGAGATCTCTTTAGCATCCTTGATAATGGAGACCAGGCTCTGCATCTGAAGCAACCTCTGCGTTTCATTTATTATTATAATATAGTTAAATCAACTATGCAAGCTATCATCTATAAAACATGTGACCTGTTCCAAAAAAACTTAACCTCATCCAGCATCCAAAACCTATGGCTCAGATTCAGCATTCAAGCCTGTCAGGTTCATCAGTATACATAAGACGCATCTCCATGCAAGTTTGGTGAAGTTCAGACCAGTAATAACTAAGATATCATCATCAGAGGGCACTAGCAATTAAAATCTTAACCTGCTCCAGCATCCGCAACCTATGGCTCAGATTCAACATCCATGCCTGTCAGGTGCATCTGTATAATAAGACACACCATCCATTCAAGTTTGGTGAAGTTAGGACCTGTAATAACTAAGATATATTTTTTAGCATCCTTGATAATGGAGATCAAGCTCTGCATCTGAAGCTTCCTCTGTGATTCATTCATACTACAGTTTAATCAACTATGCAAGTTTGAAATAGTACTATTATCTATTAAACATGTGACCTGTTCCAAAAAACTTAACCATATCCAGCATCTGAAACCTATGGCTCAGACTGTGCATTTAAACCTGTCAGGTGCATCAGTATCATAAGACGCACCATCAATGCAAGTTTGGTGAAGTTAGGACAAGTAATAACTAAGATATAATCATCAGAGGGCACCCGTTTCAAAAACTTTAACCAGCTATAAAAACCTTAACCTCCTCCAGCATCCGAATCCTATGGCTCAGATTCAGCATTCAAGCCTGTATGGTGCATCAGTATCATAAGACGCACCATCCATGGAAGTCTGGTGAAGTTAGGACAAGTAGTAACTAAGATATAAACATCAGAGGGCACCTGCAACAAAAACTTTAACCATCTCTAAAACCCTTAACCTCCTTCAGCATCTGAAACCTATAGCTCAGATTCAGCACCCAAACCTGCCTGGTGCATCAGTATCATAAGACACAACATCAATGCAAGTTTGGTGAAGTACAGACCAGCAGTAACTTAGATATTGCTATCAACGGGCACCTGCAACAAAAACTTTAACCTGCTCCAAAAACCTTATCCTCCTCCAGCATCCGAAACCTATAGCTCAAATTCAGCACTCAAGCCTGTCTGGTGCATCAGTATCATAAGACACACCATCCATGCAAGTTTGGTGAAGTACGGACCTGCAGTAACTTAGATATTGCTATCAAAGGGCACCTGCAACAAAAACTTTAACCTGCTCCAAAAACCTTAACCTACTCCAGCATCCGAAACCTATAGCTCAGATTCAGCACTCAAGCCTGTCTGGTGCATCAGTATCATAAGACACACCATCCATGAAAGTTTGGTGAAGTACGGACCTGCAGTAACTTAGATATTGCTATCAAAGGGCACCTGCAACAAAAACTTTAACCTGGTCCAACAACCTTAACCTCCTCCAGCATCTGAAATTTAGAACTCAGATTCAGCATCCAAGTCTTTCAAGTCCATAAGTAGGTCCAGATGCATCATCCATGCAAGTTTGGTGAAGATAGGACAAGTAATAGCTTAGATACAGGACCTGCAACAAAAACTTTAACCAGGTCCGGACGCCGACGTCGACGCCGAGGGTATAGCATAAGCTCCCCCTGACTTCGTCTCAATGAGCTAAAAAGCAATGAAGTTTTTCAAAAATTCACAACATTTCCAATCAGAAATGATTGAGGATCCATAGAAGAGCATTGCAAAACACTGGCCCTACCTTGATGATGTTTTTGTTCTTTTTCTTGCTGATCTTGGTACGGGGGCGGATGACAGAAGGGGGAAGGGCAGGTAACTCCTTCAGCTTCTCAAGCATCAACTCAGCTGCCTTTTTCTTGGACACTTTCTTGCTGTTCCCCTCGGACTCTGTCTCCATGTCTCCGACCTTACACCTCGTCACAAACGTCTTCATGTGAGGGGGACCAGACTCACGAATAACCTAAGCAAGAATAAAATAATCATTTTTGGGTTTTTTCACTTTATTGAAAATAGTTTTTTGCAATGATATCAAAAACAAACCACTTGAAATAAGAAACTGTAGTTTTAAAACCCTTAAGTGATCAAATGTGGCAATTAACACGTCTGTAAAAAAAAGTACCATTAGGTATAACTTCTAACAAATTACACTTGAAATAAAATATTGAAGCATTGCAGTGTAAAAATTTGACTCGTGTCTCATTTTAATGAAAAGCCTGACTATTATTAACTTACATCAAAGGTGACACTCATGTTCCTCTTGAGGGCCACCTCGTGTACCAGACTGATCTCCGACTTGGCCACATCCTTGTCATCTACAGACAGACAACCTAACAACTCACACAGCTGCTAATACAAAACTTAATGATGATCTCAAAATATGCAATCTTATTCATTTTATTTTCTATTAAAGTTCAGTCCTTCAAATGCAAAAATAATAAAGAATAATAAAATCTAGATTTGATTCAATTTATAAATATATTCTCGGTGTCTGACCATCAAACTTGTGCCCTTACTTGATGTTTCCTCTGTTTCTGTCGGACTCTCAATTTTCTTTTCTCCGTCGTTCGGTACAGGAAGTTTGCGAAGGATGTGGAGAGCTTTTTTGGCGGCATCATGTCTGGCATCTTGGCGAGTTGGCCCCTCCCCTATGAATTCCCTCTGACCTACTTTCAGGGACACATAGAAGACTCTCATCATACGTGGGTAGTGATATCTGAAGAAGATAAACAAACCAGTCTATAAATTCAAAATCAATAATCAGATATTGCTTCATCTAATATGTACACAGTATGACAGTTTTACACATTATCTTTACACTATATCACATGTAAACAGTATGAACATTTGAGCATAGGCAGCATCTTTTATCAAGAATTGAATTACAGTACTTCTGACTGAATCATTCCTTTATAGTAAGCATTTAATACAAAAAAGTTGCCATTACAGCTCATTATATGTACATCATTTTGTACTCATCACTTGTACTCATCACCATGTCTAGTTAAATATCAAAATTCAGCAGTAGTATAAACAAACCATGATATGTCAGAACTATTTAATATCTATCAAGTATCAACCCATTTCACAAAATTGTACCAAAAAAACCAAATCAATACACAAAAACAACTAAAAAAGGGGAATTAAAAATATATTTCATACAAAAAAATCTCAGAAAGCATACCTCTGATTATATAAGCCTCTGTAGTTGTAGTTTGGGGGACACTGATAATATGGCAGAGTTCGCTGGGCCTCCATGGGTTTGTAGAGTGTCTGTTCTCCCCGCTTCATGGCGAGGGCGTTCAGTTCCACGGTAGGGGTGATGGGCTGGTCCCTGTAGTCTGTCATCCAGCCTAAAACCACAGCATGAGTCAGTATCATGAGGCTGGTCAGTATAGCAAAAACTCAAACTATTGACAATAATTAAGGACAGAAAATATACTCCTTCCCCTAATGCTCAAGAAACCCGAAAAAAGTACATACCACAGAATTCTTACACATAGTCTTTTTTTTTTTAACACTTTAAAGGCACTCTGAGAAAAATTCTCAATGTAAATTTCAATCTTAACTGTAGGTTTAAAACCTAAAATGAAATATATCCTAATGATGAGCATCTACTACTAAAGAGTTTCCCACATCACTATCAAATAAAACATAACAAAGGAATACTGACTATTCTGGTTGGGTTTGGGGGGTTTAGCTGGAGGGTGGTTAAATGCTGACTTCTCTAGGGCCTCTGCTGCTGCAGCATGCTGGGCCTTCTTTATGCTGGGCCCCGATGCTGCATACTCCTCAGTGTCCCCAAGTTTCAGCTGGACGTAGAAAATCTTCTTGTGGGCAGGACCTTGTTCATCCACCAAAGTGTACTGGTGAGAGATCTACGGAGTACAACAACACAGTGTGGGATCTTAGGGTAAGATAAAGCACAAGTATGATAAAGAAACATACAAGGGCACCACAAAGCAGAGCATCCCCTCACAACATGGTGGGGGGAAATGCATCATGTAATTGAGGATTACAAATAAATATCTTCTTAAAACCACTTAAAATTAACTCGTTCATTCCTATCTCCACACTCTAGGTTGTATAAATTTTGGAAGGTACAATTCTCCTTGACACTCCATAAATTTTAATTTAGTAATTTTATTTTATTAACTTTGTTCAATGAATCAGATATACATTAAGCAATCAGACGATTATTGTATGCAAATATGTTTCATATTAAATGAATAGAAACGTAGATAAATTAAGAACTATAGCTATCTGTAATCTGCTCTCTGGGAAAATTCAAGTAAACATATCGTAATTTCAACCCCAATTTCTTAAAATAGAATAACATAGCTACAGCAATTAACATAAAATAAATTCCCAGTGTATCATGTTGATGTACTTGTCAAAGTTCTTCTAATTCTTAGATCTATTTCACTTTTATTACTTCGAGAAATATAGCCTGGATTAGGCTAAGACAGCTGCTTGTTCCGATAAAACTTGAGTGAACTTAATCTCCTCCCCACTTCAATTTTTCATTTTGAACATCCTTCAAATTCCCCATTTCTAAAAATATATTTGTTTTAATTTTTACAAGGTCCAATTCCAACGAAGTATGAACTTGTGGATTTAAAATGTCTATGGTCAAGTCGTACATGAAATTTCTGTTTATATTCATGTAATTTTAATGATATCTAAATATCTAATAGAATTACTTGAAAATGAATAGGGTTTGTCCTTTAACCATGGTATACAAAGTTCAACAAACATGCATGTAAGGATTTTATTTGAGTCTTGTCCATAATGCTGAAACAGACACACATACACACTGCACGGATGCTATACTGTAAGTCGTTTTAACTCCACGATGTTAAAATTTCACGATTTCTATTAAAGTACCCATCGCGATAGTTTTAATTTCACGCTGCTTAAAAATCAATTGATCAGAATATAAGCATTGACAGGTTTTGAAAATTAATGATAGTATTCACGAAGGGTTTAATTTCATGGGAAAATATTAAATCGCAAACATAGTGAAATTAAAACCATCATGATTATTGGCAATCTACAGTATCCTCTTTGCAACAAGTTGAGTGAGGGGACGATAACATATTTTAAACAAATGAGAGAGATTAAAATAAAAGAATCTTTTTAAAAAGTTAAGTTCATGTACCTTGAATATCAAATATACGAACATTAAAAATTCAAAATAATACTTGGGTTAAATAAACTGATGTTTATTACCCTTCTCTTTTAGTGTTTAAATACATTACTGTATTGGGTGTATACAGGTTTATTTTTGCCTCCGTGTAATTTTCACCATTCTACACTTACAAACATTTTCACTCTGTCTTGAATTTGCCCAGACACAGTTTTTTTTAAAGAGATATAATCTGAGACTTTGGAATTCACTAAGTATTCAATTCGCACTGACAACAAGGGCAAAAGGGGCAAAAATAAAACATGCAGGGGCGGATATTTCCTTGCATACAGTATTTATGTACTGTGAATGATGACATATAATTCTTAACTCAAGATGAAATCTTCCTCAAAGCATATCAAAATCAATATCAAATTATTACATACAACAGATTACCTTATTATATCGGGCCAATTCATTAATAAGACACATTGGGGTTTTCTCTTTTGTGTTTGCCAAGTTGTTTGTAGAGCTTTGTTCATCAGTTGCTGTGTCGGGGCTTGTAGCAGTTGCAGTTGTGCCGGCTGTGTGTTGCTTTGGAGCTGTTGTTGGGTTGTTTATGGGAGCAGCAGTTGTTTGTTGCACCATACCTATTAAACATATCACAAACACAATGTTTTTCTGTACTGGTACCAAATATTAGTCTTTGCCACTACAGGCAGTATCAAATCAAGGTTCGAAGTGGACACCTGTTTTGTAGTAAATAGTATTGTTAACACAATATAAGCTGCAATTTTTTTTTTTCAAAAACTTTCACTATAAAATTACAAACTACATGTACTATTTCAATGACTGAGAGAATGAAAGATTTTACATCATATTTGTGTGGGGAAACTATTAAGAGGCTCTGATTTACAAAAAGGCCAAATTATGTTATATTTTACATAAAGCTGTGAACACCAGAGCCTGAGAGGACAAAATTATTCTTTAGATTAAATTCAACACCTAGTTTGTCTTGTTGAACAAAAAGGTTTGAGTTTTCGGCAATTTACAAAATTACTACAAACGAAGGTTTGAGACAGCAAAATTAAATCTTAATTACGGTAAGTATATATTATTAGATTGCTATTTATCCGCACTGGTGGCGCAAACATATCCTGGTATTAAATGTTTACAGTCTCAGGAATTCCATCAACATCAAATATCTGATGTCATCCCTAATAAATAAACATGATAAATGTCAAAGATTTTAACACCAACATCTTTAAATTGTTTACAAAGGTCACATTTGACGTCACAGTACATTACATAATGCCTTATCTAATTAGCAAGACTTCTTCACTATCAGGGTTTTGGTTTAAATCAATGTTTTGGTTAATTCTTGCCTTTTTACCATGAACAAACTATGGAAAGTAGTCACTACAATATATGCAAATAAAAAGGTGCAAAAGCATATACAATATGTGTGATAAATCCATAAGGGATACATTATCAAGGAAATCTAACTTCCATTAAATGACATCTCAAATACTGGTACAAACCGTTCTGTGGCATTTGTCCCACTGGCAGTCCTATTGATCCATTCTGATTGGCTAATGGGACTGCAGCAGGAGTCACCACAGCTGCATGGTTGGCTGCTGGTATCTGATGCATTGTGGGATAGTTTGTTAACGTTGTTGTTACTGGACTTTTCTGTATAATGCCCACCATAACTCCTTTTGCGCCTGTAAGACAAACATTTTTATTTTGGGTGAAAATTTTCAGATTATAATGAAAAAATATTTACAATGTATATTTTGAAAGAGATTTTCAGGTTTGCTTGATGAAAATGACGACAGAAATCATCTCTATGGAATAAATTTTGTTTTGGATTTGTTTTCACCCTTACAACTGATCATTTCACACGACAAGCTGCTAAGAGACAATTAGATATTGCAAAAAATTAAAACAAACAGGGTGATGTTTGACATTAAAATTTCTGTCGTGTGATTACAAAAACACACCTAGAAATAGAACCTATTATGATAACTTATGCACTATACACACAAGAAGAGTGTAACCTTGAACGATATGCAAAAAATATCCGTTGAGTAAAAAAAAGGATTTCTACAGACTTCTTGATTTAACTAGATGCCATGCTGCAATGTTAAATATGCAGCCATCATAGAATCAGGAAAGATCTTTTTTTTTGGTGATGGGCCAAGACAAAACTCCTTGCTATTCTATTTCTTGATACCTGGATTTATCTATTCTTGACCATCATATATTTTTGTAGATAATATTTTCAATAATGAAATCAATATAAAAAGTTAACAACAAATTGGTGTGTTGTTTTATCACTATATCTATAGCAACCTCAGTCATATCAATACATTGTATATAAAAATTAAAAGCTAATTAATGATAAAAATGATAGCACGTGCAGCTCACTAGCACAAAGCACCGGCTAGCACTGTGAGCTCTAATAACAATACTTGGGCAATGAGAAAATTCACACTGTTGCTCCCTTTGACACATACTGGATTTTCTGTCATCAGAATTGGACCCATAATTCCATTTAAATTCATGTTCTTGCGATTAACAATAAATTGCAAGAACATCATGCATTAGAAAGGTAAATAAACATTCAAATGCTTGCAATTCATTCTTAAAGGTTTTTCTACAAAGGCAGACATCACTATAAACTTAAATTAATAGCATACTCTGACGTCATAATCAGAGAAAAAAAAAATCTGTATTGATGATATATCAGGATTTTCAAAGATGCAACTAATATTATTTTCATTATTATATCAATAAATCATGGTATTGTATAAATTATAACCACAGATTTAAAAGTAATCAATAAAACATTTTTCCAATAGCTGAAGAAAAAGTTACTTTTTTCAATTTTTTTGGCAACATTGTTGCACCTGTTCTTTTTTGTTAATAACAACAGATTTTCCTTCTTTTTTTTTTCAAATGCTACATATGTATACCTGGTTGTATTTAATTTTTAAACTGTGCTCACACAAACAGTCACACGTAAAACATCTTAAGGAACTTTTATCAGGTTGGGACCAATCGCCCAAATAGGAAATAACATAATAATCATTATAATAATATAGTAAAAATTTTTGATATCAATCTGCATTAATGTGTATCAAATGCAACTACTTTTGGTTAAGAAGTTTTTCTACATGTCTATAGTTTGTAAGATTGATCCCCAAGAAGTTTTGGATATACTGAGGGATCAATCTCTGTAACAGTACGGTTCCAGAAAAAGTTGTTTACCAAAGGTTGTTGCATTTCATCTTAGTATTCTAATGCAGATTTATATCAAAAATTTCAAAATCAAAAATTTTTATTTTTTGCACTTAAAATTTACATCCCATTTAGGCTATTATACTCCAAACAGATTATTATATCCCATTTGGGCGATTGGTCCAAACCTGTATGTATATGTATATATGCACACAGTACCTTGATTTTGTGTTTGCGAGTTTGTAGTTTGACTAGAATTGACATGCACACCCATCCCTGCATTTGCTTGAAAAGCGGTAATTCCTCTGGTTTGCTGAAATAAATTGGTTCTTTAGTAATAAAATAAATTTTAAATATATATCTGATGACATAACATAACAAACATTGACTTATATTTAAAAAAGAATCATAATTAAGGTTCATTATCATATATAACGTATCAAATCCTAAACTTTAATCATATTTGATAGTGGATAATGATGAAATTGATATAAAGCATTAATTGATCAAGTTACAATATATGCCATACATTTACAGATGAAGGGATGGAAAAGAGATGAACAATGTTACACATTCAATTTCTCCTCTAACCGTTTATTACCTTCTTCATCATTAATGAAAAGTTTCACAATAAATGTTCCAAAATAAAACTAAAAAGGGCCTAATTGTTGTTTAACATGTATAAGAAGATAAATGTTTGGCAAACAGTAAAGAGAAGTTCAGACCACCATGTTTTGTCTGCACCCAAAGTACCTCTGCACCCAAAGTACTTAATCAAGGTCTTGAAAGCGTTTTATCTACTTTGAGCAAAACTGCTCAGTTTCTAAACATTTGTTGACTCTTCTAATTATCTATATTTTTAAAATTTTCAATATTGAATTTTCTTGATATTTAATCGACACTTATTGTCACAATTTAGTTCATATAGTTCTTTTCAGTCAAAATTACTTGACTGGTTCTTATAAAAGAACTAGTTTAATCTCGGTTTAGCAACGAGAATAGCTTCAAAATGGCGACTGGAGGTGCATAGCGGTTTTCAATGGTTTAATTTTTAGGAATATTATTTCATTTTCTGCATAGTATTTCGAACCAAACTCTTTTTTAGAAATGTCGATGATTGCAAAAAATCGAATAAAAAGTTCATGGACTCCGCTGAGTAACGAGGACACAAATAACAAGGTAAACAGAAATGTGGCAGGTGCCCGATCATGTTTTGTTAGTCTCATGCAAGAATGATTTTTTCACACATGTATCGAGTTAATATTTCCTTGTGCAAATCAATTTACTGAAGCGATGTCGTAACAACTGGGATATTTAATGCAGTTTACACAAGGATTTAGTTTGCATGTTATCTTTATTTTGTAGATTTTTGAAGAGAGATTTTCATTGTTGGGAAAATGGGTATGTGTATTTGTATAAACATTTATGAAGTTGTTGCATTATTTGATATTTCAGTCTCCAATATCATATCTACTTAGATTTTGAGACTTGGTTTGCTTTTCTGAAATTGTTAATTTGTTATATTATTCTAAAAAAAATCATTGTCCAAGAAGGCAATAGCTAACAGATGAACACAATTTGTTTATGACATCTTAATGTTTCTCAATACATAGTGTTTAGCAAAGTTCTATTTATCAAATACATGAATACTTTTTTGCAGTATGACAAATGGACAGATGAACAAAGAAGGAGAGTTTTAGAGGACCTACTAAACAAATCTAAAATAAAACAACTGAAATATGTTCAAGATATCGTAAATGAAAAAGTACCATGTATTCGTGAAGACTTTACCAGAGAACTTCCTAAAATTTTGTCCATTTATATCTTCTCTTTTTTGGATCCAAGAAGTTTAAGTCGTTGTGCAAGGGTAAGCATCAATTTTTAAATAAATGATTAGTAGATTACCAGTTGCAAAGATGAAAATGAGTTTAAATGAAACAATCTTGAGGTCAACAGATTTTCATAACTAACCAAACAAGTTTAAGTGCCATATGGAAAGTAAAAGAAGATCAGAACACAACTGTACAAAATAAATGCAGAACCAGTATTATATAAAAAAGTATCATAAATTACACAAAGTTGACACATACAAATGTAATGATTAAGATTCAGTTCTACTTTGAAACGAGGAAGAGCAAGCAGATAATCATTAGCACATTAGAAGACTAGTTTACTCTAGTAGAACACGATAAATCAAGAAAAAACAAGGTCTCATATGTTGTTGGAGACATACTGCATGTACATGAACCATATGCATAGTTATTTTCTTGAACTAAATCAACAGGAAAAAACAACTTGGTAAACATATCCAATGATGAGAATAAGCTGTAAGTTAATTGTGTCTCAGTGCCCTCTAGCAGTCAGTAGGACAGCGGTCATTTTCACATCAGAGTCTTGAATGATTGATTTGATTATTTCTAATACTGAGCTAAATTTGAACGTCAAACGTTGATGAAGTCATAAACAACATACAGAACTCAAACTCAATTATTATGAATTGATTTTTATGTACCATGATTATAAATATAAATGCATAATATGTTTTTAAATCTATGATTTTTGTTATGTAGGTGAGCTGGTACTGGAAAACTCTTTCTGAAACTGATTCTCTATGGATGCCTAAATGTCTCAGATTTGGCTGGTTTCTGCCATTTACCCCTAGTCCTTATGAAGTTGGTGTTTGGAAGAGAAATTACATTGAAAATATAAAATACATCCATGTGCTAAGACCACGGGTAAGAACATAGCTAAAAATGGCAACTTGTTGATATCCGATATGTATGTATTGTATTAGAGTCAGGACTTTTTCAAACTGGGGCAGGGTCAATTGAACTGTTGAACTGGCAATGTTTAGGCATCAAGTATTCAGAATGGGAAATTTGAAATAACAACTATCTAGTATGGGAATTTGATTTTCTTTTGTATTTGAAGAAAAAATAAACTTTAGAAATGGAAAAATATTTAGAGGAAATTGAGCTGAATGTCTAAAAAGGGCAAGTAAACAAACACTGTTACCTACCGGTACTCTCCATCATCATATATTGCCAATTGTCATTGATGCCTGATAACCATATTTTGATTGAGAAAATCCTTAGACAATTTTTTTGAATGGGAAATTTGAAATAACAACTATCTAGTATGGGAATTTGATTTTCTTTTGTATTTGAAGAAAAAATAAACTTTAGAAATGGGAAAATATTTAGAGGAAATTGAGCTGAATGTCTAAAAAGGGCAAGTAAACAAACACTGTTACCTACCGGTACTCTCCATCATCATATATTGCCAATTGTCATTGATGCCTGATAACCATATTTTGATTGAGAAAATCCTTAGACAATTTTTTTGCTCAGAGAGTGTCTTTGTTTTTATGAAATACAACATCTTGAATTTTATTTTAGGATCCAACACTGATGCTTGAGAATCTGCAGCTGGAGACGAAGAGAAAGCGAGTGAAGTCAGCCAGAGCCAGTAAAGACAAAGACAAAAAGATTCCATGGAGAGGTTCAGACCCTAAACCAAAGGACATGTGGCGTAACAATGTCCTAGATAATGATGATGTTGTGGACAGTGTCAAAAAAAGGTAGGATCATTGTTGCAACTTCCGAGGAAGTAAGAAAATTAAACATGTCTATAGTTCTATAGAATGTTTTATAAATATTTTGAATAATTACATTCCCTATTTGTATTGTGTGAAGTAAGTGAAAAAATTGCTGTTCAACAGACTACTGTAAAAACTAAATTCTTTATATTATGCGAGTACTTAATTCCATGATCCCGCTGTTTTGTATCAAATTGCGAGAATATAAATTTGGTAATGCGGAACTTTTATCCATGTTTCTTACAGTTCCCAACTCTCAGAAAATAATGGGGAGGTTTTAAAATCCTTGGGGCGTGCTTCTCACGAATTTACGTAAAAATATAAATAGATATAAATTTCTGGTTTAATTAAGAATTTACAGTATCTGAATGAAGTATTTCCTTAATAAAAGGAAGTCTTTTTTTAATTGGTTGAAAGTACTGCAAAATAAATCTCAATTTCTCTGTTTATTAAATTTTGATAATTATTCATTTAAAAATCTCTTTCAATGATTTACAGACGAGACAGAGGTTACTATGGTTATGAAGCAGATGAGATTGCAAAGAATGCCAGAAGCAAAATTAAAACAGGAACCAATGTTATGAACCAAACTAGGAAATCCCAGTCATTATCTGTAAGAGCAAGTTAAAGTCATATATAGTGTATATAATACTGTTATACCAATACAGTGTACTGATAATGATTATTCATATTATTTTATTCATTGTAACAATTTTTTCAAAAGCCAGAAAATGAAATGTTAACATTTATTAGCTAGTGGGTTTAAATCTGATAGAAAATTTAGACTATGCTAGAATACCTTAATTAAAAAAATACTGTAGATTTGGAAAATTACACCAGAGACATAAATAACAGAGATTGGCAACTGATCGAAATCTCACTGTCCCTATTTTAAAGTATTCCCAGTTTAAATCAGTATATCTTTCTAATAAACATTTATATTGAAATATAAACAGCTAAAACCTATTACCAAAACATTCAAAATATTATATTTTCATTGGTTTATGTCTTACAAGCAATATTAAAAGAGGAATTTTAGGAGGCATTTGGCTTCCCGTTGTCGGATATTTCGTCAACGTTTTATAGCTGGCCAATATATTTTCTATATATTAATCTTATTTTTTCATATTTTTGTTTAAAAAATGTCTAAAACCCATGCACATTTTTCATAAAAACAATACACTTTGGTTTAAGATCATTATCTCAGTTTACTAATATGTAGTTCTTAAAGTAAGGTTGGTCTTGTAACATTTTTCAACAACAAAACATGCTAATGGGGGAGTTGCCAATCTCTGTTATTTACATGTATGTCTCTGATTACACTATGGATTTAATTTGACCATGTTCAAGAATCACCATATTCCTGCGTAAATACTTTTGTTTCATATTAAATTAGATTTTTTATACATGTAGTTTAGAAGTAAAACCATCTTGATTGATCATTTGTAGCAAATCCGGAAATCTTAGCATCATGGCATTAAAAATACATAATAGAGTACTGGTACTTGTTTTTATTGTAGCAGTTGTATAGCGAGGATTCAACAATTGGACAGCGACCTCAGTGGGCGACCATGACCTCACCCTACGTGTCATTTGAGGCCAAGGTCTTAGACAAGAATAAGCGCAACATAAGTCCAACTCGCAATAACGCAAACTCTACACACACATTCTCACCGATTAAATCTGGGTCAAGGCCTGTCACAGCAAGATCAGAACGAGACCCTCCTAGTAAGTAATTTTTATTTTGTTTATCTTTGAGTTGTAATATGCATTTTCATTTACAAAAGGAATTTACTATTATTACGTAAGATTGACTGTGTCCATAAAACTTGATCAATCTCCTTTGACATTACATTAAAGTATTTGTTAATGTTTCTGTCAACTTCTGTAAACAGTGAAATATTCGCCACCATTTCATTGTAATCTGGCAAATCTAAGACTAGATATATTCCAATTTCTCAATTTAAACACAACTTTGTCTTGGCCAATTCAAGACAGAGCGAGACCGTTTGCAAGTGAAGAAGGGCAAAAATAATCTGTATACAGTATTTTATTTTCATCTTAGAAAATTGTTTTTTGGATGTGTTGCATTAAAACTGATTATTTTTAAATATTTTACCTTTGCTACATATTGATCTTATCACTTTGTAGCTGCCAGATTGTTCCCTGAGAAGCCATGGACGGTTCCAGATGAAATGGACTCCGAAGAGGAAATATAGAATATTCCGGTCTATGTCTTCAGAATTTGGGACATTTCATATATATACATATGTTTTTGTCAAAATCAGTGTCATACATATATGGGCAAGAAGAAAGAATTCGTGTATTGGATTATTTGTGGAAAGAGAACTTAGATAAGATGTATGTGAATTATCAAGGTTAAGTGTAATTTTACAACTTGAGGAAGTGTATAAAATATTATTTTTACGTAGATCTTCCAGGATGTAGATGTCACTGTTACTGCGAGTTAGTAGATTAGTTTAAAGCTGTTTCTGATTTATTAGTCCTTTTATTATGATATTTATTTTTATGTAGTACAAATGTACTTGTATTTATTGTCTGTGTTACAAAAACATTCCATCCACAGCATACCGTCCAATGTAATATGTACACATTGTCCCACACTTAAGTGTAAAGTCAATTTCTTTTAATTTCTTATAATAGTATAACCCTAAAAAAATTTTGGGTCACAATTTATATCAAGGATAGAAAAACACTGCTAATTCCACAGCTCATTTTTTTTTATGGTGAACAAACATATGTTTTATAAATCTATATTTAGTACATGTATGTATATTTACACTGTGCTTCTAGCTCTGGCAAAGAGCTATTCATGTATTACTAATATACTTAGAATATGATGTAGATCGTTGAACTTCAGATATTTGGTATGAATTAATGATATGCTTGTAATGATATACAGATATGATAACATGTATTTAGTCTGCAGGATTTTTTTGCTAATAGTTTTTTAAAGGGTTTTGTTCTTTCTATATGAACTATAAATAAGGTCAAGTTATGGATAGTTTTAGAAATTTTTGTTCTTCTCAAATGAAATTTGATGGAGTTAACCATCTTTTTAAATTACTTTGATAATTTTTTTCTCTCTATTTGATAGACGTTCCCCAATTTTTTTTTCTAAAGATTATTTATTTTGAATTTGTGTGTACTGGTATATGATGTTTGACCTTACAAATGTTTTAAAATTATGGTTTCTGTAAATTTATATGTATGTGTTTGTAAATGTGCCTCTACGATTTTGATATTACATAATTCTACAATGTTTAATACATTTAATGAATGTTGTTGGAATTAAATGCTTTAGTACAGATTCATGCTGTGTTCAGTTGTTGCATTTTGTTGTTGATAAAATCATAGCTTATCGGTAATTCCTTCTCTCTTGCAATCTTTAAAATGCTTTTAACTATTAGTATGTTAAAGTTACTATATTACAGATGTATGTACACAGTAATTACTGTTGACATATATTTGTACGTTTCCTTCTTGTACGGTTGATTTCCGGTAATAGATTGGTTCATCAATTTTCCAGCAGCACTGTACAGACCCGGTGTTGCTGTGAATCTTTGGAGAATCAGAGTAATTTTTCTTATTTATTTTATATAAAAAAATAAGTGTATGATAGTAATACAGTATTTACATTTGCAAATGTATATCCTTTTACGAACAAAATCGTTCATTTTTTATGTGAAATTTTAAACAGGGCGTGTCAATATCTGTCCTGTCATTTTCTTGTCAGTTTCAGTCGCTGTAGATTTCGACCAATCGATAAACGGGCGTGTATATTTCAGCCTGTCTCTATTAACTTTGTGAACGTTTTTTACGGGTGAAGACCTCGCAATGATAAAGACACAGACTTCTTTCTGACTGTTCCATTATTACTAACACAAAAACAGTGTAATAAAACTTAAATGAATAAAAACACAAAGTCAAGGTAAAACATAAGCGCTCTGACTTTGTGTTTATAATCATTTAAGTTTTCTATATTTTGTCCGACCACTAAGACTTTTTTTCTGGATATATATATATATATATATATATATATATATATATATATATATATATATATATATATATATATATATATATATATATGTGTGTGTGTGTGTGTGTGTGTGTGTGTGTGTGTGTGTGTGTGTGTGTGTGTGTGTCAAAAGTTAACAAGGTCATGATTTTAGTAACCATGAGAAACCTTTCTGTCGGAAAACACGAGATAGACATGACATTCCTCGTTGAAAGAAGTGAGATTTTTTGCAAATTGAGGTTTTATTCAATTAAGCCTGCAAACATATATTAAAAACAAAATACTGGATATTAAAAGTAATTCAAAACAAGGCAGAGATAATAAAATATAAAAAAAAATATCATAAAAGACCAAATACTTAAATGGTCCCCTTTTCCACAAGTCTCCATAAGCTCGAGTCCTTGCTCTTTCAATGTAAATATAAACACGTTTGCCCATGACACCGAAAAATATCCTTCATTGCACACATGTAGCCGCACCCGGAGAATAGTCGTTTGTAAGTATAAAATTTCTCCTAACTGTCGTCTGCTACTTGAGGACGCCTTTCGTCAACAGCTGGCTTTTTACAAAGTCCTGATAGGCCACTTTACCATCGTTATTGGTATCCAGTTTGTTGATCTTTTCTCTGATGTCGTCATCAACTTCAATTCCCATGTCCGCAAAGCCTTGCAGAATCTGTTCCTTCGTTGCTCGGCCGTCTTTGTTGTCGTCAAACTTGAAGAACATGTCTCGTAGTCGCGATGTGCTTAATTGATGATAAAATAATGCATTCATTTGCATAGTTCTATTGCTACTATTTTATTAATAACAACAACATTATTATATCAAGAGACCCATGGTCTGCATTGCTTATCTGGGCATCAATGTTTTACATGTGACACAACTTGCCATCTTAAATATGCTATTTTATAGTAATCGCCAAAAATCCTAATCCTGTCTGAATATATCCCTGTTGTGACTCCTTTTTTACACATTTGAGACGGAACATGAGCAAACTATATATTAAGGACTTTTTTTGAAAAGTGGGTCTAATTTGACTGTCAGTCAAACAGTCAAACTTGAATGCACCTTCTACGGGTAATTATTTAGTTTAAATACTTTAAAAGAACATCATGTGAAAAGTTAATACAAGAATGTGCTAAACGATTTTCTTGAAATACTACATGAATTTTTAAATTGGCAGAGAGATTGGTGCTTCATTTTTACAACCTTGCATGGAGGTACTTTTTCTATCGAATGCTATGTGCCAACTGCGTATTATTAACATTGACCAAGTGGATCACTTAGTATAATTATCAAAAATATGCATCCCACCCCACGGCACATACAAGTATCCCTCGGACCCTTCACCTAGAAAAAATTATGGATCTGCACAGGCGGTTAAATTGAAAATAAATTCTCAAAAGTTCGTTTTCTGCCGCAGATGTCATTTTATACAGCTAAAATTATTTTTAAACGATAGACAGCCCCACAAACATAATCTAAGTACTGAAGTACTGAAAGTCGGGCTCTTTTGGTGTGTCTTTACGCATATTGTGTAGTAAAGACTGAAAATCTCTCTCTCTCTCTCTCTCTCTCTCTCATGCTTTTAATGTCGGCAAAGCATCAGAGAGCGACCAAATTTTGTAAGCGGCTATAAACAAAAAATATGTCTGTCTAGTAGAAGTTAAACAGTTTAACAGTTGCTGCCTTGAATTTTGCAACAATCATTATTGCGTGGACCCTGAGGTCCACGCAGAAAATATATAAGCGAGGTTAAACCGGATGCTATGGGGAAAATTCAGCCTGCGCATGAGCTAGCCTGGTTCCTGTGCGTAATGGGTATCTCAGGGAACCAGGCTAACACACGTTTATCTGAATCGGGATCGGGACACATATGCACACATAAGTTCAAAGGCGCTGTAAAGTTGTCGGTAAACAGTACAGAAACAAAGTATTCCTTTTAAAGAAATGATTGGCATGTGATATGAACTATCAGAATTACGAAATAAGCCGAAACTACAACATGCATCAAATAGCATAATTAGCAATGTTTTGTTGTTTTTCCGAATACACAACTTTTATAAAAGGCGAAGCTAGGGTACTTCCCGATTAAATTTTTTTAAGCATTAAAGTATGATTGAATAATTATGTCCCTGTATAAAAGTTAAAATCTCAAGAAAAATGCATCAAAATATGAAATTTTTAATTTACAAAAAGCTGTCTCTGCATAGTTAACAAAGTAGTGCGAATCATAATGTGTGCGCAAATACTAAAATTCACCGAATGCCTGATACTATACATGCAAACTTCATTCATAGATAGATCATAATTATTTTTAGTAGTATGAACACTTTAAATTCTGAGATAAAAAGTCAGGGCTATAAATATATGTATACGTAATACAACGTACAAATTTAGTGATTAAAAGCAGAGGGCTAGAGTCGGTGGAATCTCTGATAGTCTTAAAAGGCTTTCACGTTTTCGTTGGAAACACATGCAAATGGTCCACGTATTGTAGTCCTTTTTTAAAGGACAGCAACTTGTATATTCATTCCCCGTTTCTTCATCGCGCAGCAAAGTAGTTCATGGAAATTCATGCGCATTGTATGTGTCCAAAATGCATAGTAATGTTTTAAAAACACGTTATTAATAAGAAAACTACAAAAGATAGACAATTAATTCGAAATTTAAAAAAAAGTAAAAAAAAATGCCAACACTTTTGACAAAACGTGGCTCTTTGTGTAACTATTTGGTATAGCGGAAGCTTTACCTTGACGCTGTTTGGTTTTTTGTTTATTTGTGCTATTTATAGTAACATTGGCGATTTGCCTGCCTATAGCCAGGACTCTGCTTTCAGCAGAGCCCGGCTAAAAAGTCGAAAGAGAAAGTACGAAGGCGAGAGTGCGAAGTTGCGAAGGCGAAGGCGAAGGAGCGATAGCAGTATCGCTATTTCGCCTGCGCACCCTCGAACTTTTACCTTTGCATTTTCACACTTCGCAGTCGCATCTTCGCACTTTGGTTCCTTCGCTATCTTGCATCTCCGCTTTAAAGGAGAAAGGGCGAAGTGGCCCATCAGAACACCATACTCACCAGCTTTATGCATGGGTGAGCAAAAAACTTTGCATGCAGACATTCGTATGAAGTATAATGTACTAAAACTACCCTTCTGTGACTCCAGGACGTTTCATAGCGGAGTAGAACTCATCAATGGTAATATACCCATCTCCTTCTGGATTAACAGCTTTCAACAGCTCCTGCAAAACGGGAAATACATGCAGTAATGCGATGAAAATTGACATTCAAAATCCTAATTATTAGCTAGTAAAAGGGGCACACTCCCGAATATGTTCAAAATATGCATATACCGGTATATGCGCATTGTACAATGCTAAAACAAGATATAATTTCCGCAATTCAGAAATTGTCGCGAACAATGCTGAAATTGGATACACGCGGAAAAAACCTGATATACGGTATATGCGCAGTGTACAATGCTAAAACAAGATATTTCGAATGGTCAGCTAAAGTTGAGATATACGTGAGATACAGAGTTAATCCTTTGTTATACAATATTTATGTTTATGTTGCGTTTTTGGTTTTTTTACATAAAGGTTGCTGGGCAGAAAAAAGCATGAAAAAGTACATACTTTGGAGTAACAAATAATAGAAAAAGTTTAAATAATTAACTGGAATATTGAACAATATCATTAGTAAAACCTGTTTTACCAGTATGCACAGGCTATGTAACTACCATGGCACGAGTCTTGTATACACAACAAAGAATTGTGGGATCTTTTTCCCAGTTTTAATTTCCATTATTTTTAGCTCAAATTGTGACTTTGGTGGATGAAAACGGACACACTAAAGATTGTCTTCAATTTAATCTGCACTGACACCCCCCCCCCCCACTTAATTAGAAGTAAATATCAGAGTCGATATATATATAACCTACCTGCATACTATTCATATTTTATGTTAACTAAGTTTAATTTGCTTTGAACGTTTTATATTGAAGTAGTTTTTGCAATTGGATTCTGAAAAAGTATTGTTTCGCAGATTGCATTACCGGGTATATGTACAATTTACATTAATTTTGTAGATACATTGAACTTTTCTGTATAACCGACCCCCCCCCCCCCCTCCCCCCAAAAAAAGTATGCGGTAAAATCTTAAAATCCTTTTCCTGACTTCATCATATTATGAGCATGAGGAATATATTTTGTAATGTGCATTGTTAGAACGCACATATATCATATAGGCCTATAAAATCAGTAGAGTTAATTTATTTATGTCAAAGTCTAGTCGGTTGTACTTTTAAAAAACATGAAATAATATAGAGTTATTTCGTAAAGATCGCGACACGTAGATTGGTTGGATTCGTTTAAGGCACATTTGATTGTATCGGTTTGGAAATATTTTGACAAGCAACCCCCCCCCCCCCCCCCCCCCAATATTAAATTCCTAACTGGTGCTAACAGCACCACTGTCTCAAATAGTTTACATGATATTTCATCTACAAGTGAATTCGAGAGAAATGCATATTGCTTAAAAAAAGTTTTTAAACCCCCTTAACAATCCCCATTCACCGAACCTACAATACAAACCAAAAAATTTTTAATATAGATATGATCTTTAAAGTTGGTATTGTGGGTCAGGTGGAGAAGGTTATATAGGGGATTTAAAACATATAAAGCGGTAGGCCTTTTTTAAAAAATTCACATATAGAAAAAAAACCCATCAAGAGTAATTATACTCTATACATGTACATACTAGTACTTGAAAAAAAATCATTAGACCATACGTACGCATGAATGACCATGCCTACTTACATCTACTTACATCTACTTTCCATCGTTCTCCGTACCCCAGGAACATCATGAGTTTGACGAACTCAGAGGTGGTCAGTTTCCCTCGGTTCTCCTTGTCCATCGCCGTAAACTCCGCCTTAAAGTACAACTTCTCGTAGTCGTCAGGGTTAGGTTCCCCTCCCTTCTTTTGGTAAGCTTCATCTTTGTCTGACGTGCATTTACTGTCATTAAAATAATTGAAAAATTTTAATGCCATCCCTGGTATAAAATCTCTTCGGTGAAGGTCTCTATGTATACAATATAGGTAACTGGTTTCACTAATACTTCCGCCGATCAACACAATGCGTAAAAAAATTTATTTCAAGGATACGTATCTCGTGACGAAAAAGAGAGAGAGAGAGAGGTCCCACAAAAAATTATTTCCGCAATATCATGATCTTAGTACCTAGGTGTACTATAAATTCTTATCCCAAAGGTGCTTCTTGACAGGACTCACCCCCTCCCCCACCCCCACCCCAACCCAATTATGTGCAAAAGGAAACGGGTTTTTTTTTTTTTTTAAATTTAATGTAATTTAAACAAAAATAATTTGATATGTTTTTAAATATAATTCTATTAGACAGACCCCAATGGGTCTTCTGTTTTATGAGGTAAAAAGGGGGGGGGGCTTGGGTGTCCTGTTAACAAGCACCAGTGTCCTTCGTATAACCCCCCCCCCCCTTCAAAATCGTTAAAGATATATCATTTATAATGAAAACTATAACTGAAGTAATGGGCCTAATTTTTTAGATGATAATGTTTTTGTTGTATATAAAAATGCAACGCATTTCAATTGTACGACAGGTCTATGGAGATTTCTAATACATGTATAATTAAACATCAAAGCGTCAATTCAATGTTAAACTCAAGACCTGCTTTCCACCTGCAGCTATATGCAATACGTTAAAGTCAACTTATGTCCTGCCCTTGGTAATTAATAATCTGTTAAGCTACTCGATCAAATTGCACCAAAAAGATTGGAACGTGGATTTATTATTCGCGATGCAGACGTAATATTCATCGCAAACATCGATTTCTCCTTTTATGCATGATGCATATGCATAACAAAGCAACATTATTTTACTATTGTCTGCAAAATTTCACGAAATATTTCTGCCTTTTTTGTTATAAGAAAAAGATAAAACCCTTCGTGCAAGCATTAATATTTATGCCATTATACATAACAAGTAGTAGTGTTAACATATTAAACCTTTGTACGGTCTAATAGACAAAACATCTACCGTTATAGGTTTTTAGCAAAAATGATGATATTTTGTAAAAATGCACGCGGGAGGAAAATTGCACGCCCCCTTTCCCCGAACATAGTACGTGTACCTACCCCTCAATATTTTGATACTTAGATTTCTTTCCTCCCATTGGTAACAGTCCCCCTATAGGTTTGACTACAAAGCTCAGCAGATGCTACCTCGGTCTCTCTCCCGTAAGCTCGCTGTATTCGGGCTCTCGCTATGCCTCGCATCACACATCATTTGGTGAAAGGTCTTTGTGCGCTGTGGCTGTATCCGAAAGCCATGCAGCAATTCAGAACTCGTGTATGAATTAATTGTTTCACTCATAAAGTGCTTTCTCCCTAAGAGACACCCTCTCTCATCGGATTACGTTTTAAAATGTATCACATATTAATAAAAAATATTCGTCATGCATGGAGGCTGTTGTATTCAACCAGACATCTTTATCATGCAGACAGTTTGATTCATAAATAATAGATATTAACGATTTTTTTTCTCGCTACATAATACTGAGTAGCAATGTTGAACTGATGAAAAAAGGTATAGTGAGATTAAATCTCACTGTTTAAAGACAACCACCGAATTTCTATAGTAACAGCGTTAAACTTGTCTATTTGTATGTTTAATCAATATCGGTATATAATTTGACGACAGCTTGTGCATTACCAAGTCGGCATATTATTTATAGCTGTATACGACGAGCTGCAAGAATTGAATCCCCCCCCCCCCACACGTTTGACTTACAATTCTTTTTACAATAAGAAATAATTCTTTTTGCTAGGAAAACTGAACTAAAAACCTTATTGTTAAACTTCTGCAGCATTTTTTTTTTCAACGAAATATTTTACATTTTTTGTCTCTGGAATATTAATCACCTATAAATTTATTTTCATTTATATATAAGATATTTCTGCATGTTTTTAAAATGCAAATGCATTCCAATCAAATAACATATTGAGGTAATAAGACAACAACTGTTCATGAAAATATGGGAAATCGTCAAATTAACCTTTTCGAACCTTCTAAAAAATGATAAACATTATCAGGAATGCAACGCATAAAAAAGAAAGAGCAATTAAATTTATGAAACTGCTACGTACGTCAAGGAAGCTTGTTGCCTGCTCGCCATCTTGTACCGAAAGAGAGTAATGAAATGTACTGAATAATAACACTTTTTATATCAATAAGGATAAAAAAATTCTATAGTCCCTTGACTTGGTTCATCGGAAACTCGTGATATATAAAAGCCACACACTAGTTGAGCTCTGCCAATTTTAGACTGCTAGTATTCGCACTGTTCTTCTTTCCACCCGAACCCCAGAAACCGGAACAGATATTAATTCTTGTATAAATAAATATGCACGTGTATACTCTCGAGGATTCAACACTTGCTGAACAAATATTGAACTGTTCCATAATGGAGTATTTTAATCATATTATACACGCACATTGTTTTTATCTATTACTTGTTCTATTTCATCTTGGATTAAATAGTTCTTATCTAATCAAACAGTTAGATGACACCAGCAAATAAAATGATTAATAAATGACCTATAAATATAACAATTTGTTGATATGATTGCACAGATTCACCCCCGGAGTTCATTCTTGCCATTAACCAATATCGTTTGTAGACAACGGTTCTCTTGTACAGGAATATCATTCAGAATGAATTTCAAGCGTACCAAATCAATGATTTTAACTTACGATATACACAAAGTCTGTCCGACTTTTCAAAAATCACTCTGATGATGAAATCATTCAATACGCTTAATCTTAGAAACGCTCGCAAACTCGATCGTTGCAACTCAACCTCGAGACTTTAATTCCCATCAAGCAAATTTGTGTTAGGGGAATCCTCTTCGTTTCTCTTTGTTATTTCCACACATAAAAACTAACAGCAAATCTAATCAGTTTAAAAGGAAACGACACAAAATTCACAAATTAAGACTTTTAGTTTTTTGGGGCACCAATTTAAAGCTTTCGAACTTATTGAACTAGTCTTTTGAAACGTTATTTTGTCACGTGATCACTCCAAGAGCCATTGCACCATGTACATGTATGCGATGTTAAGACATGCAATTTGTGTGTTTTGTTTTGTCAACTTCTTGAAAAATCAAAAATTCTAGATTTCGTTTATTCAGTTTGTATATAAGGAATAAGGAATCATTCTTTGAGTATTATGAGTGATCATTTCAAAGGGCTTTATGATAGATTTGATCACGCCCCGACCGAAATTATCACCTCATAATATTCAAAGAATGATTCCTTATTACTTATATTTATACAATTTAATAAAACCATCGTACGATTGAATATTTAAATATAAATAAGCAAACCCCGCTGGCGCCTCAATTTGGCTTTATGAGCTATATAGTACAAAATCGATATGTAGTGTTATCACAGGCAAAGACACTGGAAAATGTAAATATACTCGTATAGGTACATTTAATATTAAAATGCAAGCATAAAGATTGGCCGATCTCGATGCAATAAACATTAAACTTAATGATAAACGGTTGGTTTCAAATAATAAGGGAGTTTGGTACGGAACAGAATATTTGTTATGCCTTCTTTTCAAAGTAGATCATTTACTTGGCGAGTCTTTCAGACAAGCTGACAGATATTTTACAGCTTCCTGCTTTTTAACATCAAACAATGTAGTTTTGTTTAGCTTGATGGCGTAATTTATTATTCAATGTCTATATATACATGTACACGTATAAGCTGTTTTTGTTATTGTTATCGCCTTAAGTTCACGAAAGTCCTTGTGTTATTTTTGAAAGGATGTATTTCTTTTGATTTTGCTGGTTCAAAATGATTTAAACAACAGGCCTATGTCATTTCGTTTTCTTCAATAAGCTAGAATTAGCCCTTTGAGTATAGATTTGCACTTTTAATCTGTCATTCTGTTAATCACAGTCAGATGCAAACTCAATCGGGGGGGGGGGGGGGTGGTGGTGGCTTAAATTGAAACTCCAGGAAGTCTTAGGGAAGTTTAAAGGTTGAAATAGAAAGTTCCCATTGCACCAACCTTAGATATGACACAACTTGGCGCTAAAGATGACCCAAGCTTAATAAACCAAAATGCTTTATGCTATTTCAAACGCGTTGCACTGTAGAGATTTTGTTTAAAACATATATCAAGTTTGAATTAAAAATTGTTTTGAATTTCATGATAAGACTCAATTCATAAACAATTTTTGTCATGTCAAACATGCATATGAAACATCATAAAATAACTTTAAAAGTCATTGCCTTTTTATCATCTCCATGATGTCCTTTTGTCTTTTAATTATATCTTCAAAAATAAAAACAGGATTTGTGAAGGTTCCATACTCTTTATGATAATGGAAATTACCATTAAATAATTAAGTCGTCATAATAAATATGACGAAATTAACGTGAGAAAAAGAAAACATGAGACCTAACACAGGGTTTTTATATTCTCTTTTGAGAAGTGGTCAGGCATAGCCTTCATCCATAGCCTTCATCCAAGACTACAAAGGCTTTGCTTGTCCAGTTCTCAAAAGAGAATAGTGTTTCCAAAGTTTAAGGAAATGTCCTAAATTGCTTATAGACGATTTACTGCAAAGGAAATTTAAAACTATCGTATTTTGAGGAAAAGGATGTTATAATGACTCAACTACTATATCATAAAGGTCCAGTGCGTTATGATAAAGGGATCAAACAGAATATATCTCTTGCAAAATTCATGCTCACGAGCGCCAACTTATGTGAATAGGCCTAAGTTGTGTTATCATACATTGATATCTACAACAGAATCACACCATATCTAAAACAATCCCAACTCAACTTCCGTAAGTATAATAAACTAACCTAACTGAAACAGGTGGCCTCAATTGATCGTATTCAAATTAATAATTTTATAAAATCAAAGGTAAACCATAGTTTCTCGGCCCTAATTAGTGACTAAACTACCTATTATTGGCAAATACCTATTAACTCCACTTAGAGACGTACGTCTCTATGGCGTACGTACACATAGCTAATGAAACCCTTACCAGCATTTGTTGCCCATCATCAGCTTTGACATAAGGGAATTCCGGAAAATGATAAAGGTGTAAATAAATAAATACAGGATGGCTTAAAAATATCCAACGTCCTCGGAAAATAAAACAACAACGATTACTTACCTGTTACTAGATGACGCTTAATTACACCGATACAGGTGTAACAGCTGGGAAGAAGAAAGTAGTTCACTGCAACAGTAAACGTTGCAGCGAGAAGTAAAAAACAAATGTCAAGATCTCGCCTGTGTATTTTCATTTTACTATACACATACAAGATAAGTTTATCTGATAATTTAGGTCGTGTTCATGACCATACTGCACAGGTATTGTCAACAACATATTTTTGTCACGGTCATGACCAGTTCAATATATTTTTCCTGATGTTCTCATGAAGTTATAAGATCCGCCTCATCCAAAATATCTTATATTAGCAGGACTGCAAAAGTATTGAAAAAGGTTATGTCCGGTCTTTTCTGTCCCTGAATGGACAAGATCAATAATAAAAAAAAGACACATATTACGATAAGTTGTAGAATTTGTTTAATAACAGTTTTAGAATAAATAATGTTCAGTCAATCAAACTATTATAGTAATTAAAACACAAACCTTGGGTTTCTGTGCATTTCATGACTTGTTTGGTGGGGGTTTTTTCAAACAGGTAAATTGGTTGTTCTTTGCAATAAATTATATAAAAACACTAGATTCGGGGAAATGAATAATAATCAATCATGGTCATAATTATGCTACATCAACACGAAATAAATTATTTTGTCTAAGTTTCATATGATAAATGTATCTGTATGAGCCCTAAAGAAAGAGTAACATTTTCTCATGATTTGACGTCTGTTGGGCCCTATAGGATTAATATACATGCTGTAACTGAATCATTGTGTTGTCACAGCTGTTTATTTTGAGTACAAATATTAAATATTGATTAAAAAATTGTTTTTTGAAAGAGAATGTATAAATGAGCAAAACTAGACAGTAAAACTGCTGCTGGGGGGCGAAGGAGGAGAAAAAAATCTTATTTAACTTTGACATTATAATCTGTCAGAATTTAAGAGAGATTTTTAAACTGTATATATAATTACACTTTAACACTATTTTACTATTTTGAACTGACTCTACAGAACCTCCCATTTGAAGGCCATAACATTAAAATGTAAATTAGCATGACAGGTATAAGGATTTCATCCATGAACCTTTTTTTTAATTTTTAGTGTTTAAGTTCGCCTTTACATGTTTATGCCTTGTCATTTTAGGTGTACACCAAGTGTTATGTTCATACTTCTCCATTTTGCGCTGATACATCGTCTTATTAATAATATTAATAATATACATATATATAATGACAACTCATCATCATAAAAATGTCAAAGTAATGTAATATATATTACAGTATGAGCATGAGACCAACTATCAGCATAAACAAAGGAGAACATAATGGAAGGAGGACATCGTATAGTATGAGCAAATATGAATTTGGTCATATTCAAAGCCTAAATTAGTGTTGATGGATTAAGAAGAAAAGAAAAAAAACATACGCAAAAAATATCTCTTCATAACTAGAAACGAGACTGTTTTTACTATTTTGTAACTACAGACCCCCCCCCCCCCAAAAAAAAAAAAAAAGAAAAGAAAAGAAAATCGTAATTACGATATAACATAATTAATAAAAAAGCACGATAAAAAATCTTTATTATGACTATTGTCTCGTAATTAAGGCACAAGTTCTTATCACAGAATCACGACAACATTAAACGTTATCATTTAAATGTTATCATTTAAAAAAAAAATATTCAATTTGGTTTAAACGTTTAGTTTTGAAAACCAAATCAAGCAGTGTGGCAATTTATGAAAGGTTAAAGAACTGCAAATATTCTATGGTACAATTGTTTTAGCTTCTATAATTCGACCATTTTTGAATAAAAAAATCATATCTAGATTTTTAATGTATTTTTACACATACTATCATACGAACTGTGATCAAAGAAAGAGAGATAACTTGCCTTTTGAGAATATCAGATTGTTTTTATAATAATTAGCACTGTCAACCATTCTTATTTATAATTTACGATGAATAATACGAAATAGACTAGGAAAATGATCTATTTAGGTATGCGTTGAAACAATATACTTGTACATAATCTGCAGTTTTGAGTAACTTTAAAAAAAAAAAAGTTGACAATATATATATATATATATATATATATATATATATATATATATATATATATATATATATATATATATATATATATATATATATATATAAGAAGCACTAGCAAACCAACAACACTCGTTATCTAAAGTGTCGGATCAAAAGATACACGGTTATAAGATGAGATATAAAAAAGCACTAAAAATAACCAACGACACGAACAATAAAGTAAAATATTGTCAAATTTTCGGGACAACCCGTCCCTTCTTCAGGACAACACAAAATAAAAACTACATAAGAAAGAAGAAAAACATCTACAAAACTAGCACTAAGCTACAAACTAAATAATATATCAAAACTAGATAATGTATAGACACCGGATCAAAACGTGGCAGCTTCATCTTTGTATTTAAGATTTCGAGCCCGAAAAAGAAAAAGAAAAATCACGTCCGACGCAGCGGACGGTCTGTAAAGAATTGCTGAAAGATAACGCGAACGAATTAACTTGCTAATTGGGGGTTGCTGTTAATTAAGTTGTACTAGTAAGATAATTCGTAGTGAAGTTTGTAGGGAAGATTGGCCCTGTAAAAGGCCACATAAATAATCATGAATGTAAAAACTAATCTATACTTCTATATTAAAATAATAGACTCGAATTTTTGGTCTTTAATACCGATAAATCGGAAGAATACTGTCTTTTGTTTTATATATTTTAAACATCATTGGTACTAGAAGATTACCAATTTGTTTTTATTTTTTCTCAGTTAAGCTTCGCTAATTAATAATCAACGAAAATTCCTCAAAAAATCCCGGAAATCATCAGGATTTTTTGGATTTTACAATTTTGCGCTTGCGCAATTCTTTCACGCTAACAAGATCTTTAGTTTATGTTTCCACAATATCATATTTGCATGAATAAACTCAGAAATGAAAATACAAATACCGTTACGGGTAAATTTTCATGGGAAATTTTCTATTATATTCTGTTCATCTATATTAATGATTTCTTATGAGAGTATAAAAGTATAAAATAACAAAATACTTTTCAACTAAGTACAATTCATATACTTACTTTTGTTATCGTGATGACAAAATATATTTGATTACATGCAAAAAAAATCACATTATATTTCTTAGGAGAGTGAAGATAGAATATGTTTTATCGTAAAATGAATTATGTCCTACAGACCCAGTTTTACGATAGAATGCGTTCCGTGTATTGTCTCTTTAGCAAAGAAAAATACGTGTACGTTGATGAAAAGTTGTTAAATTCTTCCATTATATGGATTAAAATTTTTATATGAAAGGTATTTACAATATCAAAAAGGTTTATTATGATGAATTTGCCTGATTTTTTTTTCAATGCAACTTCATTAATTTTCTCCAAAATCGTTCCTGAGCGATTTTGAAATTTTCTGCTACATTACGGGTATTTGGGAGGCATTCTAACTGTGGTGAGGGCCTTTCCCGAGACACGGTTAGATTATTCAAACTAAGGAAAGTGTAGTGAAATTAATAGCATTATTCTAGGCTTATTTAAACAATAAAATGCTTTCTTTGGTGATTCATTCGGGATATGAAGGTAGCGAAGTTGCAGGAAAAATACATAACCCGCGTTAGCCTGCAATGGTCGCTACCTTCATAACCCGCATGAATCATCAAAGAAAGCATTTTATTGTTTATATTAACATCTTTCTTTACCTATTAATAAGCTGATTATGAAAAGTTAGTAAAATTCACTAAATTACTGTTAATGTACAAAAGTACGTTAGCTAAAAGAAACAGCCAAATCGTCTCCTGTGAGACTTTGAGTCTGGCATCGTCATGATTATTTCATGCAGTCCGGGATTTTACTAAGGTCGCTGTAGGTTCAGACCAATCGATAAACAGGGCGTGTCAATTTCAGTCCTGTCACTTTCAGCCGCTGTAGATAAATAGGGTGTGTAGATTTCAGTCTGGCTGTTTCAATAGAGCTATGAATTAACTATAAGTTTCCGTAAGAAACAGAGGAAATTATGCTTGGTAAATATAGCTTTGTTATGTCAATAAGGAATAAGGAATCATTCTTTGAGTATTATGAGGTGATAATTTCGGTCGGGGCGTGATCAAATCCAATAAAGCCCCGACCGAAATTATCACCACATAATATTCAAAGAATGATTCCTTATTACTTATATTTATATAATTTTAAGCCATCTTACGATTAAATATTTATTTTTTTAAATAAGTAAACCCCGCTGGCGCCTCAATTTGGCGTCATTTGTATTATGGGTTATATAGTACAAAATCGATACGTAGTGTTATCGCAGGCAAAGACACTGGAAAATGTAAATATATGTCAATAATACGGTGTGTCGATGTACCTATTTCGTAAATGTCAGAAATGCAACGTCAACCCGTGCACGGACTGGTCAAAGTCTAGTGGAAGTTAAATAAAGAAAAAGAACAAAACCGATTAAGGAAAAAGCTAATAATTTGAATAATTAACATGATTAATAGTTTTTACATGGACCCAAAAAGATGAAGATGGTGATATTGCTACGAAAACAAATCAGTACTTAGTTGTATTTAAATGAAAGCGTATTATATATATATATATATATATATATATATATATATATATATATATATATATATATATATATATATATATAACCCCTTATATATATATGACACGCTTTCATTTAAATCCAAATATAAACTTTAAAAAAAAAATATAGTACCAGTAGTCTCGCTTACCCCAGACTCTCGCTCTCGAGACTTGCCTCGTGCGAGAGTCTGGTCCGATTCCTATTTAGTCTCGCTTACCCCAGACTCTCAAAAGTTTCTGGTACTATATTTTTAGCTGTGGAAGTGTACTAAATAATATATTAATATGGCTGTTCCATGTATGTTTCATACCCCAGACTGAGAGTTCATAATGGCTTTACAGCGACGATACACATATATTTCATATAAAAAATCTTTTTATTTAAGGAGTAGATATAATTTAATGATTGTTTTTCAAAAGTACATATCAAATTGGTTATGTAAGATTCAAAATTTCATTTAATCTTACAAAAACAAATATACTCAAAACACATGGTGACGTTTATATTTGTGCTTTTGGCGCAGGAATTAGCAAAGTGTTTTCATCTATGCATATAACGCTTATATTTTAGATAATATTTTCATACTGATGTCTACTTGTATAATATATTATGTATCGCCGCTATAAAGCCATTATTTACGCTCTTAGTCAGGGATATGAAACATACATGGAACAGCCATATTAACATGTTTTTAGATAGCTTCTGCGACAAAACATATAGTGCCAAAAACTTTGTGGAGAAAACACTTTTTTATTCAAGAGTAAATATAAATTAATGATTGTTTTTCAAAAGTACACATCAAATTGGTTCTGTAAGATTCAAAGTTTCATTTAATCTTACATAAATAAATATACTCAAAACAAGTGAAGACGTTTATATTTGTGCCCATGGCGCATGCATTGGCAATGTGTATTCATAGAAAATTGAATATCACAGATTTCCAATGCAAACATAATGGGAAATATACATTGAATGTAAAAATAGGTAAATGTTAACTGTCATAATTTATGATTCAGTTCATCTAAATAAAATCACTAAATAGCTCCCCATGCATTTACGATGTACCACTGTAGTAACCCCAAACGACACTGTATCAACTAATATGACATAGTTGCAATAGTGAGAGAATCTTTCCCATCAATGATATTAATTTATCATTAACAAAATTAAGAGCCGTCCATTAACGATACCATTTAAAACATATCACTAATGGTCAAATTTGAAAATTTACTTCCACTAATGGTATAAAAAATAAAAACGCAAAATAAGGATATCGTTGACCCCTGGTGACACATGTATTATTGCATTATTTTGTGGATGGTCTTATACTGCATTATGCTTTGTGATTGGTGGTTCAGTATAGTGGGTTGAGTTTTACCAATAATGAAAAAATTAATCTGCAGGATAATAAAGTATTATAACGACAATGATAAAATGGAAATAATAATTGTAATACATATAGTAAACAGGATGTAAATTAAAACAATTCTAAATTAGTCTGTTGAATGGTAATGTATTATAACGACAATGATAAAATGCATGGGCATAACATATATTATATTTGTTTTAGTAAGCATGATAATGCCAAGGATATTCTCAAAACAAAACAAAAATTATATATTTTTCTATCATAATTTTAAGCACTAGTACAGGTATTTGCCCAAATTGCATAACTTTAATCTTCTGTGTTGACAATAATTAAACAGGTTTAAGGCAGAAGGGTTTCATAATAATATTTGTTGACATAATATCTCTATAAAATGGACAGATTTAAATAAAATAAAAATCATCTTGAATCTGTGATAGTGAACATAATTTACAAAATCTCTTGTTTCATTGAATAAACTTAAAATCTAACGGTGTTACCCAAAGCTTTATTCTTCTTGCATAAATATATTGGTCAACCTCTGTTTCACTTTAAGTACTCGCAAAGTGCATAATAAAATATTGTTTAAATAAGTACTCATAAACACTAATGTTCATTAAATTCTTTACAGTTCCATATGTATCCAAAACCCAAATAATTAATAAATCTTTTATATAAGACAGCCAACAAGTAGAAACTATCTTAGTTTCACATACATTTAACATATCTTGGTAGAAATTGTCTTAGATACAATTCTCAAAACTCTTTATTTCAATAAATATTTCAGCATATTGTATTTTATGTTCAATTGTAATTGTTTACGTCTCAATTCAAAATAAACTATCAAAGATGTTACATTTTCTTAACACCTGATAAAGAAATCTAAATATATACGTTCTAAATCACTTCCTAGGCGTTGTCCTCATAGTTCACACCCAGAACCCAATATACTCTCAATAGATGTATTAAATGATGACAATTTTGTATTTACGTTCGAATGCGATTGCTCCATCATTGTTATGTACATGTATGCGCCTAAATGGGCGACAGAAGGGATAAAAAAAGACATTAGTGCAAATCGAACGACTAATTTTTAAAAACATGCTAAAATACAAAACGGACTTAGTCTAGCTTAAAACAAAAACAGCAGCCTCTTTTGCAAAATCAGCAGACACAAATGCAAAACAAACGATCAGCGATGCAAAACCAACAGTCATACAATGAATTGACGCTAGGTAGGGATAAAAGAGATATCAGCAAAAATCGTATCATGGGCTGTATTCGTTTGGTCGATTGGAGAACTGCAAACGTAATCATAATTTGCCTCTCAATATGGAGATCTCCGGTAGATCCCTTTTCTACTTGCCAAATAGCAAGTAGATGCTGAAGATATCCTGGACCAGTTTTAGTTGTAGCAAACAAATACATCTCTGGATAAAACGTAACCTGTAGAAAACGTACCCTTGATATAGTTTTCAAATTGCATCATTAATGAACAGCTAGGGTAGTTTGATAATGATTTTATCATTAATGGTCAAGATTTTGGCCGCTTGTGCAAATATGTACAATATTATACCGGTTTTCAAACAAAAACTATATTCAAGGTATGCGTTAAGAACAAACACACGTCATGAAAAATTGCGGGCAGTCATGTTTGCTCAAATGCTTTAGACACAGCATAGTTACTTTTAAGAATATCTCTTGGAAACAGTTTTAAAAAATAAAGTTTTAGTTAAAAGTTATAGTATATTGTGAAACCGAGGCCTTTAGGTGTAAGGAATTTTTTTTATCACTGGAACAAACATAAACTACCTTAATATATCGATGATAATGAAATGCTTTATCTAGTAATAAGAATTACTTAACTTAGTATGTCAAAGTATGAAAGACAACAGTAATTAAGCAAAAACAAATTAATCTCTTACGAATCAGAATTGAATGGCATGGCCTAAATATGATCTACTAGTAACTAAAATATTCCCTTACTGAAATCAAAATTAGGTCTATCGTAATAAGGTCAATGTGAAGTGATAACAATCCAATCCCGTATGACCATCCTTATCGTTTACTAGTAGTTCAGATGTAACAGTCGGATAAAAACTTACGAATAAGTAAAACACATTTATACACTCACTGAGGCTCTATACATTTTAAAAAAAAATAATTGTCACATATAGAATTGTCTGAACCATAGAGCCGCCAAAATTATATTAAAAAACAGATAAATAAACTAAAATTATATTGTAGATACATGTATACCATACTGATAAGTGTTTGACACTTGTTATAATAGTATATTTTGCGTGTCCAATTTAAACATTACCAAATGAAAAATATTAAACTTAAAGTTTATGATTCTTATTAGTTGACTATCAAAATCAGAACAGGTTGAGATTTTACAATTATGTTAGAATATACATGTAATTTCTAGATTCATAAACTTTAAAACCAAGGTAGTGACATTGAGCTAGACTTTGTCGATAGTTCAATTAGAAAGAGACATGTGTGCAAAGTAATTTAAAAAGCCCCAGAGTTGTAATAGAATGGTTGGTGGCAAATGGTGAAACTTGTAAACGTAATGGACTATCTAACATTGGTTACCTTCAAAAATTCAATTAGAATACTTTATAATTGATGACTCACAACACGTAAGTGATAGACAGCATTTATCAAGGATGGAAATATATTAGAAGTTGGATATCACGATTTAAATAAAATCTAATAAACCGATGTCTTGTCACGCCAGGATGGCACACGTGCTTTGTTTTGGATTGAAAACGTGACTCGCCCACATAAACAGATAGGGTGTGATATTAATCAAATAAATATAACTTTGTAAAACACCATTATAATGTTTTCAGCAAGTATTTCTAGTGCTCATTTAACCACAATTAATAAACAAGACGCCCATGGGCCACATCGCTCACCTGAACAACAAATTGCATGATTAAATCAGCTTAATGGAGTCATAATAAAAAAATATGTGGACAGTGTGGTACTAGTATATTACATGTAGATCCTGTATAAATTAAAGACTATTCCCCCCTTCCCTCCGGATATTCATGTGTTTATGATCCAGTCCCAGATGATTGTATAGTCATATCACACGTTGAGCATTGCAGATCTCAAAAAGATTTTAAACAATTGTTTATAAACGGGATATAAACCTACATCATATTCTGAACCCCTTGAATCGTCCAGGGACTAATGTCTAATCAATTTTAAAGAATCAGCAATATGTCAAAATGCTCTTGTATATAAGTAAAATCATACATGATAACATTTCAGTTTTAATGAACATTTAAAATGTTTTCCTTTGTACAACTAGATCCCCAATGTAGCCCCACCCTACTACTCAAAATTTTGATTTTAACAAATTTGAATCCACACTATCTGAAGTTGCTTTCACCTAAGTAACAGCTTTTTTAGGCACATGGTTTTTAGAAGATTTTATTTATATATTCCTACGTAAAGATTTCCCCATCCTACCCCCGTGGATCATGATTTGAATAAACTTGAATCTACACAACCTGACGATGCTTCCACACAAGTATAAGCTTTCATAGTTGATTAGTTTCTGAGAAAAAGATTTTTACAGACTGTTCACTATATACTCCTACGTTAAAATTCGACCCCACCCCATCCCCCCCCCCCATTGTGATCCCATCCTACCCCCGGGTGTCATGATTTTCACAAATTTGAATCAACACTACCTGAGGATGCTTCCACATAAGTTTCAGCTTTCCTGGCGAAATAGTTCATGAGGAGAAGATTTTTAAAGATTTACTATATTTATTCCTTTGTAAAATTCGACACCCCCCCCCCCCCCATTGTGGTCCCATCCTAGCCCTGGGAGTCATGATTTTTCACAACTTTGAATCAACAACACCTGAAGATGCTTCCACATAAGTTTCAGCTTTCTTGACTGATTGGTTTCTGAAAAGAAGATTTTAAAGATTTACTCTAATTATTCGTATGTAAAAATTCCAAACACCTCCCCCCGCATTGTGGCCCCACCCTACCCCTTGGGGTCACGATTTTCACAATTTTGAATCTACACTACCTGATGATTCTTCCACACAAGTTTTAAGATTTCCTGGCAAAATGGATCATGAGAAGAAGATTTTTAAAGATTTACTCTATATATTCCTGTGTAAAATTCGATCCTCAATTGTGGCCCCACCCTACCCCTGGGGGTCATACTTTTCACAACTTTGAATCTACACAACCTGAGGATGCTTCCACAAAAGTTTCAGCTTTCCTGGCCAAATGGTTCTTGAGAAGATTTTTAAAGATTTCTCAAAAATTTCAATTATTCCTAATTATCTCTCCTTGTAAAAGGGTGTGGTCCTTCATTTCACAACTTTGAATTCCCTTTGCCTAAGAGTGCATTGTGCCAAGTTTGGTTAAAATTGGTCCAGCGTTTCTGAAGAAGATGTTAAAAATGTGAAAAGTTTACGGGAAGACGTACGGACAGACGGACGACAGACAAAATGTGACAGAATAGCTCACTTAAGCTTTCGGCTCAGGTGAGCTAAAAAACAACAAAAACATAGAAAAAGAGCTCGATAAACATTCTGCAAACGTCAGTTCACAGTTAACGTATATAAAACAAAACTGGTAAAATAAAACTGATGTGCTAATAAACTGAAATCATTCCGACAAATGATATCAACATATCTAAACTTTAACGTACTTACATGTTATATAAAAAAGTAGAATTTATCGTAAAATCTACACACCATTTAGAAAAAAAACCCGATAACATTTATAAAAGTATTTAAATATATTGAAGATACAGTCTTCGAGAATCAAGGCTTGGATGACATATTAAGCTTTATGCTAATACCCTTTTCTTTCTAAAGCAAAGAAGCTTATTAATATAATTATTGCTAAATGTGACAAGATAATTGTGATTATGAATTAGTAACCCCTCCCCCCCCCCCCCCCTTTGATAGATTAAATTTATATAGTTACCAAAATATGCCCGACCCCTTCCCCCAGAAAACGTATATGTATATCCATCGGATCCCCTAGCTATCCCCCCTGGCAAACATGAATATTCCTCGGGGAAAAAAAATTAAAACCGCACTTGTATGTGAACATGTTTACTGCGTCAAACTTGGAAAAGGTTTAAAACCCTCTCATAAAGCGTGTGAAAGTGATAGACAGAAACTAATTTTATTTAACAATTTTAATTATCTCAACCTACTAGGATGAAACTGATAATCATTGGCGAGACAAATGATTATTATCATATTTTGAGGTAACACAATCATACACTCTTCACACATGTGTATCATCCAATACAAAATTCACAGTTTGAAAGATATTAGTACTTGTTTTTAATTAACTAAAAGAGAATTTTGAGTTGAAAGACATAAATATCTTATTTCATCACAGAAGAACGGCAAAAACCTAAACGAAGTGCAGTTTTACTAAGAAAGCTAAAAATTTTCGTACAATTTTGGTTGCAATAAACCTATGTAAAAGAAGAACTATTGAAACCAATCTATACACAAGTTATGACAACGACCAATATGAAATTTCTTCTTTAAACGACAGTTAAAAGTAATTTTCCAAAACTGAAACTAACACGACACAAATGCAAATTTTTTCTTACTAGCCCTTCATAAGGAGGAATCTGGAGTCAACCAACATCTGAGTTTTGAGTTGTCGAGTTTTAAGTGAGATACAAAGCTCAGAATTTTTTGTTATGTAATTAAAGATCAGGTCCTGTTTTGTTTACATCACTAATTCGAATCTCTATAGCGATATATCAGTAACAACATCATCTCATAACTTACATTACAATTACACTAGAAAGCACATTGCCAGTCACATTGGCAAATCATCTTATATCTTGCATATGCTTCTTATGTTCCTTCTTCGGTAAGTCATGGTCTTTATGCACAGATATTGAATTATTTATACAGGTTGATTAAAATACATGGTGTTGAATTCTTAAAGAATGGGCTAACATATTGACCAAACACAGGATTTAGCCATTACAACAACATCTCCAATTACAACTAACTTAAGTCTGTTTCATGAATTCAGTCGAAGTTGATTTGTTTCAATTCTGAATTTGTTATAACAAATTAGTAATCTGTTACAATTAATATTTTTATAACAAGTTGTCAATGTTTTATAACAGATTATTAATTTCTTTTAACAAATTATTTATGTTTTAAGATTTTGTTTCGGTGTATTAATATTGCTTGGAAATTATAGTTTTCTAATCCTATGTGCAGTAGGATTAGAAAACAAGAATGCAAGTAAGAAGCCGTGCATTTTAAGGGACAAACATGTATATTTCATTCTCTTTTTAAAAGGTTAATTACATTAAAAGCATATTCACTCTGTATAATTTTTTACTTAATATACTTCATTTCTCTTCCAGCATTCAGCCTGAAAAAAAGAAAGAAATTAATATCGAAGGTATTCATTGATTGCATTATATCCCTTTTTATTAGCATTATTGAAAAAAATCACGTTAACTACATTAATATTTTCACTTATATCTTACAAATTGTCACTGATATTTCATTTACCTGAAATTTCACAAATTATCCAAAACCTCGCGGAGCAACCACCGTCATCCCACGCTCCCGTGTTCTTGTTGAAGTAAGAATAACCACAGTTTTGTGAACCTCTGTGGTTATCAGGTTGTCCTGGAGACCAGAAAGAAAAGGTTGGGGACTTTCCAGTCGAGAACATTTTCCATCTACCCTCTTTGCCCACATCAGTATGATCGAGCCAGAAACGGACTGTTGTAGTCATTAGATTCTTTCATTAAATGTATTGGGTTTGTAACAGCTTCATACATTTTTTTAAAAAACAAAATGAATATTTTTTTTTGTCATTCGGAAGAAAATACACTGATCGTTCAATATAAAGTAGAAAAATGTATTTTTTTTCTACTGTACCCTTTGGAAAGTTTTTCAAGATCCAGTTATTTTCCTGTGCAGTGTCAATTTGAACTAATGTTGCTCCGTATTCTCTACACTTCATCTAAACAAGAAATTGAAAAAGATATATTGGTTATAAAAAAAAAAAAGAAATAAGAAAATAGTTGTCTTTATGAAAACAATTTATGTAGTACTGCACCAACCTGTCCCTCGAACCAATTCACTGGTATTTTTATTAGCAAGTAGCAGTGACCTTTGAACGATTTCCAGCCTTGTTTGCAACCTAAAGATTGGAGACTCAACAGTTTGTAGGGAAGTAGTCTTTAAAAATATATATTTTTTATAAGTAGAAAACGAAAAGGAAAGGAAACAATTAAAAACTACTGATAATTGGAATTATCAACCTTTAATTGATGTTACGCTGTTTTTCAACGAATCAACACTACTTTGAATCTGGTTTAGTTTTTTGAATACTTCATTTTCACATGTGTTGTTTTCTCGGCCGCCACATCCGTTGAAGGTACAACCATTTACGTTGCACTGGGTTTCAAAAACTGCCATCTGTATAACAGAATCATAGAAGATGAATAAAGTCACGATTCAAATTCTCGTTTTTCACTTTTCGTTGCTCAATCTGAATTAATTAAATTTAAAATGCAAAATTATAGCAGACAACATGCGATGCGGTGCGACACTCTTACAAATATTTTAAAAAAGTGCTCACTTTTTAAAAAGGTATTTGCAATGCAGCATGTTAGATTACTGGTATTAGTATCTTACCTTAATCATATTGGTCTGGTTCTGAAGTGTCTTAAAGAGCTTGTAATGGAGATCAGACAATTCTTTCTTCAAAGTCTTTTCTTCGTTTTGAGCAAAGCTACCATCAAGGACTATGACAGCCATGACAATGAGGATACAGGATGCCATCGTTCATAAATTCTACTTACCATGTACCCTAGTACATCTGTGAATTACACTGTTTTCGAGCGGTTTTTATAGAAATTTGACACGTGGATATGTGTTGACTACAAGCTGGTACCTTAAGCAGGGGCCATAAATCGTCTTTTAATGTTTGAGCTGTACTTGCGGGTTTTTTTTCAATTGGCTTTTATTGTTCCCTGAAAGTTTATATTTCCACCACTGCCATCGAAAATGAACTTTCCTTGTTTAAAAAAAAACATGTCTTGGTATGTAAGCAATACTGGGTATATTTATTTGATTTACGACCCCGGATTTTTTAAACACTTCGTTTTTTCAAGGCTCAATTGAATTGACCACGTTTCTACTTTAGGTTGATAGTGATCCTGAATCAGCTCAGATATTAGCTTATACATTTCATCAATACACAACGTTGCTCACTTGACTCCACTTTGACTAATATTTACCTTTGACTAAAGTTCTTTGCTAATTACAACGTCATGCCTAAATTCAAACCAACATTTACACACAAATTGACTTATCAATGGTTTATTTTCATTATTTGTTCTGATACTTGTTTAAAAAATGCAATTAAATCAAATTTAAATGTATTTTTATATCATGTAAAAAAATATATGGATTCTCTTTGTAGCCCTTTTTTTGGTCCTCGGGAAAATATGCATCCTACCGTAATGATCGTTTCAAGATAAATTGGACATACAAACCCTTTGTTATTTTGCATCTCACAAATTGTAGCCTCCATTTTCTAACATAAGACTACTTTGATATCATTTTCATAGATAAAAGCCGACATTTTCTTTCGAAATATTACTTTCTTTAGCGAGCTGGCCCATCTTTTGTTTTCGTACGAAAGCCTCTTGAGCTCACTTTCGTAGGTAAACAATAAATCTATCGCCAAAAAAGAATTAAACAGTTTGTAGGGAAGTGTTTCTTTAAAAGTATACATTTAAGAAAACGGATATGAAATGGAATCAAACATGGTACTTATGATAATTACAATGACGTCATTCATCGTCATCTATTATTGTATTTGCTCTCTTCTTCAACGAATCATTCCTCGTCTGCTTCTTTTTTAGTTTTCTATTCCTTTGATTTTCACACGTATTGCTTCCTCCGTTGAGAATACATGCAACTATTTGCACTGGGGCTCAAAATCTGCCTATTGTTTAACAGAATCATAGAAAAAGAAAAATGGGGGTAATTATGACAAAAAAAATTAATTTAGTGCACACCCATTTTAAAGGGTTTATTTTAACAATTTAAGAATTTTATAAAATGCCAATAAGTGTTTTGCAGTACCATACTATGTTATCTTTATTGTATTAGATAATCTTCTAATGTTAAAGCTGTACTTACGTTTTGGTTTTATTGCCCCCCCCCCCCCCCCCCTGAAAGTTTATTATTTTCAACTGTTATCGAAATCAAATTGTCTTGTGAAAAAAAAAACATTAACTACTTTACGAGCAATTTTGATTTACGACCCCGGCTATTTAACACAATGCCATTTCAAGACTTGAATTTTGTATTTTAATTGGGAATGTGGTATTTACTCATAATCCCAATAGATAAACAATTATCGCTTACTTGACTTATAATATCTACCTTTGACCCAATTTAACTTCAAAACAGTGTAATGTCTATAAATTCAAATAATTATTTGATGTAAATAATAACGTTATCAGTGCTTTATTTTCATATCTTTTCGAATTCCTGTTGAATTGAGACAAATTTTCAAAAGATTTTTTTGTTGCATATTTAGCCTAATTGTGTCTCTTGCAAATGATTCACTTGAACTTTCATCTATTATTTTTACATATGCAAAATATGTAGATTCACCTTCACTTTACTGGTCCTTGGGAAAATATGCATTCTACATTGTAGATCGTTACGATAAGTTGAACACACAAACACCTTAGGGTTTTTTCATTGCACAAATTATAATCTCCAATTTTTAGGGTATGACCACTTTTATTATTATTTTTATTTTAGAAAGATTATTTTCTTTAAAGGGCTGTTCCTATCTTTGTTTTATTGAACACTTCCTTTACCAAAGCAGCTGGATGTGAATAAATCTTATTTATAATCTGGCTCTTTTTGCGTGAAAGAATCTTTCGCTAGGTTGTATTTTTATAATCTCAAGGCGTGCTGTAAACGTGGAAACACAATTTTCGTACAGGTTTCAATATTCCAAAGTGAAAAATAGTGAACTGACAAATTAAATAGAATTAAAATGCCTGCCTTATTTTAAGTGTGATTTTCACATGAGATTAGTTTATAGCTTAAATATATTTTTATCTTTGTAGGTCGAAAATACAACTCTCTCTCTCTCTCTCTCTCTCTCTCTCTCTCTCTCTCTCTCTCTCTCTCTCTCTCTCTGTTGACATTCTATTGTTGCTTGAGTCGTTATTTTGCATTATTTTGCTGTGTACATGTATATAGTATAACAGTATCATTTGCTTTTGACAAAAGATTTAAGAAAAAGGTCAGGAAGTTGTAAGTGTTTAAATGAAGCGGACGATACTTCTTTTCAAAAATGTGCGTAGATTTTGGGTCAACTTGACACAATCCGGTCGGTCAGTTACCCGATGTTTTAGCCTGTTAAAAAATAAAGGGGAAAAACGACAGTTTATGACCGAGAAGTTAAAGCAATCTCGCGTCAGAGCGCCATGTTAGATACTTTGTCATCACCTCTTGAAGCAGACACTTACGATTTTAATTTCCTTCCAATAACGATAGATTGGCTGTTATGTTGCTATGTGCAAGTCACCTGCCTGTGACAAGACGGTTGGATCTAGAATTATTCCCCGATTCATCAGCAACTCCCCTTTAAGAGGCGCGCACTTAGGAGCTTTCATGCCATCGGTTCTACGTGATGGATAAGCCAATCAGAAGGTCGTTAGCTATATAAGCAGAGAGACCGTAGTGTGTTTCGCGTCCAGATTCCTAGAACAACAATCAAAGAACGTTTGAACGAAAGTAAGTAGTTTTGTTCAGTTTTAAGTCACTCTTACGCTTATGTGGGTTGTTGACTACTTAAGGGGTTTTATTTGTTTTGTAAATCTATTTTTTATTTCATACTTTTAAGGATTTCAGACAGGATATCTATTGAACAGTTTAATTTAAAGAAAGCTCTTTTTCCTTTGACTTTTCGAGAAATTTGGGGGCAAACGTGTTAAATTTTACTTAAACATGCCTGAAGAAATGTAACAGTTTTTAAAACGCAGAAACAAAAGTTAGAATGTCATGCATAAGTATAACACCGTTTCTCATTCTGTGATATGTGCATGTCACATTGTGTATTAAATCGATCGCACAAATTAGGGTTATTGGACTAAAAAATAATCTTCGTATATATCTAGCTTTTCACGCCGACATAACACACGTATGTCGGGTTTTCAGGTGTAATTGTGTTCCATAGCAATGGAAAAAAAAACACGATGCATTATTATTACTTTCTTCACGGTGATATTTATTGCGAAAAAGCGTGCTATGCAGACATGATATTCCATAAATGGTAATCAATTTTATCATAAGTCCATTGAAAGTTATATCTATACAAAAACATAATTAACAAAAGTCGTTTATAAAAATAAAGAAAAATATAAATACATGTACCTGTAATTCGTGCATCGGAAAGGCACATTTTATATATAAGTATACTGTACTTACCTGGAAAAAAATTGACAGAAATCGTACTTGGTAGATCTTTGTTTCAATAGAAGTAATCTATTCCTGGTTTGAATCAATTTTTTAATGAAATATTCTCTTTTTCTCAAACTTGAAGGTCGCTAAGAGCTAGAATGAAGTCTTTGATTGTTCTTGCTGCCTTTACTGTAATCTGCAGTGCCAAATACATAGTTGATGTAAAAGGAAAGCTACCTTGTGAACCTTGCGACCAAGATGAGATTCCGTTGATACAGTTTAAGCTTTTGAATCCAGTGTGTGGACCGTGTGGGGAAATGTATGGACCTTCTTTTGAATATTGCTGCATGTGTGACCGTAAGATCAGACGAGCATGCGCAGATGCCATTCGGAAGTGAAGAATGAAGATACATGTTCATAAAATTGAAAGCGAAGGAATATGTTTTATCGAAAATGTATTTGATCTCATGTTACAGTGGCCAATAAAGTTATTTTTTATTTAATTGGATCAGACTTGGGCTTTTTTCAATCATTACAATTTTGATATCTGGTGTGATCAACTTTGTGTGTACGTGTAATATTTTATATATTTTCTCAAACATTTTATTATCACCATTTAGTCATTGGTCTTCGGATATCGATTTTTTCAAGTTTACGTTGTAAAACTTACGTTAAAAAAAAAATAGAACTAATTCTAAAAGATAATTTTTACTGATATATAATGAATATGAACTCGTTAGTAAGTGATGGAAAGAGTTTTCAACCATTATCTGTTAATCTGAATGACGTATCTAACTACCATTGTTTTGAATTCAAAACTATCGCTCTTAATAGTCAGGATATGAATAACAGCATGTTTTCAGGATATATATGAATAATAGATACACAGCCATTAAACGAGATGTTTTGAGCTAGGTGATAAAAAAACTGTTGTGCCAGAAAATAGACCCAATAATCATTACCAATATGCGAAAGGAACAATGCCATATAAGACTGAATTTAATCAAATGCTCACACCTTTTTAGCTGAAGTTTAAAAGTATTTTGAAACCGGCGTTTTTTTTACTTGTAAAAACAACATTTTTAACGACCCCTTTCCGCAATTTTTTGGGGACAGTCTTTAAAAAAGTATGGGGAAAGCTTATTCGCTATTGTATGTATCCTTTATTGGAACGCAATGCCACCCAAAATGTTTTGTTTAATTTCTTTTTGAAAACTAAAAGGCCAAACGTTACCATTTTTAGTGTAAAGAATCTTAATGGTTAGGGGAATTTATGGCTTTACCACACCTGAGGCCTAATAGGCGAGGCTAAATATGCAAAAAAGGCCAAATTTACTTAATTCCTTTTTTCTACTCACACACATGTGGGTAAACAATTATACGGTTATAGTAGATTATATAGTAAAATGTACTACATCCTCTTCTTTACTCCAGTATACATTTGAGAAAATCAAATGCATGGTCATGATGTCCAAGAAGTTCTCTATCTATATTGTGAAATCCATGACCCCTGGGAGAGGAATTCAGGTCTGGGGTCATGACCATATTTTTTCTCTGCTCAAATAATTATTTGAGGAAAACTAAATGTTTGGTAAGTTTGATGCCCATGAAGCCCTCTACTTCATGGTCCCTGAGACAGGGGGGTTCAGGTCCTAGGATGGGTTCAATATGGCAACATAGTGAAAATGTATTGGTTTGATAATATTTTCTTCTGCACTTTCACAATCGTGAGCGATTAAGTTGTTGGTATGTTCATAATGTCCTAATCTAAATTGTAAAATTCACCACCTTAGCCATGGGGTGAAAGGGTGATAAATATGGCTTTATATTGAACATCAATGTAGACCATCCAATATTCTTTCGACTTTTGACCCCCCCCCCCCCCAACACACACACACACACATGTATGAGTCTCAGATTAGGGTTTAGACTTTAAAAAAAAAGAAGCTTGAAATGCAAACATGAGAATCTCTGACATGGCAATCTAAGGGCTATGGTACTCAGGTAACCGTCAAGGCCTGTGGGCTATGTTTTTGTTTCCTTGCCAAGATATTAGGGTAGATCTTCACCCCTTTCCCCTTTCAACACACACGCACACACATTTGAAAACAATGCTACTCGTCTGGTTTTCAAAGCACGTACTAGCAACTTCATGATGTAATTATAGACGTGTCTTGTTATAATGTAAGCGTCCAAGATGTCTTTTCCACAACATGGTAGAAATACACATTCATATGCCATTATTGGTCTATTTGGAGTCATTCATTGCCTGTTAGTCGAAAATTTTAATATTGGTTAGTATGTATTAACAGAGAAAGGTTGTTGTCCAAACAAAAAAGATATGTCACAAAATGAGTCAATTGTCATTTACAAATATTTAGACTCTTAAAATCAAAATAAGATGGGGGAAAAGATGGTGCAAATGCTTATAATTTGGTTTAGTCGTAAAATACAATTTCAATTTTTTTTTCCCAATTAAATATATTAGTATTTGATAATGTTATAATTCAAGTTTGCAAAAGCACAATTTCCAATTATGTATAGTATTGAATATTTTAGCAAACGATAAGAAAGAAAATTGCCGTACGTTTTGGATATATCGAACCCATAACTTAAAAAGCCTAGTTATTTAAGGTTCCCTAATGCCCGTGCTCTAACCGCTGATCCCTTTCTGTCACAGCAAAATTAGTTGTTTAATGCTCTATCAGACTTTAGCTACGTATTTACGGATAATATTTTTCTAAAATTGTTGGGATACAAATTAAATGATATTTTTAATGTATATTGGGCCATCTCATCACGTTTTTTGTTGATTGAAATTGGTTCTTTTCCCACTATACCTTATTAAGACCATGACAAACATGGAGCACAGATCCAATCTATAAAAGAAAAGGTATTGAAGTTATAAAAAAAGGGATACTATTTGGGGTTTTTTTTTATAAGCATACTCCAATTTATATCAACATATCCTAAATTTGAAGGGTTGCAAATCGATGTTATGTAAAATACACATTGTTTTGAATTAAGAAATGAAGATAATAATTTTTCTATTGATCGACGTATCAAAGAAAAAATTGACCGGAAAACTTCATCAATGCGCGTAGCGCATTGATGAAAAAGTTTTCCGGTCAATTTTTTCTTTGATACGTCGATCAATAGAAAAATTATTATCTTCATTTCTTATCATTTAATAAAACATTTTCAAATAAAAAAATGTGATGTGTCATTGATCAAAAATGTAAATAATGTAAATGAAGCGGCGCGTATGAATACAAAACAACAACAGCAACAATATTCAAAATGGATGCGCCTCAGCTGATGCAGAGCTATTGAGCTGAATTAAAGGATTAAACACAAATAGTGAGTTAAAATCTGAACCGGCTGAATTGAAAACGAAAGGAAAATACATGCGATAGCTTGTGATATTATTCACTGTGCAGAAAAACTCGTAATAAAACTAGTTTTCATTCGAGATCGCTGGAATATGCAACTGGACATAACCATCCAAGGAAAGGCGATCGTGGATGAAAATAGCTGATATGTTGACAGAGAATAGTATGTATAAGCGACTTTTGTAAACGTTGTGGTAACTAGATAGCCAGTGATGTACTAAAATGGTATATCAGCCGCTTGGAATGCGCAGAAGGAGTTGATGCATCACTCATAGCTTTTCTTTACGACGCTTATTCTGATGACCGATCATGTACGTGTGTAAATTTTAAAATTATCTTTACCAAATTTGAACAGCAGTGTTACCGTGAAAGTGTATAGGCCTATATGTTCGTTATAATATTCCTGGAAAAGGAACAGCCAGCCTCGCTGTAAATGTTGATTGATCTCAAGCAGACGAAATCGTGAGAAGACGCTTAATTTTCTATTTCGTGAATCAAATAATGTGTTTTGTTTATTTTTGAAGGTTAAACTTTCAATTTTTTATATTCACAAGGTTGCATTTTGTTTGCTGACAATAAAACAGACACAACTTTACATTTTCTTGACAGTGTTTATCTTGGAAATTCCCGTTCTATAAATAGTGTTAGATCAGAACAGTTGAGAAAAGTAGATCCGGCAAAAATTTTATTGATGCAGGTATCAAAGAAATTTTTCGACCAATCAGAAGCGCCGATATCTCATCAAATGAATAAATATTAAATGATTGATGTTTTAAAAGAATTATAAGATTTGATTCTGTTGTAATTATTTAGTATCTTACCCGTCCTTATATAGGCATTTTACACGCCTTACCCATCCATCTTGCTAAGGCCGAAAGCGACCCGATAGAAATACATGTATTAGGCCTATTATAAACGATTTGCTCCTGTTATACATGTATCCTTATAATCTCAAAGAATAAAACGATAACTAATTTGATCCTTGGTTCTTTTTATATAATATTAAATTCAATACCCCATTTACATCGCCTCTACATGGAGTCTGTCGTCACGATGTGATGCATTGTGCAGGCAAAGGCATTGGTGCCAATAAAATACCAAGTTAGGTAATATGACTGAAATTATAATAAAATTGTACAATGCAAAGCTGTAACCATAAATATTAGCAAAATCATTCCTACGAATCCGAGATACGGCGTTTTGTGTTAGCCAAACAATAGTCGTGCACTTTTATTACGTAATCGTACCACTGTTTTATCTCATATTACAAATATTAAGTACATGTATAAATGCACACTTAAACAAAATATCAGTTTAGCTGCAGGTCGTTTATTTGAACCATGTTCTTGTTATATCATTTATTTAAATAAAAACAACTGAACAAAAAAATTATTTCAACATATTTACGTGAACTGTCCTTATTTAATCGGATTAAAAAGAAATAATCCAAACTATATACGACATATTTTGGTTATAATATCTGTTATTAAAAAAACAAGGCGGCGAAAGCTTATAAAATTTTGAGATATATATACATGTATATATATGCACGCATGCACGGGCAAACGCACACATGCATGCACGTACACACGCACAGTACTGTTTCGATGTTTGTCAGAGCTATACAGATTTGCATTTCACAAGACTGTTGTGAAGTACCGTAATAAAAAGTAAACGGATTGTGGAAGACTGCTAAGGTTTCAAAATGGTTTAAAGTCAAGCTAACGGTATAAAACATTCTGATTATGAAAAACGCTGAATAAGTTTTATTTTAGCTGGCGTGTATTGAGTATTACGTGAAAATACATGTTATAAAGTTAACTTGCAATATCTTCATCAGCTGAATAGGTAATTATATATTCTAGTATCTTGTAATATTTTCTTCTTTGAAACAGCCAAATCAAATATAATTTTAAAAAGAAAATTCAATTATTTGAAACGTAAAAGTTTCATGTACATTGTAACAAAGCCTAAATAAAAACAGAAAAAAAAATATGCGCAATTGTGTTCAAGACTTTTTTAGGCCATATATCATTACTGGTACAATCATAAAGGCCCCACACTCACTGCGTAACAACAAATATTTGTCATTTATTTTTGAGTTTATTTTAATTTGAAAATTCAAATTTTCTAGCAACCAATGTCAGTTTAGACAACTCAAATATAGTCATATAAGGGTATTACAGGAAATAAACAATTTTCCGGCAGCAGTTACATAAAATTTTATTTAGTTTTACTGTCTTTTTTTAAACGACTGAATAAAATGATTAAGATCAATTCCGTGTTAATATCAAAATGCTGTCGCCATGCATAGGTACCAATTAACGTAATAAAAATTTTGTACATAAAAAGATGCGAGACAATGCATTGTGATAGTGGCCGGTTACCATGGTAGCAAAATTTTTTAATGACCATTTTAAGCGATTTTGAACAATTTGTGAGTAATTGCAATAAATTCAGATATTCAAGATAACAAAAAAATCTTATAGAAATATTGTGAAATCTCAAATTACAGAACTATTCTAGTGCAAATTAATGTTATAAAATTTTGCAATGGCAAACAACACTTAAAAAATAATGTACAGTGTATATTTTTTAGTTTTTGTTAAACATATAATTAAATATTTGTACTAGTTATTTCTAATGGAAATTTTGGATTCTTTTTGGTGGCTATGCAATGAGGCATTATTTATCAAAATTCAATACCGTTGCTTTGGGAACGAAAATGAATTAAATTATGAAAATTTCAATATTTTGAGGTAATTTTGAAAATTTTAAAATAATTTTCGTAACACATAAATGAATTGGATGACCAAACATTTCTTCGGCTTACATGCAACGTCAGTCTAAGCTGCATTTTAGCAAACAGAATGACGTTCTCAAAAGGTAAGAATTCCTGAATGAGTTTTTTTTTTTAAACAGAAGTTATATTTCCTTAGCAACGACATTTTTATGCTGCTGAATTACTCTTCAATAAAATTGTTAAAAAAATTAAGCCTGTTTTACACAAACAAAAACAAAGTATGGTAATACGTTTTAAATGAATATTTCTATTTCCAGAATCACTAAGGTTTTTTTTCTTCTTTTTTTTCTCACCTTGTTTGTAACATTGTTACCTAGCAACAAGCGTCAAATTTATAAATTAAAATGTAGGTATGATTTTAAAACTAAATTTTTCATGCGACCGTTGTTCCCTTTGTCGAGATTCAAATGAAAAACAACAAGTTTGTACAAATGTATTAATTAATTTAATCCAACACAACAATATTGCCAAGCGTAAAGAGAGAGAGAGAGAGAGAGAGAGAGAGAGAGAGAGAGAGAGAGAGAGAGAGAGAGAGAGAGAGAGAGAGAGAGGAGTTGCGGTGTTTGATGTGGTATACCGTAGTAATTACATGTCCGCGGTTTGAGAAATGAGAGATGCCTGTGTATGCAATATTCAAATTACGTTTGTATTTCTTCTTTATTGCCACACCTATAGACCTATAGACATTAGTTGGTGATATAGGTTATAAAAAGTTAAGGAGCCTGGGTGGTCAACCAATTACCTATCAGATTTGCCTAAAAAGTCTATATTTTGTTTATTTAAATTATGCATGTAGAGAGTTTTTTTTATCTGAAAGAAATACACTGTAAGTATGATCTAAATTTAACCACGACCATCCAGATCTCCAATGCTTTGAATTTTCAAAATCCCACCTCTAGGTGCATATGTTCTCCCTATCGGAAGGAAATCAATTGATTATGTAACGTTTTTTATAAATAGTTTGCAATTCTCTTTTTTAAGGCTGCGACGATTGTGTGTTCAGTTCACAGGAAATTCAATCTTTCCGAGCGTTGATAAGACTTTGTACCCTGACATTAGCTGCAGGTCTGTAGCTCCCGGTCTGAAAAAATTCGGATGGACGACCTGGGAGCTACAGTGCCTCCCATAGTAAAAAACTGCAATTTACGGCGCACAAAAAATTGCGCTAGTTTTGGACTGATTAACCTTATTTTCACACAAATTCTGTGAAAACAATTAGTACCATTAAATTCTTCAGTCAATTTACTACTGATATTGTTACTTTATTTGCGTCAGACTTTCTTTGAAACATGCTAACCGACCTCGGAAATAAAGTATATTAATTCACGTCGAGATCGAGAGTCGCCATTTTTTACATGTAAACAAACTGCACCACTTCGCTTTACAGGGCTGGTGATCGTGTCTAAAAGAATATCAGGGGCAAGTAAAGTGACGATATCTGTAGTAAATTGTCCGACGAATTTTTTGGAATCAAATATTTGTACAGAATATGTTCGGAAATGATATTAATCAGTCCAAAACTAGCGCAATTTTTTGTGCGCCGTAAATTGCAGTTTTTTACTATGGGAGGCACTGTAGCTCCCAGGTCGTCCATCCGAATTTTTTCAGACCGGGAGCTACAGACCTGCAGCTACCCTGACATTACACATTAAAAAAGATATACATGTTCTAATAAATAACAAACGCAAAATTGAAAAAACAAAGGCGATTTACACTTTACATTTTAGATTATTACAGTTTAGATCAAGGTGTTTCTAGATAAGGCATGTTCACACTATTTTACCAGTATAACGTGCGTTATAAAAATACAACAGAAAAACTCTACGACCGTGTTGGCCACACACTTGAACAAGGGTGTAGGGTCCTAATAAATTGTAATAATTAAGTCTTCAATTACGTTTCTGCGTTGGTGTTTAAATACATTTACTTAAATAATAAACAAGGATTCGTTGTCTAATTTGATTGGGGGGGGGGGTTGGGGTTCTGGTGTCTAGTTGCACGCTCTGGCAAATACTTCGTAATCCACCACCTCCCCCCCTAAAAACCCTCTTTTATTTACAGTTAAGCATTGAACGTATTGAAAACACCGGATTGTTTCAACTTAACACAATAAGCATTATGAATTAAGCATTAACCAGTTAGATGTAAATGTATTTTCTTTGGTAGATTATATCATTAAATTTAATAATTCTTGGCTCAAATCCTATCAAATTGAATGTTATGAAATAAGGTGTCAATTGGATTGCTATTAATTGTTATTTTCCGCTCCCCACCTTTATATAATTAATTCATTGTGTTTGTTTTCCCAAACATGCTAAATTCTGTTAATGTGTTTCATGTTTCTGTTATTCTTAAACTGATTAAAATACCGGTATGCCCAATTGTGTTATAGAAATTAATGCAACTTGAATTTATCATGAACAAAAACACCAAGATATGTATAAATTTGCCCATGCCGACCATATGCACTATATTCCTACGACTACTTAAATCTATATTTCAACGATATTACTTCTTTGTGGTTATGTTTTCAAGGAAAAAGGAATCATTCTCTACCCTCAAAAAGCAGGCCTACACTATTTTGAGGTTTTTATATTTACACGCATAAACATATTCCAAGTATTAAACATATTTGATGGTTACCGTTACAAACCGATATAATGTTAAGAAATACATATATTTAATCTATTCTTAAATAATCAGATTTGTTGATACATAGTAAATTCGTTTTCTTTTTATCAGCATCTTATCCGTCTTTTGATATGTGGGCATTTTGGACAATTTATCTACCCATCGAATTCTTCTTTATCTAGAAAACAGTTGATTTTTAATTTTTTTTTACTTAGGCTCTTGTTAGTAAAAAATTAGAAAAAAAGCAAAATAAAAAATGATAATAATAAAAACTCCTTGGGTCGGAGATATAGTAAACTTTTTTATCTGTTTGTTACTTCAGTTTGTTTGTTTTTCTTGGCGGGAGGGGTGTGTGGTTGTGGTTGTTTGGGTTTTTACCTGCTTTATTATTGTTGCTGTTGTTTTTTATGTTTTGTGGGGTGTATATCTTTTTTAAGGGTAGGAGCTGAGCATCACATCATGAAGTAACTGTTATTATTTGACAAGCTATTTTTATATTCACTAGAAATAATTTCGTACGAGTTAACTATACAAACATCACTTCCGGTAAAAACAACAGAATGGAATACGAGGAAGAAAAGTTGACAGAGGGTCTTGTATTGGCAAGAACTAGAGCTGTCGATCTAGATGGTGTTACAAAGCTAAATTTTTGGTATGTTTTTATGAAAGCCTAGTCACTAAATGATGATTTACGCAATTGAAAGTGATTTATATGGTAATTGAATACTGTTTCTAAGTCATGAAAACCGTTTTAAACATGATTCAACAAGAGAAAATGCATTCCACTTCCAGTAACATTTCTTTTCCATTAATGTTCCGGTTTTTTTCCTTTAAGGACTTACTTTACTCACTACGGTCAAATGCTTTAATTTTTGCTCGAAAGAATGCTAAAAATATAAAGTACAATCTGCCCAAGTTTTTGCTAGAATTCCATCACTTTTCGGTGATTTGAAATTAAAATAGACTTACTTGTCAAAAAAGTACAATTCAAATTGAAAAATGGACAGAAAAATCCAAGATGTCTTCATTGATACATCATCTGTTTTTATCTGGAAAATGTCACAGGAACGAAAACAAACATCATACAGAGATTCAAAATTTTTAGGATTTTGTCTGAGGTCAACACAATACATGTATGTACAAAACTAAAAACTTACCGAGTTTTTGGAATGTATGTATTACTAAACATCATGCATCCTGAATATCATGAAGCAACTGTTGTATTGAGAAAACTCCTTTGTTTTACAATTTCAGGGGATCAGAAATCAGTGATATAAGTGTTGTAAGGAGTATGCCAAATTTAGAAGTCTGTAGTGTCAGGTCAGTGTTACTGTATGTGTTGAAGCTATTGGTTAATTAACTAGCTGTAGCTGTGTATCATGGTAGCTACAATCTTTCATTCATCAGTAATACATGTCTTTTCTAACAAGTAAATGCCTATGTAAAAAAAAAAGGTTTTTTTTTTTGTTAATTCTATATGGGATAATTTTTGGACTGCATGGAAACATATTTTTTAAATTTTTCAGTAGTGCTTAAAGAGTTTAGCAATAAAAGAATGCTACATCAGTATGATTTGGTAATCTTGTGTTTACCGTACCATTTAATTATTTATACAGTGTAAACAGCATCTCAACTTTGAAGGATTTTGCACGATGTAAACAGCTAACAGAACTATACATCAGGAAAAATAAAATTGAAAATCTCTCAGAAATACATTATTTAAAGAACCTGACACGCTTGCGGAATCTATGGCTAGCTGATAACCCTTGTGCTGAAGGAAAGAATTACAGAGCTACAGTTCTACGCACTCTTCCAAATCTACAGAAACTTGACAATGTCGGTATGTGATTCTTTTCTGTAGGGTTGCCGAGATCAAAGTATTTGTGCTTGGAGGACCATAAATTTGCAACTACACTATGACCAGCTGATTAGTTTACACTGTATGAAAGTGCAATTGATTTATTAGTAGTGATTTTTTTTTTTTTTTTTTTTAAACGAGATTTTTTTTAGCTTTATGATATAATACATTATTGAGAAGATGTTGAAAAAAATTGAAATAAAAGGTAAAAGTGATTAATAATGTTAATATTATGGAATCGGAGCTCTTTTTTGTAAATTACAAGAAAAATTTTCATTACAGTAATGCAACATTTCATTGTTATTGATGCTTATAAAATATTTTTTTAAAAAATTGATCCCTTTTCAGTGGTATCGGAAGAGGAAAGAAAAGAAGCTGAGGAAAATGGTGATCAGTTACCTCCCCCTGAAGATTTAGAAGAAGTACTAAATGATGAAGAACAATTTACTGAAAATGGAAGGGACCAAGAGGAAATTGAAAATGAGACGAATGAAAATGCTACAGGTGAAGACAAACAGACAGATGATGGTACAGTAAAGAAAACTCCAGAAACCAAACCTAAACCACCTCCTGTGAAACCCAAGCAATCCTTATTAGACCCTGTGACTCTAAGCTGGGAGGAAACAAAGTTAGTTTGATGAAACAATATTTCTGATCAATAGATGAATAGTTGAATTAAATGTAATGTACTTTATGCAAGTATTTCTAAATAATATAAAAGGGTGAGGATGTTTTTTCTTAAATATATTATTCCTATCTTTTCTATATGTAATGCATGTACAGTTGTGATTCTCATCAAATATGATGGTCAAATGGATATGTCAAAATGTCAGTACCTTATTATATTATTTGTAAAGCATCCTAAGAATTGTCAGACAATTTATGTGAACATTTTTTCCCCAGCAAAATCAGAGAAGAGCTGGGATTGAAACCACTGCCATTTGAGAAGATTACCACTTCTAAACCTGTTCAAAAGCCCACTGAAAAGTCACGGGTAAGTTTTTCCTGGTTTCTTCAAATCTACTACCACTATCTTATATAAAGTATGATGCATGAAAGAACAGGTTTGGTTTTTTTTTAAAGAGATACACATATGTTGAATTATGGCAAAAGCATTTTCTATTATTTAAGCTGTATTGAAATATTTTGTGTGTACATGTTCTTAACAATTAAACAAAACTTTATCTTTATGTGAATATTTTTGTTGAAACTTTTGTCTTTCAGAATGCCCATGTGTTACAAGCAGTGCTCATTCTAATTCGGGAGCTGGACAAAGACAGTTTGGAGATTGTAAACAGTGCCACGCAAAAAATGCTACACAGTGACCCATAATTTGTATGAAAAAGTTACTAGTTGTTAGAACATTTTGTCTAACTTAAATAAATAGCATACTTTAGTTCTTCAACACTTAAAATTCAAAGGTTGATATCAAAAATATATTTTTCAAAATTTCCACCTGAAAAGAAAACCAAATACTGTAACATTGAAAATGTTTGTTTGGTTAAAAGTTAAAAACATCTACAATCTACAATAAGAAAAGGCTTGCAAAATTATCAGCAAATGAAAAATATCGTTGTAGCTATTCTTTTTTAATACATAGGTACATATCTTACTTCTACAATTTAAAATTTTCTGAAATATATCCCCATAAAACATGTACCTTAGCATTACAAATATAGTGTGCATTAACAGGAACAGAAAGTAACATAGAATTTTTTTCTATGTAATAAAAGATGGCACTTTACACAAGTACAACACCATACATAAACATACAGTATACATGTATGTACATATATGTGATGCAAGTGCAATATTGTGCATTTAATTAAAACCTCAAGATGATTAAACACTTTTTTTTAATTTAGCATTTTTTCAGACTGTCTTAACCATTTTAAAGCAATGTCTAATTGTCTATATGATCTGTCACTTCTTGTGTTCTTGACTGCTGGGTCTATTTCAATAATAGTATTGATCTGCACTTGTCTAGCCATGTATATTCATGAATGATTGATTTAAACAATTAAAATGTGTGTATTCTTTCAGCTTTAACTCAAGCTGCCTAGAAAATAACCCATCTCTGTTTCTGTTTAGAAAGCAAACACCAAGTGACTAATACAAAAGGAAAATGATAGTAAAGGGGAAAAATTATAATGTACTCTCATAAACTTGTCTTGTGGTGCTAAAAAAAAATAAAGAAATTCAGAAAGTGTACCTGTTTATAAAAAGATGTGGAGGTATTTTTTTTTTTGTTAATTGAAGGACAAGAAGTATGAAGGGGGTGGATTAGGTAAAGGGTATCCAATAGGATCAGTATCCATGCTCTTACTAGATTAATATATGTGTCGCAAAACACTGGTTGATAGTGTGTGAATGAAGAACATAATGTAAATGTACAGTTTTCTCATAGTGAGAAACCTGAATTAATGAGGAGTTATGCATATTTGATTTTTATTACGATTTTATCATTCATGTTTTCTCTTTTTTTTTTTACTAATATTTGTAATTTTTTGTAACAAAATGAGTCAATACTTCTTATAGATATATTTAAAGATTCAAGCACAGAATTTAGGATTTTTGAAAAAAAAAAATAAAGGGTGAGTGACTTGACTTGTTTTATTTATTACTCAGAAAGGGTTACTCTTGCCAAAGGTCATTATACCTGGTAGTTGTTTATTAGTATTTTTAAATATTGAATAACATTTTAGATTACATTTTTACAGGTTTTCTTTTAATCAGTGTGCTACATTTCTTGCAATTACAGACTATAAATAAAAGATATATGTGATATCAATGTGATACAAAAATCAAAATGATTATTATTGAAGATATTAAGTACTACGGTGTATTGTTTCAACGAAAACAAGGGAGTATTAGGTACAACATAAAACAGATACATGATGATTCAACCTGATCTCCCCTTTGTTTTGTTTTTTTTACAAGATTCTTCATAATCTTTTTTTCCGTTTATGTGATTTTTCTAAGTTCCGTCCAGTTTGTTGGATTTTGAAGATATTGTGTCAATATATGTAAGTTTGTGAATTATATTGAATGAAAATCATTTTATCATTAAAGCTGCGTTAATAAAGTTTTACAAAATCCAATTGTTTTGTTTGTATCTGAAAACTTATTGTCAGCGGGATAAACTGTATACTGCTCTGCTTTTTGTTTGAATATCGGTATAAATACCGGTATATATTTAAACTAAATTGTAATTTTAATTTAGATAACTTAGATCAAATTGTTTGATCATTTTTCATGATGAAATAGTTTTTCCATTTCATTTTTATTAAACCTGAACTGAATGCCTAAATGAGCTTCTCTGGTGAAAAAAAAAATTGACTCGCGTCTCTTGGAGTTTATTTCCACATTAATTTTCACATTATCTTCATTTACCCGAAACCACATGGCCTTTTCAGCCATACTTAATACAAAGCATGTACATCTTTTAGTAATGGGCTTTCAGGTTTGTTAAAATGAAAGCTACATTTTATGGGAAATAATTAGGAAATTAATGGAAATGAGCTAGGGTATTTAAAGCTATACACGCTATAATTTACGTCAATTTTGAATCACAGTGAAAACGCATGTGGTTGTCTACTAATAAAAGTTATCCTTAATCTGTAAATTACAATGGTGAATTCCATCTAGTTACAAAGATATAGATTTTTAATTGTTTATTTTCATGCCAGGAAAATAGACCTTTTCATGAATATTGATGAAGGAAGAGCGAAACCGACCTCATTGCGCATGTCCGCGGAGAACTAGGTGGTCGTTATTGTTTGCCTAATTAAATATCCAACTTGATTTTTAATATGCTTAACAGTTGTTAATTTGAAATACATACATGTATAATGAGTAAAATACGTTTGTCATTCACGATACCCTTACTTCTGCATAAACACTTATTGGATCTATAAATAGCACATAGGGGAAAAACACAGGTCTACGTCATTTTTTTAAAGTATTTTTTTCTTTTGTTTGTACTCGTATATCGGTCAAATTTATGCTTTACTGAAAATATCCCTTCCTTTGTGAAACTATCACAATTATGAAGATGTTGACCCTTCACCAGTTGTGGTATGATAGACTAAATTTAGCTGTCGATATCACGTGATAGATTGATATTCACGAGGAGGCATTACTTTCCTGGCAGGAAAATAAATACTTTTTATTGTTTAATATTTGATATATTTGTTACGTGATCGAATTGAGCATTATAATTAACAGCATGAAGCTAACTTTTATTAGTAATCAAACACATACATTTTCCCCTTTATTCAAAATTGACGCAAGTTATAGCGTGTATAGCTTTAAAATATGTTTTTTTTCCCGGAACAAAATACTAGTAGTCAGTAAAAAGCTTTTTTTATAATTATGGTAAGGTTGTTAAATTATGGAAGTCGGAAATTTAAGATGCTCAAATTGGAATTCATATTTTTTTAAAATAGAAACCCCTTTAAAAGTACTAGTATACTTCATGCAAAGAGAATGAAAACTGGCCATCAAATAGGGTTCAATGTTTGTATGTGCCTGTTGCTAAAAAGAAAAATAGGGAGAAGACGTTACATCGCTGTAAATTTAAAGTTATACCATATTAACTAAGTAACAGAGAAAGAGAGGACACAAGTTGGGGGGGGGGGGGTGAGGGGTGGCTACATTAGAATATAGGAAACCTCCATAAGAAAAAAGAAAAATACTATAACTTTGAAATTAATATGAAAGCTACTGGTCACAATTTTATTTCCACTTTAACGGAAAAACATCCTAACGGATTATACAACAAATAACGTTTAAGGGCCCATTTTAAGTAGCGTAGCAAAGAAATCCTTTGAAGGAAACACTGATTTTTAGGAATGAAAGTAAAATGGATGCAGCAGCGACGATAGTTTGAAGAATCAAAGCACATTGCAAACCGTGTTAATAAAAGTGGATACTAGTCAATTGGATCAGGTAATCAATTTGCGCAGGAGAAGGTGGTTTACTGACCTCAATACCAAATGCTTAACACGTTGTAGCCATTGGTTTGGGGTAAAACTCAACGTTTTTTTTTATACAGTTAGATTGTTTGTGGTGATTGAACTGTATCGGAAACTCCTCGGCTAGCGAAGATGGAAGAAGCCCTCAAGCAGTACGTGTTATTTGCGATCAAATGTTTATCATAAAAATGAAAATAAATGCCGTGAATTTTGCGACTAAATAAAGTTCACCACCCTTTCTGACTGAGCAGACCTAGTTACTATATGTGTAATGGACGGCGACTGTTGTGTACTGCTGATGTCCTTAATGGTTGTTGAAATTTACGACCCAGCAATTTCTGTTTATTATGATTAAATGATGAGCAGCGTCTCTCCTTTTAATTTAGTCTAATGCACCGCTGAAAACCCGATCAAATATTGAAATTGGATGTCTCCTTTCTAAGGGTGCTTAAAAGGACGAAATTATGTGGTGAGAAATTTTTACAAAATCATTTTAACACGAATAAAATTCACGAGATTTAATGTTAAAAAAAATGGGAAACAAAGTTGGATTAGGTTTATTTTTCATATTTGTTAACGAAGTGTGCGTTTCCATGTGCCAGTACGAGGATTATCAGAAATGGAAATTCAATTTCAATTGGGAAGAAAAGCGCCAACTTTTGAATTACACTGCCTACATCCGGGACTCTATCATGGGCCCCGAATCTGGGTACAAGGATGACGATGATCCAATAACACGGGTGGGTTTCAATTTTGAAGTTTCCAGATTGCAGGAGTTCGATGAAGTTGCAGGGAATTTAAAGCTAATATCTTCTGTTTTTATATTCTGGAGCGATCTTCGACTGTCTTGGAATCCCTACAGTATGTCCATATACCAAGAGAAGACAAAACTGTCTTTGACTGTAGCATACATAGATGTCAAGTTAAAGTCATTGTGGAAACCAGATATCAGTTTGTTCAATCCGTTAGACGACATATTCAAAGGGACAGAAAATGAGAAAGCCGTCGTGCACGAAGAAGGGTTTGTCTTTTTTGACGGTTTACTGAAAACGGAAACAGTCTGCCAACCAAATTTGAAATATTTCCCATTTGACGAACACGAATGCTCCGTTCAATTTGTAGCAACTTCAACAGTTATTACCAATTCACTCAAGAAAACAAAGCTATTCAACGATAACGCGAAGTGGATATATTACCCACAAACACCTTGTGATCTGAATTTAGCACCAAGTCGATACGGAAGGCAAAACAATAAAGAACGAAGAGTTCTTGTTTTCCCGATCAAGATCATCCGGAGATCCTCGTTCCTTTTCGTCAATATAGCCGTTCCTCTGTTCATGCTCAGCATCCTGAATACAGTCGTCTTCTTCATCCCCGCTGTTCCACAAGACAGGCTTTCCTTCTCTATTGCCCTGCTGCTTTCCTTTACAGTGTACCTCATTTACGTGGCGGAACTTATTCCGGAAACTTCAAACCCTGTTCCGATGATAATATACTTTCTTTTGTTCCAGTTTCTGCTCAGTGCCTTCATAACCTGTTCCAGCTTCGTGACAGCCATGCTTAATCAAAAACAAGGGAAGAAAGAGATTCCCCGTGTAATCCTTCGAGCATTCCAACGATTTCAAAGAAAGCGTGTTCGAGATGTAGAGCTGGACAACACTAATGACGCAAAACTTACTAATACGGACGAGTGTGACTTAAAGAGTAAATATGATGTAAACACGTCATCGGATGAAACTCTTTCCAGTAATATCACTTGGAACAATATCTCGACGGTCGTGGACAGAATGTTTTTCACCATAACCACCATCATTCTCTTCCTAGAAATTCTGCTGTTTGCGTACCTCGCCTCTCTCCTTAATTCGTCAGTGGATCCTGCCTTGGAGTCCGACATTTGTCGGACCAACCCAATGAAAGAGATGACGTCACATTTTTGTATCGATAACGTAACCGAGTGTATATCCCTTGACCTCATTCGTTGATAGAATTGAAAAGAGGTGGTCTATTCATATCTTTGACATACTGATATCTTGCTGTGGCTGATTAAAAATTACAAAGTACTACTGTTTTCTTTTTCAAGTTTCTGCTTCAACTACTTTTCGCTAAATATTTCGATAATCATAAATGCCTTTGCTTCAAAATCAATTCAAGTTTTTCTCCGTTTTGAAATGCCTTCTCTATCTTTTTAAGTTTCAATACACAGCCACAAATAAAAATAAGTCTGTGGGGATTTGAAATTGCAAACGACATAAAAAGTACCCGGATGATCATATTGAAAAATTGTTTGAGGTGTCCTGTTTCGGAATGAATATAAAAAAAACTACCTGCAGATTTTACCATCATAAATCCCCGGGATAAAGGTATTTTCGTTCCTGTTAATTTCTCCGGGTATGAAGAGGGGAGGTGTGAAAGAGGAAATCTTAAGAATGAAATCATTCATTGATTTCAATTGTTTTCATTGACAGGTATGTTTATTTATCAAGAAATCGACAAATTTTGATAGAAACGGTAACCTGGAAAACAAAATATTGTTTTTTTCGTTTCATTTAACATTCATTTTTAATGTGTTTTTTTTTTTGGGGGGGGGGGAGCGTTTTAAAACATTTTACATTCAGATTCAAAAACCTGCAACATATTTTTCTGTTATAGAAAAATAATTCGACTGTATACAACGTAACCATGCTGTCAAATGCATTTCTGAAAAGACGAAGATGCAAGGCTTTTCGTACAGACTCGTTATATTGTCTGATCTGTCGGTTTAGGTAAATAATCATTACATTAATGGTGCTTTGTATCACACTTTACCACGAATATAGAAATTATGACATTCAATTGATATAACAACATAGAATCGTATCAGTGCAGGTCATGTGTCACCAGGGGCAAATCCCATGGGATACCTCATTCACTGCACAGAATAAATACAATGCAGGAAACTATTGATATGCACCACAGTACGCTCGATCGAGCCTGTTGTTTGTCCATTTTTCGTTTTCCCCTCTAATTATACTTGCTTCATTTACTAGAAGTAAATCAATTTTTACTGAAAATGTTTTTATTTTACCTCAAAATTACGTTTGTGTAATACTCTCTTGAGCCTTAGTGGTCTATTAATTATTTATCTTACACTGTGGTATTAAACTTTAAATTATGATGAATTGTATTCCATTTTCAAGACAAATTCAACCTGAAGCTGACCGGTACTTGTAGTGTGACGAACGAAAGCTCTCCAATTTCAACGGTACTGGTGGCAGCTGATCTCTAAAAAGACGCAAATCAGGTCTCAAAATGAAGACGCTAAAATATGTACTGTTTCTATATTGTGCGTCATTGAGATTTTCTTACGGTATCTCTGTGGATTATCTGTCGGAAAAATTCAATTTCGAAGAAAATGAAAAGGTTCAACTTTTAAACGCTTCGTCTAACCTACGAAACCAACTTTTTAGTCAGAACGGTGGATATAAGGTTTCGGATGAACCTCTTACAAGAGTTGGATTACGGTTTGACGTATCCAGATTAGAAAGGTTTGACGAAATCAACGGAGAGTTGAAACTTCTTTCTTCTATATTCATGTTATGGAGCGACAAGCGCTTGAAGTGGGATACCGATACCATAGCAATACTACAAGAAAAGACGGTCATTAATTACACCATCTCGTACTTACCAATGAAACTAGGAGAAATCTGGAGACCAGGTATACGTTTGTTTAACCCACTGGGTGAAATGGATATTTTTAAGGATAAAGGAAATGAAGCTGCGGTTCTTGGTTACATTGGCGTTCTCTTTTATGATGGCTTGGTGAAAACAGATACATATTGTCAGCCAAATCTGGAGAACTTTCCGTTCGATGAACATGAATGCTCCGTTCAGTTCGTGGTTACTTCGACGGTGATAGCCAACATGCCTGAAAAGACTCAAGTGTTCTACGATAACGCGAAATGGATTTATTTTCCTATGCAGCCATGTGATCTGGACCTTGCGCCTAGTCGCTATGGCCAGGAACACAATAACGAACGCCGAGTCCTCGTCTTTCCAATTAAGTTGATTCGAAGACCGGCCTACCTATTCCTGAACATTGCTGTTCCATTATTCGTGCTCAGTATGCTAAACACCGTTGTTTATTTCATCCCGGCGGTACCCGAGGATCGATTGTCGTTTTGCGTTGCTCTTCTTCTGTCTTTCACGGTTTATCTCATCTACGTGGCGGGGTTAATCCCAGAAACCTCCAATCCGGTTCCGCTTATCATATATTTCCTGGTTTTTCAGTTTCTTCTCAGTGCCTTCATCACATGTTCAAGCTTTCTGACGGCGATGCTGAACCAGCGGGAAGAAACAGCACCGATTCCATTCCTTATCAAACGAATCGTAACTTTTTTCTTCAACCCATGTTCTCGTAAAATTGCCAACAATTACAAAAGAAATGTCGCAAAAAACAACAAAATAGACGAGTCGTCGGTCGAGGATCAACGCATGTCTAAAGATGACGCCATCAAAAGTTCGAACGCGATTTTGACGGAAGTGACGTGGAAACGGGTCGCTCTCTTAATTGAGAGATTATGCATGATCGTGACATTTATTGTTCTTGTTTTAGAGATTCTCCTGTTTGCTTACCTTGCCGCCAAGTTGTCTGCTAATGTAGAACCCACTCTCCAGTCGAACATTTGTCGAACCAGTCCACTGAACTCCACAAAAGTCTGTTTTGATGATGTCTCCGGATTGTGTATAGATCCTTCCGACATACCCAAATGAGGATTTCGGAGTAAATGCCGAAGAGTGAACTTTCTTTGTTCGCATTACAACATGTACCTCGTAAAGAATTAAGTACACTGTATCTTGCAATTTAAGGTGGTATGAGACACCTTACGAAATTAATGGACCCGGGATAAGTGAAAGCTATTTTAAAACCAAAACACAATCACTGTTCTAAAAGTTTCAAACTGTTCAATATTTGACCAATACTCAGTCTTATAAGGGTAACAATTGCAACAAGCCTTTGTGATTTGCAAATCAGTACCTGACGCTTTGATCTAGCTTGTGCACTACCAAGTAAAACTGAGATTGTGGAAAAATTAATGAAAAAAAAACACCAATGAGATTACATGTATAGTTCATGTTACAGCATTTGGAAAATAAAGATACGCCGAAATATGCCCCATACCTCCTAAAAACAAGCACCCTACTTGATTAAGACGTTATAAGATTATTTAGGGAATAAGATCATTCTTTAGCATTATGAGGTGATAATTTTGGTCGGGGCGTGGTCTAATCCATGGGCTTTATGATAGATTTTCCCACGCTCCGACCAAAATTATCACCACATAATATTCAAAGAATGATTCCTTATTACTTATATTCACATTATTTCCAATTTCTAAACTTTTTAAAACAACAATATTTTTTCATGTAGCACACGCCCATTTTGTGCCGTTCATCTTTTATGAAAGCTTCAAATTTTATTCCTAATGTTATCACAGACAAAGACAGTTGAAAATGTAAATATATGAATATACAAATGCTAGTCTGTAATTTATCTGTTTATTTTATACTGAGAATTTTTTTCCCATTTGAATTTGTTTTGGATTCAATGTTATGCTTTTGTGCTTTAAAGTGTATTAAATAAAGACGTGATATAATTTTTGGTTGTAAATCAAATATACAATTTAGATTATTATGCAGAAATTGTAAAATTAGTACCGAAAGAAAACATTCTAGACATTGTAAATAAAAATCAAAAAAGAAAGATATTTAAAGGATTTTTTTTTATTTGTTCAACACTTAACTTGGTGAATATGCACTATATAATATCGCCAACCATATTAAAATGAAATACAAAAATAACATATGACACATGCCGAAACTTTATAAACAGAATTCAAATGAAAATACAGAGGCTAGAAATGTTTTTAAAATTTATCTTTATATTGAAATGACAGATTAAAAACACCGTTGTTCGTTGACACGGTAGATTATGCTTTATTGCTTATACATGATTTTTATGATTTGTACAAGGCAAGCTATTTCCCTTGTGAATGACATCAGTGACTTTGACCTTCAATATAGGCTATAACCTTCAAGCACAATGAAACACAATCGTCATCTTACAGGTGATAGGTCATAGGGTCATACAACCATTCCATGTAACATTCAAACGAAAGCAAGCTGTAAAGAAGTACTACCCAAACAATATGGTATAAATTAGGACCCTAAATTGTACAAAAGATATCGAGTAGTAACTGGACAGTTTGACCCTTGACCTTAATCTTTCAGATATGACCTAGAATAAAGATCACGACACTTTGGAAGTGCTAGATAGCAAACAAGTCAAATTTCAATCCAATCGATAGTCGTGGCCATTCTGAGACTATATTGATCTCCTAAGGAAGAAGAGCTCTATGTATGATTTTGGAAAAAACTTTTTTTAAAGCTCATATATAAATAGAATTTTTACTTTACAAAATAAAAGTTAAGTTTATACATTGTAGCTCAAAACATCATTTCTAAAAATTCTATGGATCTGAGGGTTAATTTGTTCACCCCCCAGCCCTTTGGAAGATATTTTATTTAAATAAGATGGGTAAGAGGTACATACATGCTTAATCCAGAAAGTTTGGAACAAGGAATTTTTAAGTCATACGTGTAATGGACAAGCACAGAGACGCATGAACGAACAAAGAGAACCCTACCTTCTCCTCTTAAGACAGTGTACAATATACGTGTAAATAAAAGCGTTAAAATTTTAAAACAAACATTAGTAAAATCATCTAAAATTGATACGTAATAAAAATAAATTGTAGATTTGCTGGAATGGTTGAATGGTTCTACACAAAGACTTCTTGAACAATATATAAATATCATAACATACCTTATATGAATTACATACAATGATACACAATTTAAACATATGACAAAAATGACGAATTTATGTATGAAATAGACATTATACAAATCACTTATAGAAAAATGCTGGTAAAGACGAATGATGCTTAAAAAATCCAAAAACAAATGATGTATTACAATTCCAACTTATTAAAAATTCAAATCTTCTTTAGAAAACCTGTGTTAAAATTCATGAAATTTCTCAAAAATACTCCAATGCATTTTCAAACTTCGATGACAATTATATAAAACATGCACACACACTTCCCTCTAGATACGTGTACATGTTTTTGGTTCCCTAATAGAAAGGTTTAAACAATACTTTTGATGTGATATAGCAATCTAGTTCACGCACCAAAACAAATGGAAATCAACACTGGTCTTAAATGAAATGTTCACTAATTTATAACCAAAGCAATGTTGTTAACAATGGAAAACATGCCACATCAAACTGCTGTCAGACACGAACAGTCCAACGTGACAGTCTTGGATAAAATGAATTAGATCTAAATCAAAATTTAAAATTATTGTTCAACAAAGCGACTCGCTTGTGTAATTAATAATGTTAGAATGCCCCTTCTTTTGACCAGATTGAGGGAGTCCACTCTACTCTCTCTCTTATTTCTTCATATACATGTATGTAGACCTGATTCTGCTTTTTCATCATTCAACAATGGTGTATGAATATATGTACGTTATGAGAAACAATCATCCTGCTTGCGTGTTTGAGTGATGGTAGCTCACGGGTTCATCCTTATTCAGCGTGAAGTACAGCGTGAGCGCTAACACGTACGTGGAAATTCCCGCGATGATACCCAAGATCACGAAGATCATAGCAACTTTGGCACGTTTTCGTGAGGAATGCTCGTCTCCCAACTGCCATGCGTGATTAGCTTTGACTGCAATAAAAAGCTATTTTTTTAAACAACTTATATAATACTGTACATGTTTTGCAAAAATAAATCATGTACATAAAATGTAAAAAGGTGGCACGTTTCTCCTGTATGAAAATTTGATATAAGGATGCTTAAGGCCCTGTCACACCAAGTTTGTAATTGAAATAATCCAAAGAATTTGTGAAAGACAACAATCTTAGTAGTCAGGTCTACAAAGAATAACTGTTGTTTGATGTTAGAAAACATAGAAGAGCTAATAACATCAGAACAAAATGGCATGAATTTCATCTACGCCCTCAAATAGGTCCTGAAACATTTGCAAATGCTACTTTTTACATAGTTGTCCACAACAAGTTTTGAAAACAGTCATCGATTGTTCAAGTTTTTTAAGGTCTGGCTGACAACGCACTAGAAATACCGTGGAGTCGCTGTGTGAACGCAGAAAAATGAAAAGATGAAGAAGATGATGCCGCTGCGTTGTTGCGGCGCTGTAGGACTCTACTGCGTGTACCTTGGCGTTTTACGATATTTAAGGACGCGACATTATCGCAATAAGGACGTAGCGACCGGCGTGACAAAGATTTTATAGGAAATGTTTGATATTGAATTCATGGCTACGACACAATTATGTACATGTTGGATGGCACGAATATCAATATATATTATAATCGTGATCACCATGGGCACTAATATTTGTCAATTTTTGCAGGAGATAAAAGGCTACATGTTTTGAAATATAATTTCGAATTTATACGGTATTTTCGCATACGGACCGTTCGGATCACTTTTAAACATTTCCTAGAATAAGCAACGAAAAGACGAAATGATCCAAATGTCTAGCATTTGTATATCTGAAGGCCCAATAATATTTACCTCCAAAATGATATCCTAAAAGCCCGAATATAAAATTGCAGCAAAGAATGACAAAACATGACGTCACCACAAAGTCCTTCGGCTTTGGTTTCAAGGGTCCTTGTCGGACCACAGGAGGGTCAAGGCCATGAACTGTGACGTCATTGGCGTAAGATGGCGGAGGCGTTGCGTCAATGGGCTGGTCGGTGATAACATTTTCTGGATGTTTTCCGTTTTCTCTCGGTCTAGGACTCTCTTTTTCGTGGCTGTATTTGGCTACGTCTGTGTCGATATCGAGTTGGATGTCCTCAAAGTCCTTTTCAGCATCCTCCTGTTTTTCGTCAGTTTTATTAGTTGTTTTTTCCTCATCACTTCCTTCCATCTCTTCTATAAAAACATAAAAGTACAAGACGTCGTTGATATTAAACCCAAAGGAGGCACATCTCTAAAAAGGTATGGTTTTTTTCTTGGGTGGGGGCTCTCGCTTTAGTTTAATCGAAACATTTTATATCCGATAAAGTCTTTGAAGTGCTTGAATTGTTAAAACTTAAATACGTTATATACATTTCAAAAAGCGATCAAAATCATTTAACAAATTTCTATTGCAGATGGTAGTAATAACGTTTGTTGCGGTCCATTAGGCTTGCATGTACCATATGTACGTGTTAAATAAAAGGGGACGGGGTATGCACGATATTTTCCTACATTTTTCATACCTATAGTTCAAATAAAAAATTTAACTAATCTTCAAAAAATGAAAAAAATTAGATTCCCACGAATAATTCAATAGGAATGACTCAGTCCGTCCGCCTGACAATCAGAAAATTATCACATGTACAATAGCATGAACTTTAAAGTACACACCAAAATGCTTTGTGGTTAATTTTTTTCCTATAAAAAGGAAATATTTAAAATAGATTAACATAGAGATAATGATTTCATTCAAATACCTGTACATTTTACCCCACTGGTAGTTTGATATATGTATATTAGTGTTATGAGTACATGATATAACATTTACAGCTCCACATTATAAACGCTATGTCAACAGTACTGCAATGTTTCTCTAACGGTAAACGTTAGGGTGTCTTACATTATAAGTTTCACGGCAACCGGGGGGGGGGGGGGGGGGCAGCGAGTGCGTTGTTCTTAATCACCGTGGCATATAGAATTGAGCATCCATTCATTAGCATTGACAATGAAAACCAATCCACTCTGTTTAGACCATACTCTATCACTTTTTCGTTTACTTCATGAACTACTTACACTAACGTTTTGCAAAGGGGTGGGTAAAAAAAATAAACACAGCAATAATTTTGAATCCGACCCAAGCTTTTTGATGAACGAGCACATGTTTGGTCATTATCAATAATTAAACCGTTATTCATCACAAAACCATTGAGGATAAGCAGTGAGCCATGAAGTGTTTACATTGCTCATACTGTAAATCCTTAGTGTGCTACATACTTCGCCAGTGACAAAATCCAATTACCCAGGTATGCAGATCGAAATCGTCCTAAAATCCCGAGTGTATATCAATATTTTACAAATATTTTGCAGATTTTCAAAGATATGTTCATGAATATTATTTGATATTTGTATCGCTGCGTAAAATCTATGGATAAAATGATGTAAACATGGCCTTACCTTACCCCCTCGTGTATTACCTGTTTACACCTGAAGCGTCATTACTTACTACGGGAGATAACTCTATGCTCTCTAGACAAAATCGATTTTGAGTAGATGAAGAGCTTAGACAATGTTTTTTTTTTTTAAGTAATCAATAAATTACAATCATAACCAAATTATTACCGCAATGATAAATAAAAAACAGGAAACTACCACACGATGCTTCAGTCAGCTGAGGGAATGATAATAGTATGGATACAAAGGGTGGTCGGTACCTTATTTCTTTCATTACTGTATTGAATTTAAACGCTTTGAAATAGTCTATACAAGTCATGCTTCGTGTTTTCCATAAAATACATGTATTTCTCCCCTACCGTTCATATGTATATAACTTGTCTGGGAAAGACAAGTAAAAGAATGAGAGTGTGTTAATATGTTCGAGCAGCAATAAATTTTAAATATTCATACATGAACAAACGGCAAGCTGAAAGAACGTATTGTTGTATTGAAACTCAAGTTATTTTTCAATTTTTCCGCGTGATAAAAAAAAACTTTTTCATTAAATCCCGCTCTTCGTTAATATCTACGTGTATTTGTAATAATTCACAAAGAGTTGACAAATAGAATCCATTTCAACTTTCTTTATTGCGCAAGACTATAGATAAACGGAGAGAGTGATGAAAGGTCCAATTGTAATTGGATTAGATAAAAGGATTTTTTTCCTTCAGAAAATAATTGGTTCAAAGCAAATAAAAATATGAATCGAAAGGAAGATGTTTCAACGAATTTATAATATTAGGATTTTTTCATAAAATTGTTTCAAAGCAGGATTTACATGAAGTTTCATGCGATTTTTGCACCTTATTTGGATGTAGATGCATACATTTCTTTTAATTAATATATGCAGTCATTTTTTTTTAAATGTCGAAACGAATACTTTTTGGAATGAGAGGAGACCCTCTTTAGTTTACATTCCCACTTAAAAAATATAAACCTCAATGCATGGGCAGATATAATAGGATTGGTGAGGTTAATGCCCACTTCCCCTGGAAAATTTATTCGAAGGTCTTGGACACCTGGCAAGCAAAAAATCCCCCAACCCCTGGTTATAATTTCTGAATCCGCGCATGCAATAAGCGCAGATAAGATATCATGGCGTTAAGGTCTCTACATCCCTTAATACTTTTTATGACAGTTCATTACAACATTGTCATTGAAATGAATTGTATAATTATCATTTATAACCTGGACTTAGCTCAGTGGATACAGCATCAGACTACTGACCCCCAATAACAAGAGTTTGAAGACTTGTACTGCAAGTACTTTTGTTTTTAGAATTATTTAAAATCTTTTAATTTTTTCTTTAAAAAAATTCAAGCAGTACAGATGTTTAAACATATCCTACCAGATTATCCCATGTGCTAGAACCTGTGATATTTTTGCTCAAACCTAAAACAAAAGATAACTCTAAATTTTTGCTAGGCAACTAAGCTGGTATAAACATTCCTTGCAAAGGAATATCTTTTGAATATTGATCAAAATATGCTAGAGAATAATCAAATAATAAAAATATCAATTTGAACATCCAAACTTTATAGCATACAATCTGTTTCCCATAAGTAAAATACTAACACAAACACACATCAATTTAACATTTCATTTTCTAGAAAAAGTCATTACTACAACAAAATTGCTTATTTTGATATACATTCCCTATGTAATGCAAAACAAATATAAAACAATGCATAGTTTACAGTTCTTTGCAAGACAAATCTTTAAGTACTGGTACGATATAACCCCACAATGTCAGAGGAGGAAAATTAAAGGTCCAAAACTACTTTCCCAGTTTGGGAAATTCCTCAGGAAACAGCACCAGTCTTCTACATGTGGGACAAGTCATTTCTCTGCCATACACCCATTGTTTGATGCACTGAAAGGAAGCACAACAAGTCATGTAACCACAGAGCAGACTTCGGATTTCATATTACCTATGGTCTTCAAATAAATGCTGTAGATTCCTAATTTAAAAACGCTAGGGATTAATTTCCTCGTGAAATCGCGAAATGCACATCTCGCAGATTTTTAAATCTCGCTTCCTTTTTTCTGTCAGATGTAAAATAAATGAAACTATGACAAAAATTCTGTGTTTGCGGTTTCATATTCTCACAATTTGATGCAAAACGGATGATTGGCGGAATTAAGTGTTTGCATAATATAAGGAATTTACAATAATTGCACAACAGAGCAAATATTACAACATACATACCCCTGCATGAAAAACATGTCCACATTCCAAACTCTTGACTTCTTCACAACTCAAGCCATCATGGCAAATGATGCATATCTCTTCATCATCCCTTGGTGGCTGTTTAGATTAAAACAAAATTCATAAAATATCTCAAATTTTAAGCCTTGCCTTTTCAGAGACTTAATAACAAACACACAAAACACAATTTAATAATAAGACAATTAACTTCTACCATATAAGCTTTTAAACTCAAAGGAATTAAATTCTAATATTCAAAATAAAATAGCATCAAATCCTTCATTTAAAACTTCTGAATAACTTTCCTTTATGTTTATTTCAGAATTGAATGCAACTTCAAATGCAAGATTATGCTGATACATTTTGAAACAGCAACAGATAGTTCTTGTAAAGAACAAAGTATTTGATATGCATGTAGGTAGACACTCACCGGTCTCTCTTGGTTCTTTTGGAATGGCATGGAAAAGTCGCAGAAAGTTTGAGTCACCAGTTTATTCTGCAAATTCAAATAATGAACTCGTTTATAAACTATCAACAGTATCATATACATAGACATGTCATTTTCCTTTACAATATGATGGTACCTTATAAAATGCATGAACCTTTCATGTCCAACAGTTCATTTTGTAAATTAATGCAAGTCAAGTAAATTTCATGACTTCTGACAGATACGTTCCAGGGTAGGTATCACACCTAACGACAAGTGGATAAAACTGATATTGGAAAGGTGTTAAAATACTATTTATCAGGGTTGTCTCCAAGATCAGGGAGGCGGGGAATTCCCCCGCCTATAATGCCTTAATTACCCAGCTATTATTGCATTTCAACACAATCTAATATATACACTAAAATGTATTGTGTACCAACTCTGTATTTATTAATACTTGGGTTAAAAATTCGTCATGGATTTAATTTCATTGATATACACTGCCAACGAAAATAATGAAATTAAATCCTCCACGAATATATCTGCTTCTACAATATAATTAAGTCTACTGTAATGACATTTCATCACAATTTGGCACTGCACTTGCCATTTTTTTTAAAATTATTGTTATCAATCTGAAAGTGAGTTAATGCCAACTATAGCCATACAAAACTATTATGAAAATTCTATTTAATTGTTGAAAGTTTTCAAAAGTTGGAACTTATGAAAATATTTGACTACCTGTAGTCTAATTTCAATTTATGGTCTTAAAGCCAGGTCCCATCAACCAAAAATTTCCAGTAGAGCTACAGCTTGAGCTATACATGCTATATATGTTCTATAAGAAACCCAGTTCTATACAATTTGAAGTTCTGCAACTATTGGGTGTTGAACACTTGCAGTTTTACCTTGTTTTTCATGAGCCGTGTAGCAAACACCCTAGCATCAGCCACAATGTCCTTGACCGTTAAACCACTGAGGCCCCCTCTCTGTTTCCTGACCGACGTTATCACACTGATCAGTTCCTCTCTGTAAGGACAAGAGATTATGACTACCGGTACTGATAATCACACTGCAGAATTCAACATTTATAAATGAAGTATAAAAACACCATTTTAAAGTCACTATCTTAAGACATTCAGCATTCTAAACCATTTTACATTTTCATGGACAGGTAAAAATAAAAGTAATAAATCCATTTATTTATATTTATTTTTTTAACAAAGAACATTTTTATCGAAAACCTTGACTACATCATTAGGGTTATCAAATCCTACAGAACTAAAACTGTAATAGTAAAGGTACATGTACTACCTAAATTTAGCTGCTACAAATAATTTTATTTATTCAGTTTTAGTGCCATATAAGTCAACAAACCTGCTTAATCCTGCAAAGATTTCACCAAGTCTCTGAACAAGTCTCTCAAAGTTGTTGCTCTTTTCAGAAGATGGTCTTGATGTCGCAGACAATTTAGGTGGTGGATTTATGGAAGGCTGTGGATTCAAGGGTGGAAGAGGCTGGGTCATCTCTTTCTTCTTCCCTTTCTTGGTGACCTAACACATTTTAAATAGAAATTCTTTTTTTTTTAAACTAAATCAAAATGTTTTCAGAACTTTTCAACCTGTGAGGACAGTTGTATAGGCACAGATTTTGATATTTTTTTAAAAACCTGCTATGCTTACTTGAGTCCAGCTCTCTTCTTCTTCTGGTGTTGTTTCTTTGATTAATCTAGGCTGTCCTTGAGGTTGTGCCTGGACATCAAGTTGCTGTTGTGTGTCAGAACCATAAGAAATTTGATCCAACTGATCTACAGCACGGCCCACTTCCACTAAAATCAAGAAATGGTTTGAAGATATTTCGTTATGTAAATACCGGTAATATACAATAGGTTTGAACACAAGTTCTTCAATTTGAATAGGTTCTCACTCTATGAAAAGATCTTTAAAGCAATATGAGCTGCAATTTTCGTGCTGAAATTTTTTTTTTTTTACAAAAAATGTTATTTTCTACTAAAATGACAAAAATATCACTGTTTTTAAAGTTCTGTTAGCCATATTTTTATTGGAAAAGCCGTAAAGAAGCCTTAAATGAAGCAAAATTGAATTATTGTCGGCCTGTAAAAAAATTGGTCTGCTATATATTCCTTAGAAGAGAAATTTTTCTTCTGACGAAAATTAACGATTCTTTAAAATTTTATTTGTCATAAGATTTTAATCTACATGCAGACTTATCATACTAGCAAATTTATGCAGCAAAATAAAATTCTAAAAATACACCTCATATTGCTTTAAACATCATTACCTTTCACCATTATTTAACATGACTTACATATTAGGTAACTGCACCTTGAGCAATAAATCCCACTTTAAATCTACTCATGAAGCAATAAATTAATGGACATTTATTATAAATAAAAATCCACCAGTTGTTTTACCCTCTGTGTCTTTCTTCATCCAGTCCCTCAGTGAACCTTTCTCCAGCTGAGTGCGACGTGTGTGCATCACACTGCCCAGTTTCTGCATCCCAAGCTGGTTGGACTTAGTCTCCTCTGGAGGAGGGGTGTTCTCTCTCTTTGTTAAGGATGGTTTCTGCCACTGATTGAACAGATCTTGAGATTCCTTAGATTTAATTGCAAAATCTTTCTCATCTTCCTCCTCCTCCTCCTCCTCATCATCATCAATCTCATCCAGGTTGAGGGATTCCATTTTTGAATCACCCTTCTGAGGGAAATGTTCTTTCCTTAAGATGTTAGGTGAACCCCCTACTATCCCAGCTGAGAGATTAATACTGCTGATTTTGTCACTTATGGAATCCAAACTGTTCTCCAACTGTTTCTGATTTGACATCTCCTTTGGTGCAATACTTGGTTGTGCAAACTCTCTTTTGCTGATGAGGCTTGGGTTTGAAGGAAAAGCTGAAGATTTCTGACCAATGGTTAATAATTGTTCTGTTTTATTTTGGTTTCCAAAGTAATCAACACTTGACTTCATGAAACCTTCTGACACCTCTGGAGCTTGATGCTCAAAGTTTGTGTCAAATGATTTAGGGATGAGAGGTGGTATATACGCCGACTGTGTGTTTAGCGTTGCTGGGTCAGGCTGATTAACATGATCCAGATTTATTGAAGCTCCAATACCTGACTGTACACTAGGCATATTATAGGGATCACAAGCTTTATTTTCTGCATCAAACTTAAAAGGTTTGGATCCACTACTGTTGCTTGCAATAGATGTTCCACTAAGACCGGGTGGGGGTGCAATGTCTTGAATCTGCTCCAATTGAGAGTCAAATTCCTTCCTATTTGGTAAAGGATTTGCCATAATTCCAGAATTCTGGTATGAACTTACACGTTTTGGAATGGCCCCACTTGCTGACGTTGGGATGGAAGTTTCCAAAGAAAAGTCAGTGGTCTCTTTTTGTTGATGAGGTTGAGGTTGAACACAGCTGGAAGTATCTTTTTCTTGCTTGCATGCTGAATTTTCTGAAGGAATTTGTAGACTTAATTTTGGCTCTGTATCCACTTTTTCACTGCCCACAACAGGCTGTGCCCCACTGATGCCCAGATTACCCCCTGATGCAACACACGCCTGTAACACCATAGTCTGTTGGAGGGCAATCGAGTTCAACACACTTGGATCTGCTGCAAATGCTGGGTACACCTGAGCAATTTGAGCCTTCACTGCTTCAAACAATATGGGATCCACAGTTACACCAGATTCTGGTAATGTCTGTTGTTGAGTAGCAGTTGAGTTGGAAACTTGAGATTCTAGATTTGAACCCATCATGTCATGAACTGCAGATGCAGGAGGCATTTCTTCATTTGACAAATTCTGCATGGCTTGTTTTGTTTGACCAAGTGGAACACCATTCACATTTTCTTGATCATTCACTTGCATTTCATTTTTTTTTAAATGTTTCATATCAAATTCATTTGTTTCCAAATTAGTAGAAGAAATCTGCACATTGCATACAACAGTTTGTTCAGTGGGGGAAAAATTTCCATCATTTGATTCACACAAAACCTCAGTTGAATTGTTTGTCATGTAAGGTGAACAATTGAAATCTGCAGATGACTCATCATTTTTCTGCTTTACTACTGAATTTGACTTGACATCTAAGGAATTGACAGTGTGACTAGATGAATACAAAACTTCACTTTTCAAACTAGATTTTGATACAGAGTCCGTTTGAGTTTCCTTCCTTTCCATTTTTTCATCCCTCCGAGGGCATTGTAAATTATCTGCCCCTGTAGGATTCTCCATATTGCTGCTCACTAGTACTGTATCATCAACAACACCTTGTTTTTGAGACATTTCCCATTCATGTTGTAAAAATTGTGCCACTTCTTCTGGTGTAGATAGATTACCATTATTAACAGTGGCCTACAAAAGATAACATTTTACATTATTTAGATCTAAAATAAACATCAATTTGTGACATTTCGAAGAAAAATACCTCAAGGTTTTCCAAAGACAACTTTGTACTATAAGTTTTATTTACAACAGTAAAAACCAAAAGGCTGCAAGTGCATATGAAGAGAGATACACATCACTTTATCCAAGGAAAATATATAGGATATACACAATGTACATGTACCTGCTGTTGAGTTTGTTCTGCCGTATGCTTGTCTCTCTTTTCAGCCTTGACCTCTCCACTGTCCTTGAGCTTACTTTGCCCTTCCTTGACCTGACTCTTCCCTCCAGACTTTACTCCCTTCTTCTTTGTCTTGTCTTTAGTTTTCTTTTTTGCCATTTGACTATCACTTACAGTCTTGGTTGGATTTGGATTCATCATCTCATCTGTAGGTGAATTTGACACACTCCTATTTTCTGCCACTAATCCAACTACACTGTCATTGTCAGCAATGCTGGAGGCAGTGGCTGTCTTTTTAATAGAATTATGGCTAAGCTCTTGACTGAATTTCTGAAGACTATTCATTTTCTAAAAAGAAAAATATATCATTGATTGTGGGGAAAATTTCTCAGCTTTGTTTCATTATCTCATTGAAAGCAAATGTACTACGGATGCTTAACAATTGCATAAATTGTATCATGAAGGTACCAAAAATTACATCATACTAATGCAAACTCTGAGTTCTGAAAAATTTCTTATATCATTACTCTAGGACATTGTTAAAGGTTTTGTTGCATCACATAAAAAAAATGTTAATATCTGTACACAAAAATCAGCAAGGCAGAGTGACCTCATATTTCATACATGTACTTTGCAATTCATAGCTTTAATTCCTATACATGCTATCATAATTATTTTCATACCAGAATTCCCATATAAAGATTTACCTTTTTGTTCACTAATTTGCTAACTTTGCTGTTACTTGTGACAATGGATTCAAAACATGGTACTTCAGTCAGAATTTCTCCAGAATCCAGTTTCTTTTCAAACTCTCGTATTTTTTCCTGAAATTAAATGAATAAATCTAACTTTAAAACAGACATCAGAAAGAACCTACTCATTTTTATAAAGGATTGAACAATATCTGTTCTTCAAAATATATATGTCCCCTTATTCTATACATTAGACGGACAATATCTAACATGGATTTGACATTAATGGAAATCAACTAGGAACTTTCTTGTAATGTTTATCTTGAGTATGGTGTTTGATGAGCGGCAAGCTGACTCAAATACTGTAGCTACCACAATGGTCTGGCAACTTACATACTGACTTACAACAAGAGGCCCATGGGGCCACATCGCTCACCTGAGCACGAATGGCTTTATATGGGTGTCCAAAGGATATTGTGCCATATGGCCCATCAGTAGAAAAACAAAAAAGAATACCATAAAGTATCTAAATTTTACACTTATTTTGCTACACTTAATCTTTGGCATTGTACCTTTATGAAATACCATTGTTTTCAAAAACAACATCCTATACAAGATATAAAACAAAATTTTTGGTAGGGTTACATCGTTAACTTCCAATTCCCTTTATTTTAGTTCTGTCCCCTAACTTTATAAAGCGCTCAAATTATATATGAGAGCATGCATTTAGGTACATTTTAGTCTTCAACTACTAGCTAGTTATTGTATTTTATTTAAAAAATTCCTATATGTGAAAGAAGAAAATTGTACTTCAATGCGCTAAAATCAAAAACATTCAAAAATTTAATTGGTCTTCCGCATTATAAACCACTGTTGTTTACCAGGCGTGAACTCGTGTGACATTTTATAACCTTACTCACTTATAATTGATGAATACACTCGAATGAAAAATGCTGTAATGTTATACGCTAAAGAGCTATTATAATCAATGTGTCGGAGCCGGGGGTGCCCCCCTCCCCTTTTTTGCAAAGTTAGACATTGCAGTACTCAAAATCCTTTTTTTTTGCTTGTCAAGATTTCTAATAAAGTTTAGCCCCCCCCCCCCCCCACTCAGCTACAAATCAAGATGATATTCCGCTGTAAAATTTTCTAAGAATAGCGAGTCGTTTTTATTTAATTGTGTCTGAAAAACCATCAATGTTGGTGTAGATTTCATATAATTCATCGTATAAGGAGGGGGCCCCACAAAGTAGTTACAGCATATCATCCTTTTAATATATCTGTACAGGTATTTAACGTTTAGCGAGACATTTATAGTGATCAATCAAAATTTCAGCGTCAATCGTAGAATTATAAGAAGAGATACAGAGCTCGAATTTCTGCTAGGTTTGAGTCAATTTTTTGTTCAGAAGAGTTTATTACATTCAACTTAAGATTTTTAAATTTGGTGTTTCCGATTCAGCATTTAAAATGTAATTGAACAAAAGCATGGCCTCAGTTCTGTGAGCAAAGCTATGTATCTTGCTTATAATTCGAAACTTGACACTCAAATATGGTTAGTAAAGAGAAATTTTAAACAATTAAAACAGAACAAACATGCACTAAAACAAAGAAAGAGCACAATTTATTTTTCATAATATATATATATATATACCTATATATTTCTAGCAGCGAAAACAATATCCGTTTAAACTGAAAATGCCAAGCATCTTAACAAAACATGTTGTATTCATTAACCATTACATATAGATCGTACCGAATTATCAAAAGAATGTATAGTATTTGTTATATCCAGAATGTTTACATGCTCGGTTCTATATGTTGTTTATGTCATGCGCATTAATACATAATAATAAAGTAGTTCCAAGATGGCAGCCTCTGTTGTGATCCATGTGTTATAGTGCTAGGGCGAATATGTAACATATTGGCGACGAGGATAAACTCCGGTAACCTCAAATTATTCCAAATTGTCTGTTTCTAACCCGTCCCATTATATTTTGGATCTGTGGTAATGGCGGCATTTGGTTTAATTGGAAAGATTGACCCATTTGACGAGACTATCGAACCGTGGGAATCTTACGTCGAACGATTTGAGCAGTACTTCACGGTGAATGAGATAGATCCTGGAAAAAAGGTACCGTCTTTATTATGTCTCATCGGTGGACGATTATATTCTCTCCTGCGGGATTTGACTTTTCCTGATAAACCAGCTGAGAAGACTTATCAGGACTTGGTGACATTACTCAACAGGCATTTGTCCCCTAAGCCCATCAAAACAGCAGAACGCTTCCGTTTCGATAAAAGAGACCAGAAGGAAGGAGAAACAATAACGGAGTATGTAGCTCAGTTAAAGAAACTCTAGATTTATTGTGATTTTAATGCTTCGCTAAATGAAAAGTTGAGGGATAGAGTGGTATGTGGTATAAGACACCCTCACATTCAAAAGCGCTTGCTGTCAGAGAAAGACTTGACATTTGAAAAAGCTATGGAGATCAGTGTGGCAATGGAGGCGGCAGCTAAGGATGCAACAGAATTAGTACAGGCTAGGAATCGGACAGATACAGGAGCCGTGAACAGACTGCATGTGAAGAATAGACGTTCCAGAGGAAACGACAGGAAAAATGAAGTTCAATGACATCTTCGCCAACCTAAATGGTGAAACGCATTTCTCCAAGATCGATTTGAAGCAAGCATACTTGCAACTTCCAGTGGATGAATCGTGCAAGGAGCTACTTACCATTAGCACACATAAGGGATTATATCGTTATAATCGCATGGCCTTTGGCATAGCGTCAGCGCCTGCTATTTGGCAGAGGACCCTTGAGCAAGTATTACAAGGAGTCCCTGGAACTCAGTGCATGTTAGACGACATGGTTATAACCGGCAAGAATAATGAAGAACATCTCAGGAATTTGGACATGGTACTGAAGCGATTGAGCCAATATGGACTGAGAGCAAATCTAGAGAAGTGCGAATTCTTCAAGGAAAGCATTACCTTTTGTGGACATGTGATTGATAGAAATGGTCTACACAAGACACCAGAGAAGATTGATGCCATAGTTAAAGCACCTTCCCCATGTAATGTCTCTCAACTAAGATCGTTCTTAGGTTTAGTGAACTATTATGGTAAATTCTTACCTGACCTGGCAACAGTACTTGGACCGTTGCATAACTTGTTGCGAAAAGACAGCCATTGGAATTGGACAGAATCCTGTGAAGAATCATTCAACAAGGTGAAGGACTTAGTAGCATCAGATCTGGTACTTACACATTATAGCCCTGACTTGCCTATTTCCCTGGCATGTGATGCATCACCTTATGGACTCGGTGCAGTTATTTCTCATGAGCTACCTGATGGAACAGAGAGACCAATCGCATTCGCCTCTTGCACATTAGCACCAGCGGAGAAAAACTATTCTCAGATTGATAAAGAAGCCTTGGGAATCATATGGGGGATCAAGAAATTCCATTCGTACTTGTTTGGTAGGAAATTCAAGTTGATCACCGACCATCAGCCCTTGATACACATTTTCAGTCCTCAGAGAGGAGTCCCAGTTACAGCATCTTCAAGATTACAGCGCTATTCTCTCTTCTTGTCTGCTTATGACTACGAAATTGGATTCCGTAAAACTTCTAAGCATGCGAATGCAGATTCCATGTCACGCTTACCACTGAAAAGCACAGAGTCTGATGTAACCATAGATATGGTGGACGCTTTTTATCTTGGACAGATTGAAACTCTACCAGTTTTTAGCAAAAACATTCAAAACGAAACTCGTAATGACGTAGTTCTAGGTCGTGTCATGTCGTGCATTAACAGTGATTGGACTTCTACTGACAAAGATGGAGAGTTAGCAAAACCACATCAACCCGTACTATTGATGTTCTGAGAACCATTTTCTCCAGAAATGGACTTCCAGTAACAATTGTGAGTGACAATGGCCCACAATTTACCTCAAGAGAATTTGAAGAGTTCTTGAATGCTAACGGCATAAAGCACATCAAGACATCACCGTACCACCCATCTAGTAATGGACTTGCAGAGCGTTTTGTCCAAACTTTCAAGCAAGCCATGAAATGCAGTAAGAATGATGCAGGGAGCATTGAAAGAAAACTGGCAAATTTCTTGTTGGCGTATAGAAATACTGCACATGCAACAACAAATGAAACATGTATGTACATCATTCTTAAGGAGGGAGAAGATGTTATATCCGGAATGTTTACATGCTCGGTTCTATATGTTGTTTATGTCATGCGCATTAATACATAATAATAAAGTAGTTCCAAGATGGCAGCCTCTGTTGTGATCCATGTGTTATAGTGCTAGGGCGAATATGTAACAGTATTTATAATATAAAATGTTGTTAGTGCATCAGATTTTGCTTATTTTGTGCAGGTAAACAATCAGCTGTCTTATTGACCGAAGTCTATGTTTGATTCGATACGTAAAAATTCCAAAATACAGGGGATAGTTCTCCTCAAGTTACAAAGCATGATTTACGAAAATGAAACGAAAATCAAAACAATCTAAAACCACCGTCACAAGTGAAAATGTAAACGCATTGAAAGTTTTAACCTCAATTTACTTCACGAAATCAGCACAAATATATTTTGTATGTTTCAAGTATCCCTTCGAACTGTTGCTCAACAAGCAAATTCATCTTTGTCAGTTTGACCCGTTTGTCATGCGTCAACATTCAAACATGGCTGCTTCAAACAAAGAACTTTCGTTTTCGATATGGAATACTGAACCCGAAGTTATATACTGATTGACAGCGATTATCTCTTTATTTTTATTTTCGTTAATTACTCAAATTGAAACAGAATTAGCCCATAATTTTTGCAATTAATATTTTCCTTTCCATAAGGATTATTTATGCTTAATTACGTTGAATTTGACTCAGTAGTTCTTGAGAAAAAGATTTTTTAAAATCCACCCCCCTTTTTCTACAGTTTCGAGGTTTTCTCCGTTTTAAATAAAGATCAGTCTTTCATTTCTGCATTTTATAATCACCTTTCCATAGGGATGCTTTGTGCCAAATTTGGTTGAAATTGGCCATTTGGTTATAGAGAAGAAGTTTAAAATGTGAAAAGTTTACAGACAGACGGATGACGGACAAACTGTGATCAGAAAAGCTCACTTGAGCTTTCAGCTCAGGTGAGCTAAAAAGTATTACGCCTTTTTCATAAGAAGGAGTCATAACTCCTCTTCTTCCTTTTTTTAACATTTTAAAGTAACATAAACCTCTTTTCATTTTAGTTTAAATTGTCAGAGGTATAAGAATGAATAAAATAAACTATGCAAATTGTCAATCAGTGTTTTTAAAAAAGTTAGTTTTGTATTCATTTACCAAATGACACAAGATCTTTTTCTTTAAAGTTGTTATCTGGAAATCTATCAATTCTTCCAAGTCTGCATCACTACAAAACAAAAGGCACTAATCAATAAAATGCAATGTAACTAAAAATACATATCATTAATACTTTTCTGTATCTTTTTTATGGAAAACAACATTGAAACAAAAATGAAAGACATGCCTTTGATAATATGGATAAAAAAAGACTGAAATTCTTACTCAAGATCAAAATAGCTTGTCCATGTAATTCTACTCTTCTCCAAAGTGGATATTTGTCTTTCCATTTCGTCTAGACACACCTTCCCTCGAAGTAACAGCAGTTCTTTCTGCAAATGTACAGTCAATCATTTCTAAAGTTATAAGACCACAATGATTACACTTAACTCAAAAATTATTTGTTTGATTACAATCTTTACATATTAACAGCTTTGTACCTGAGTATCGGCTAGCCTGCAGCGAAGTTCATTCAATGGCATGATGATGGTGTCGTCATCATCACACTCAAATGTCTCCATGGTGTTAATGCCAACTTCCCTGGAATCACAGGTGATCGTCTTCATGCTCTGATCCTTCAACTTCACTTGGGGGGTGTTACAGGATGCATTCACCATAGGTTCCAACCAAGTTTGACAGGAGGCATTCTTGGAGTAGTAGCTCTGACCGAGTCTATGAATATGCTGTGCAGGGTTAAATGAGGTATCTTTCTGTCCCTCAGGCCAAGAATTGTCAGATACAGAATTCACAAATGAAAAGCAAGGCATTGCTCCATTCCCAGTGGAAGGAATGAACTCTGGGGAGCCAGTATTAAGGGGGAAGGAGGTTTTCTCCTTGGGCATGAACTCTGGTGACCCTGGGTCAAGGACACTTCGAAGAAGTGGTTTAGAGGCTATCACACCCAGTGGCACACTTCCATTATTGTTGCTATCAGTTTGTTGTTTGTCTGTTTGGATATCGTTGCTGTTCATTTTCATTGGCCAAGAGTATAATTTATTTCCACAGGTTGCCTTGTCGGTGCAATTCCTTTCATTTTCTTCAACCCTCAAGTCCTTCAAGGCACCTAGGATAGCATCATTCACAAGTTCTTTTGCAAGATCCTCTAAATATGTTTGGTCCTTCCCTCTCATTGTGTCATTTTTTCCCAACTGAACATTTTCAGTCTTTTGATGATCAATTTCCACTGAGTTAACATCTTCCTCACAGCTTTTTTCTATACTTGTTTCTTCTTCAAAAGAATCTTCTTGACTTTCACTGTGCTTTGATGAGGTGGACTGAATAGAATTTGACCTGTTCCAAAGGGAATTTCTCTCCTCCTCATCCAACAATTCTTTTCCAGTTCCACAGAATTCATCAATGCATTTCAAGATTACTTGATCCTTTTCTTTGGAACTCATCTCACTCAACTCAGCCTTCTCTCTGGGATCCTCCATTATGATTCCATTTGTGAGGGCCTTCTGTTGGAAATTGTCGAGAACATCCCCTTGCTGTTTCTTGTGATGATTTAATGTGGGGTCTGATTTGCTGACTTTTGGCACTATGGTGTGTTTGGTGTCTTTTTCCTGGGATTTCAGGAACTGTTCCACTGTACTGCTGATTTCAATACCATACTGAGATGCTTTGGCTTTGAACTTGTCTTCCACTGACTGTGGCGGAGTTGATGTTCTTTCACCTACAAGGATATGGCAGTTGCAATATACACGTAGCTAAAATCATAACATGTTCATTTTAAGAATGTGAAGATATTTTGTATCATAATAAACATAAAATTTTACCTATTATTAAGTATAATTGCATTTCAGAAACCAAAATGAACTTGGTTATCTAATGTCCCTTTCCCAATTATGCTAGCTTTCTTACTTTAACAGAGAATTAAATAATGGGAATTACAATTTTACCTTGAGTTGAGTCCATGTAAGACTGAAAGATAGCTTCATCATGAAGTGGTGGGAGTTGACTATGAGGAGTTGTTTCAGCACTTGATCCAAAAACTGTAGGAGTGGATCCAGGGGATCTGTATGATCCAGGGGGTGTTGGTGACCTTTTATACACATCTGGTGAGCAGTTCATGAACAACACCGCATTTCCTGTTGACGTCTTTGGACTGACTGGTGTGTAGGAAACATTGCTGGGGGACAAACCAGAGCGTGGCTGCATTAATGATCTCCCCGTTAAATCTTGCACTGGAAATCTTAACAAACACACAAACATGACCACTTATGACAATACATCTTGTGTACAATCAGACTTTTTATGTTATGATACACCATTCATGGTTTCTTATAACAATATTCCATGCCAACAATTAAAATAACAGTGGATATTTTGAGGCTACATAAATTCAAGGACAATTTATTGTAACCAAATACCTGTTTTGTGATTTAGATGAGTCAATTTAGTTTAAAATTGTGATGAACAATGTGCTTTATCTAAATTTACTAATTTTTCATTTGCTTGTACGACAAGATAATCACCAATTTGGAGTCAGAATTGGGAGGCTAAGAATTCATTCAAATATGCTCAGCTTCTCAACAATCTTAATAACAAATTATGATGAGAAATTTAAATATGTCACTAGTTTAACTTCAAATAGAATATATACTTAGCAAGTATTGTCAATTGTTATAATTGTTGTATAGTTATTTATGACAGAACTAATACTAAATTTCATTAAAAACAAACTCTGGAGCGATTCATTTTTCTGAAAACAGGACAGTATGTTTACAGCCTCTACCAATTAACACAATTTACCCTTTTCTCAAAGTCATGAACATTTTGGTTTCTCAGGTCTACTCAACAGTGAAATCAATAAAAACAGATGAAACTACAGAAGTCATAAGACGTAAATGTACCAAACTTTGAATTCACTTACCTAGGGTACATATTATTTGATGGGGCATGGTATCTTTGCCCTAAGGATGAGGGCTGCACATTCTGTGGTGGGAGCGACAGGGGGGATGGGGCACAGGACCCTGGGGTCATTGAGGGAGTGGAATAGGGTAACTGTGTATATGGCTGGGGTCCTGCATCAAAGAGAAAAAAAATATAAACAAGTTCCTTAACAACCCAATTTGATTTAAGTAAAGTATTCAAATATCTGATCCCTTTTATCCAGAAATCTGAACTATCACCATTTCAAGACTGACCAGTCAGAAATCGGATAATCCACTTAACCATTTGATACTATTTATACAATCCTTTGTTAAATATTATTCTTTGATCATCAATAAATCTCAAAGTCACTCTCACCTGAATTGTATGTAGCATAGGGAAGGTGATTAGGCTGGGAATAATATTTAGTATAGCCATCTCCCATCTGCATAGGATACATCGGTATATTTGGGTTCATATTTGTAACATGAAATCTGTAATTAAAAAAAAAAGCAACACTTCAGTTTAATACAACGTGTGAAAGAAGACACCAGAAAGAAATACTGTCCACATCCTTACTCTCATGTTGTGAGGCTTCAATCTGTTTGTAAGCTCTCAGCATGACCCATTATCACTGGTTTTTATTACACTAAGCTAAGCTTTTAAAATGAAATGACTCTCAGTAGGACGTTTGATAAAATGATCTTCACAGCGTTATGCAATGACCCATGTGGTTCTATAATCAGGATAAAATGTTTCCAGGTCAGTACTAAGTATGGGCATAATTTCTTGTAAAATGCAATATATATTAATCCATGGGTGTCAACGCTGTTTCTCTTCTTTTGACCCTTTCTAGATTAATTTGACTTCTTATAGATATATCTTGTGATTATAGCCCCAGTTAAAAAAATTCAATTTCTTTTTTTTTTTAGTTATAGCATTTTATGCTATTAACAATAGCATAAAGGTTGAATGAAATGAAAATGATATCACTCACTCATGGTTAGTTTTTTTAAAAACTTTACTGGTGTGCGACCAGTTCTTGCCAAGGACCATTTCTTGCCAGTGCAATGTTACGGTACTTCATATTTTGTAAATATATGATTTATTTAATAACATGCTGCCAAAACTGAATTTTACTTAGTTCTTTAAGGGTTAAAAGTAGATGTCAAGGTTTAATGTAAAATACAGAATTTATCAATTTTCAATAAGTGACTAACTTTAAAACACACAGTTAAAAAAGTCTATTATTTTTAAGAAAAGTAAATCAGAGCAGACAGATCATTGGAGGCATTTTAGGTCACAAAACTGTTCAAGCAAGTTTTTTTATTGTATAAATTGATACTTTAAAACCGAAAAGGTTAAACACCTTGAAGTTCACAGAAGACTGGTTAACAATAATACAGGCTACAGCGGTACTGACTGGACCTCTGGTATGATTAATGTCTATACTTGTATAGTGTATACACATTTTGGGATGTGAATTTATATAAACCAATTAGCATCTTTAGTGAAACTATGCCATAGACTTCAAAGCCTGTACATCTCAGCTCCAATAGCAAACTATTTCAACTCCATCTCTGTATAATTGCACGTCAAAGATGTTGGGATTTTTCTTGAATTCACTATTAATTTAATTACATTACGATTAATTTAATTACATTACGGGAGTGTATGTACGGCCAAATGCATGATGATGCATAGAGCTAGAAGACAGGCGACCCAAAGTAGTTTCAAATTTAACTACCCTCACACAAACCATTAGTGGATGTTGGTCTGCAATATGACGCCGTTTGCCACTGCCCAAGACTGCGAGACAATTAATGCAAATTGCAATGGCATCTCTCCGGGCTCTCGAACTTGTTAAACTTTCTGACCTGTAATTGGCCTAACTATGCATTGTTATAGAATGTTCAATATTTATCGTAACGCTAATTATAAGGCTAAATTGAATCTTTCTTACCTATTCAAATGTATTTAGAACAGTGAATCTTTATCATCAACATGGTCAGCCGTCTGTTGAACTAAGCTCCCATGCACGTTGTTTATTGAATATGGCGCTCTCTGTCGTTCTACATTCAAAGAATGCAACCAAAAATATAGTGCAGTCTTAGCTTAACAAACTTCTTATCAAATAAAACGTTTATCATGTGTTTGTGTCAATATAATAATGAATTAGGCCTTTTACATCATGTTTGTTCGGGATATTTGTAAGAAAACAGGACGTAATTGTTTTTATATCACTCCGCGTCTAATGTGTTTACTAACCTTCCCGCCATATTTCAGATGTGTCGACATACATGATATGACATTTGTTTATTTGGTAAATTTTGTGCCATTCTTGTATATATTTTACCGTGAATTTAAATTTTCTTAATTTCGTTTTTTAAATAGAAAATTATTTGCCGTGTTATGTCACAGTTGAAATCTTAACATGACAAACAGTTGATATGACAAACTGATGATAATACTAGTTAATATGGCAATGCACCAGTGACAGTCTGGTCAGGCACCTGACGTCATGTATTTTCGAAAATATAACCATTTGTGCTTAATAATGTTTTAATTCTGAAAATTTGCATTAAGGAATTTTTATGTTTAAACTGTTCATGTCTAAACTGTTATGTATGCCTGGTTTAATTTGGGATTTGAACGAAGAGGAATAACTTTCATTGTTATACTTTCATGTTAAATACTGAAATCTGATTGGTTAAGACGCAGTTAATAATATTTACTATTACCCTCAGCGTTAGCAACGCACTTGGCAACGGGTAACATTAAAAAATGTTACATGCGCGAAAATTATGCGCGTACGGTTCGCTGTAGAATTCACGTTATTCCTATATAAAAGCAGAAAAATTTTCTTAAAAATTTTAAAAAAGACATTCAGTATAACAAAATAAATAGTGCCTGTTTGGGAGGATAACAGTTGAAATTGACACCCCTCGAAAACCATTGTCAACCTCCGCTTCGCGTCGGTTGACAATGGTTTTCTCGGGGTGTCAATTTCAACTGTTACCCTCCCAAACAGGCACTATTTATATATTGATATGGGGTAAGAGGAAACAGAGTTAGGATAAGCTGGTAGATATATGGGAAGAGAGATATATATACCCTATCTATAATCTATAAATACACTGGTGTATTTATGTATAGATGGGGTACATGTATATATCTCTTTCTTTCCATACATTTAATGGCTTACTGATAGAAATTTAGAGGCTTGTGGTAAAATTCAACTGCAGTGCATGCATGGAGACTAAATTTGGATCATAACGCATACAGCTCACCACAGGACTAAATGATTGAGGAGGGAATCTATCACCTTCTCCATGCACAAATCCACAAAATTTTTCTCGGGTGAAGGACCAGGGGTCTGAGGAATAATTTTGATTGCCTTGGGAGGAGGGGTGTGGGTGTGTCCGAGCGAGGCCCATTTTCAGTAATTTTACAATGTGAATTTTGTAAGTTTATTAAACAAGTCAATAGTGCCACTTTTTATATTAAGTCTTCTTATTGATGAGTATTGAACCATCACTGCATGCTGACATCTAGGGTAAACACAGAAAATTTATTAAATGCGTATTTTGAATATGCAGTGAAACCCAGTTAAGAAAATACCAGTAAATAATATTCTTTAAAATTATTTTTTGCCTTATATAGAGGAAAGATTTTTAATTCACAAACAACATGTATTTCTCCAGTATCATTTAAAAATGATCTCTGTTGTAATGTCTATAGCATCCCTGTAATTCATAGTACCGGTACTATAAACTTTAAAAACTGTTGTGAAATGCTTTAACACTTTTTTCTCGAACTTCACTTTTATCGGTAGCTTGTTTAAACACTCAGTCACCCCTGCGAATGTTATTGTCATTTAAATTTTAGACCACGTGGTTTTATTTGACCCTTTCAGTTTCGCAGTAAAAATCGTGCCTCGTGTTTATAGTCTATTTTAGAGAATCTAGGTACTTGTATTCAAATGTAAATTCTAGAGGTTTATTGATTTTAGACCTTATTTTTATTAATTGGTGGATAAAATGTGTTCTAGAAATAAATGTGACAATACAAAAAAAAGTATTTTTTCTGCTGTTGCGACAATTATCATGCGTAGTAGAGATCCCCCCTAAGAATTAATTTTCGATCCGCGCCTGACCTAGTAATAACATCAATAGTGAAACAGACTGTACTATTTTATGCAGAATGTTCATTGAAAATGGCACGATACACTAAGTTTTTATCCAAAACATTCACCCATTATTTTTTTTTAAAAACATGGTATTTCACACAACAAGCATCAAACATGGCTATGATTTTATTAAGCAACCCAATGTTTATATTATCAACCACTCTACACGTGGTTGTACACGAACGATAACTCTGTTCTGAATATCATCGTTTAATTAAAAAACTGCTAGATAGTGAAATAAGACATACATCTTAAAATATGTTGATGTTTTAACATAAATCAAAGTAGAATATGATATGAAAATCAACCAGTACTTACGTATTTTGAGAATATTATCCGAACATTTATACTTCCGCTCGAAATTTCACAGGAACTGGACAAATCTCGGTGAAGTCTCGTGAACTTTCATTCGAGCACCTTTGGATTTATTACATACTTAGCAACGATAAAGAAAACATTCCGAACACATTCGCATGGGTGTCAGTGTTCCAAACTCACTTTGATTTTTACCGACCGTGCTGTCCAGACAGAATTAGTCACGACTCACTGCACGTGGCTTGGGTGCTTTACCGGTGCACCTATTTAAAAAGTGACACCACTGGCTGTGTATTGTTTTCTTTGGTGTTACAGAGTAAAATCAAGATCTTACGGAAGCCCATTTAGGACCTATCAAAAAATATTTTTGAATTTGATATAACGAATTCTTGAATTTGTTAAAACGAATTTAAATCGTTATAACAAATTGTTGAATCCGTTATAACGAATTAAATTTGTTATAACAAATTTAAGGAATTCGTTTTAACGAATTTAATCTGTTATAACAAATTCGCTGAATTCGTTATTTCAAATTTTAAAATCTGTTTTAACAAATTAAATTTGAAATAACGAATTCTTGAATTCGTTATTTCAAAGTTTTAATTCGTAATATCGGTTTTTTAAAATCGGTTATAACATATTTTCACCCAATTTGTGGTAACAAATTTCATGTTTTGGGGAACAAATTAAACCGGGCGGACTTCATTTGTCCCATATCGGCGTACGACGAAATGCGCCGATCAATTGATCGGCGTTTAACTGCGAAGTGGTAAATGAAGCTGTTGCTGTAACCATGGTAACAGATGTAACAATTCCAAAAGACACCTTACTTCATCAGCTTTGCTAGAATCCCTACATAGATAGAAACAAAATATTTAAGAACTGTTATATATGTAGCAATGCAATTTCACCAAAAACACAATATATACAGATTTGCTTCTACGGGTTTCTGTGCAGAATTCCAAATATTTTTTTTAATTAATGCTATCAATCGATGAGCATGCTGATTTATTAACATATATCTGCATTTATCATCTCATTTCATCACCAAACCGTGAGATTACGCCATACTTAAAAAATACCTGTCTGGAATAGAATTGATTTAAGAATAAGGAATCATTCTTTGAGTATTACTAGTCTCAGGTGATTTTGGCCGGGACGTGTTCAAATCAAATAAAACTCGAAGGGATTTATGATAGATTTGACCACGCTCTGACCGAAATTATCAACTCGTAATATTCAAAGATTCCTTATTACTTTAATACTTATATTTATATTAATTCCAATTTCTACACTTTAAAACAACATTCTAAAACCACTGTTGTTTTTAATAAATAACACATGCTATGTATTATTACGCAGCGCAGCCAATACTGTTTTTCGGTTATGCTGTAGGACACGCCCATTTTGTGTCGCTCGTTTTTTTTTTTTATCATTGGGCTGGGTTATCACAGTAAAGGACACTTAAAAATATCAATATAATATTTTATATGATGTAGCCAGGCATTATAACCAGGATATGTGCATGCGTGAAGCAATTTTCCATCAGAACGATGTATAGAATAGGCTATTTTTTATGTAGTACAACCAGGCACTATAACCAGGATGTGTGCATGCGTGTACCGACTTTTCGGAAACGTTTGGGAGGAAATTCGAAAGTTGTTTGAGGGAACTTCGAACTGATATTAGCGCAATTTAAAAAAGTTTAGAAAAAGCCGATTTTAACAGTACAAATGTTCATTAAAAGAGATAGGATTGTGGTGTACATTAGATTTACACCAAAATGTTAAATAAATATTAGTATTTGAGAGAAAAAAAAAGAGCAATGTTACAGGAAAACAACAGGCACTTAGCATCGGAGTGGGGGAGGGGGTGTGGAGTGGAGCAGGGGCAGGGGGACGAGCTAGACTACTCCCTTCAGCACACGTTTACTCGCAGCAAATGTTTTCTTAAATTTAGATATAAAAGGTGAATTAACAAAGAGTTCCCTTCCTAATGTTTTGGGACCAGATAAAAACTAAAAAAAAAAGAGAGAGGAAATAAAATGTAGATTTGAAGTTAACGGTACGCCTTACCCCATATTCCCACGGATTAGGAGTTTTAAATGTTTTAATGGCATAGTGTATGTATCACTAGGGTCAGTGTTTGTATCACCAGGGTCTGTATATCCATAACTTGGGTCAATATTACGATAATCAGGATGTCTATATCTATCAACAAGGTCAGTGTACGTATCACCAGGGTCTGTGTGCCCATCATCTGGGTCTGCATACCAATAACCTGGGTCAGTGTACGTATCATCAGGGTCAGTGTATGTATCACTAGGGTCAGTGTTCGTATCACCAGGGTCTGTATACCTATAACCTCGGTCAGTATTACGATTATCAGGATATTTATATCTATTACCAGGGTCAGTGTACGTATCACCAGGGTCTGTGTGCTCATCACCAAGTCATTCGACCCATCTTCAGGGTCTTAATGCATATCACCAAGGTCAGTGTTCGTATCACCAGGGTCTGCCCATTACCAGGGTCTCAAAACCTATATTGTTATAGGTATTGAGACCCAGGTGATGGATATACTGGCTCTGGTTACGCGTATTCATGTACACACTCTTGTAATTGGGTACACTAACCTTGGTTATAGGTAAATTTACCCTGGTGATGGGTATGCTGATTCTGGATATGGGTATACAGACGTCATTGATGTGCACTCTGTCCCTATTAATACTAGTATACAGACCCCGGTGTTAGGCATATAGACCCTGGTGAAACGTACACTGACCCTGGTGATAGGCATTGAGAGCCTGGTGATGGTTACGTGGATTTCTGGCTATGGGTAAACAAACTCTGGTGATTAGCGCAAACACACATTGACCCTCGGGATAAGTATTGAGACCCTGGTGTCCTGGTGATGGGTATACTGAATCTAGTTATGCGTATACAGACCCTGGTGATACGTACACCGACTCTGGTAGTACTTACTCTGACCCTGGTAATATGTACTCTGACCCTGGTGATGGGTATACAGACCCTGGTGATGGACACACAGACCTTGGTGAGGGGTTATGGATAGAGCTACATGGGGTCGGTGTTCTGACCACCCCTACCCCTCACCAATAACCCCTGAAATAAAAGAAAACAAAAATAAATTATCCCTCTCCTCCTAACCTTGAATTTTTTTTATATTGAATTTAAGCGTAGGTGTTTATAAAACCTAGTGAATGGTATATTGTATGAGATACAGTAATATTGGTTTATATATAAACTAAATTCTTTTTTACTGGTATATATAAGGAAACCGTGATATTTTGTTCAGGCGGGTGGCATCGTATACAAGTGAAAAGAGAGGGGGGATGGGAGAATCGCCAAACAATTTTTGACATGCAAAAAAAAAATTCGAAAATCGTACACCGTGGGGGTAGCTACAGAAATGCTAAGTTTACCTCAAACTTAAATTTCACAGTTTATTTCCTCCCAGTCACTTTCAATTTTATACATGCTCCGAAAATGCTAGGAAAGGGGGGAAGGCAACTGCATGGGGACAGGCCTCTCCCTGCCACCCCCACCAACCCACCAGTTTGAAGCTACGTGTCTATTGTTTTCCTGTAACATTGCCTTTATTGACCTCGCAAATATTTAATTAATTTTTTTTAGTGTAAACCAAAGTTACATAACATTCTTATCAGTTTTAATGACTATATGATATAAAAGTTACGGTTTTCTGTTTTCTGTTTTTGGCACCTATCATCAGTTCGAAGTTTCTCCAAGATGCTATCGAATTTCCCCCCGAACGTTTACCAATCCCGATGGAAAGTTTGTTCACGCATGCGCACATCCTAATTATAATGCCTGGCTATGTCATATAAAATATCATATTTATATTTTTCAAGTGTCCTTTACTGTGATAACATTACAAATCAATTTTGAAAACCTATTGCCCAATTATCTCAGAAAAAAGGAGCGACACAAAATAAGCGTGTCCTACAGCATAACCGAAAAAAGGGTATTTGCTGCAATAATACATAACATGTGCTATGCATGAAAAAAAAAACCAAGTGGTTTTGAAATGTTGTTTTGAAGTGTAGAAATTGGAAATAATATAATTAAAAGCAAAAAGGCATCATTCTTTGAATAATATGAGGTGATAATTTCGGTCGGAGCGTGCATATCAAATCTATCATAAAGCCCTTCAAGCTTTATTGGATTTGAACACGCTCTGACCAAAATAAATATGAATATTGAACATAAATCTGCCCATGCAAGCGTTTAATGATATCCTATTCATCGTTAAAAGGCGATTAGAATAGCAAATTTTAAAATTGTTTAAAAAGAAATCTGACTGTAACAAAATAATTACGGATACAACTTTCTAAATTTACAATACTTAAAATAACTAGATACGTCAAAACATAAGCTGACCTATATCAATCATTTTTGCTGTAAAATTGAATATATTTTGTATAGCTTTGTAAGGAAATGTTCCTAGTGTTGACCTCGTGACGTCACTGAAGCCTTGTTATCGCCTTATCGCATTTTCTCTTGATTAGATTTCTAAAAGAGGTTAAAATAGGCACTTTGAAGAGGCTTAACTCCATTATTTTTGCATCGATTTCGATGCGGTTTTCGCATTAAATTTTGGTAAATAAATTCTATGACATAAGTTCGACATTGGCTGGACTGCAGGTGCCCTTTTATAAATCAACATGCTCAATAATTAATAGCATGACTAAACAAATTTTTGGAATTTTGCGCAGAAACCCGTCGAAACAAATCTGTATATCCTGCATAATATTTTTGGTGGAAATGCGTTGCTACACACATAGCAGTTCTTAAATCGTCGTACGCCGATATGGGACAAATGAAGTCCGCCCTGTTTAATTTGTTCCCCAAAACATGAAATTTGTTATCACAAACTGTGTGAAAATATGTTATAACCGATTTTAAAAAACCGATATTACGAATTAAAACTTTGAAATAACGAATTCAAGAATTCGTTACTTCAAATTTAATTTGTTAAAACAGATTTTAAAATTTGAAATAACGAATTCAGCGAATTTGTTATAACAGATTAAATTCGTTAAAACGAATTCCTAAAATTTGTTATAACAAATTTAATTCGTTATAACGGATTCAACAATTTGTTATAACGATTTAAATTCGTTTTAACAAATTCAAGAATTCGTTATATCAAATTCAAAAATATTTTTTGATAGGTCCTAAATGGGCTTCCGTAAGATCTTTTAAGCTTTCACTTATTTTTATGCATAACTAAATACGTAACTGATTTAAGTCAAAACCGGAAGTAATCGTAAAAAGTAAACTGGACTATAACATGTCATACTATGATCACGGTAGACAGTACTTGGATGGATTTTGATATATTCAAGCTACACAGCAGCTTTTTAACTCAAAATCAGGGGAAAACCCGCAGTGGTTGTTGAAATTTGCATGTAAAGATTCAGAATTGGGGGGGGGGGGGGGGGGGTATGGGGAAGACAAATACGATTGCGGGAGAAAATTGTCTCCCGCGCGGGAGATAGGTTGGATGCGGGAGATCTTAGATTTTTAGGCCGTTTTGCGGGAGTCTCCCGCGCAATGCCGGAGGGTTAACAGGTATGGTTTAAATTTGCCGGGTTGGAAGTGGGTGGGGGGGGGGGGGGGGTCCAGACAGCCCTGGCCCTTCCCCAAGATCTGCACATTCTTCTCTGTCACTCTCCCCTTCTTTAGTTATAACTTTTATAACCTATTCCTAACAACCTATTACAAAGTAAATCTGAACATCTTTGCCAAATCATTTCCATTCAAGAAGATATTGGACCTTGTGGTATAGACAACAGATCGAAGAAATAAAAATTTGCTATTCTTTGATCTATATGTATCCAAAAGTCTGTCATAATGGTAAGCAAAGAACTACAAGTGCGTTGTACACTATTCATTATAAACTGTCTAGATAAAATGTATACCTGTACAATATTGCTACATAAATTAATTAGCTACAAGCACAACAGATTTACTGACACTCATGTTTATTGTGTAGATTTACTAGATTAAATAGAACCAGGTTAATTCAATTAAGTGAGTGAAGTGCATACTATAATTAAGCTATTATTTTTATGCCATCTAATTAGACTCATTAATCTTAGGTGTAACTGTTTTCTTTCATAAGAGATTGAGAGAAGGAAAGAAAACTCTTTGCTAAAAACATATTGTATTGTATATTAGGCAGGCTCATGGTGAAAAATCTGGTGAATTATTGGCAGTTATATACAGAGTTTGTCAGCGAGAGCTACATACTCTATGTAATACTGAGAATACTCCCTGTAGCCAGTGTTTATATATCTCTTGCTCTCCCGTTTCAGGTTGTCTTTATATGGAATGGCCAATCTTGCAGGCAGGCATCCCACTGAGCAAAGACAGAACTTTATCATCTGCATGTGGTGGAGCATTCCACTTCTATGCTTGGGGGAGGATAGGTTTCAGATTTTACAAATATATATTATTTAATTTGTTTTAAATATATATATATATTTGCATCCAGTATTTAAAAAGTTATAAGAATTAGTAAGTTGTGAAATTTTGATTTTTAAAAGTCATAAACCCATTGCAAGGTTTCTATTTTTGGGAGTTCTATTCCAGTTTAACCCTCAGGGGCAATGGATTGGGTCCGAAGTTGTAAGTGAATGCTGTAACGTGGGAGATGCTCCTTGCTTCTTCTTCCTAACAACACATTCCAGCAGACGATAAAGTTCCTGGCAGCCATCTTTGTTTTCGACATCTATAGGTAGGGTCTCAAAAATTTTGCATTCAACCCATTCCAACTTTGTCAAACTTGAATATATTTCAATATTTTGATAGAAATATATAGCCCTGTGTGTTGTGAGGTTTAAAATACCATAGAGTTTTTATTTTATCTCTTAATATTCTAGCAGTAATTCATGACAGTTTGTTTTCCTCCCTGATCTTTTCTCCATGTTTCTAAATTTTCATGTCTCCCCTTCCTCTCTCTCAACCCATTATTTCAACATGGATTACATATGATTGGCAATGACTCTTTCTACAAAAATAATATACCTGCTTGCAGCTTTTGACGAAATGTTCATACATGTATATACGGTCAGCTTTACACATGACAGTTGCCACTTGGAGCTGTCAAACTATCCAGAATGAAGTTTCTTATGAACACATTTCCAAAAATAACACCTAAATACTTTCATTTGTTACTTGAAATATATGAATATGTTAGAATGTTTAATGAAACAGGTATTTTATGTACAAATTTTGATATTTATTTACTTGTAATTCTGGGCCGGTACATTTTATGATGTTTTTATGACCTTTGGTTATGTTTCAAAGTTTTCCAAACCTAGATAGACTAGGCCAAGTCTAAGGCAAGAAGATAAGTACAATATCAAATTGGTTTTGTTTCTTTTGTACATGTATATCATATTTAGGATGTATGACATGCAACATGATGAATATTCTGATATTAAAAGAAGAAAAAAATACATATAATGTTAACATTCTTTAAAAAAAACAACTAATTCTTAAGGATTTATTAAAATCAAAGGTATAAGCATGTCATATGTACTGGTAGACATGGAAGCAACTTTCCACTTCTGGATTACACTTGTACAGAGTAGTACATGTATATGTTATGTTTGGTAGATTTGCTTATGACACATGACATGTGTTTTAGATTAGTTCTGTTGAATGACAAACAGGTTAAGTTTGTTGTTTAAGCAAATTTTCAGAAGATATTTGTCAATGAATAATTTGAATACTCTTGGTAGCTTTGAAAGTATTCTCTTTTGAGAAGTGGATATAAGCATATAAGCCTACATCCACTTTGTGGATGTAGGCTATGCCTGTCTACTTCTTAAAAGAGAATAGCTTGTTAAGGGGTAGGGAAGCTATTGTGAACAAGATGTTATCTTCGTTATCAAGGACTATATTGAAAGTAGATAAACCATAGTACTATCTAAAAGGTCTTTGTTGTATCTGAAATTATAGTGTTGCAAACTGAGTTATCAAGAATAAGCTGTACTTATTGTGACATCAAATTGGAACATATTTTATAGATGATGGTATTCCATATAGAATGTCAAGGAACACTCTCTCTAATATTTCAGGGCAGTATGGCATATGATAGATTTACTAGGGGATTCATGATATTCATCCACTTTCATGAAACAAATCCTCTATGAATTATTATATTCCTCAAACCAATTTTTGTTACTGTAAACGTATCTTTTGAGTAAGTTATCAATTTATAATGGAATGATCAGTGCTTTTATAGGATTATTGCAAGAAGATGCTCACAAAATGTTTTTTTTTTATATATTTATATTCTTTCAATATTATATCATTGGCTTCTGAACATGGATCAGTGGTCATGGATGTTAGGCAAGTAGCCCAAAGGTTGGTGGTTCAAGCCCCACTGTGTTTATCGGTACTTAATGTGTATTGTGTTGTTGGACAAGGCCCTTTCTTTTCATCGTTTAGTCTACCCAGGTGAAATAGAACTGTTACATGTTAAATTATGCTGGCAGCTAATCTGCAATAGACTTGGGTCCCATGTAGGTGGAGTCAATGACTCTCATCCACTTCTTACCAAGGGATATAAAGCTGGCCCTCTAATTTTATTTTTTAAGTTCTGTAGTATGATTAGCTATGTGATCAAGCTTTGGTATTTGGTATAGAACTGTTGTGGCACATCTTTCAGCGAGAACCATTCAGATAATTGATTCAAACAAAATTATTGGAAAATTAATCAAGTTTTTATTGAGATTGTGCAGCATAAAACCTACAAGTGTTTTCACATTAACATACCCCCCGGTACTAGGTATATTTTGTATTTGCAAGATCTGCATCTGTCTTCAAATTACAACAGGGGGCTAAGATTAGAATGTTAAGGATGTTTTGTCTATCAATCCACTGGTAATTGAAAATTTAACAGCATTAATTTTCTAGGGATCCAAACAGGTTTTAATGCATGTATGTATAAACTCTTTTCACATAAATCTTTCCTGAGATATCAGAAAATAAGCCCACTCCAGCTTTCATGCTTGGGTTTAGATCAAGAAACGCATCAGCTAAAAATAAATCCATACATTCCAGTGGTAGGAATTTATCTTGAGAAGCAATTTCTTTTTCTTACACATAAACCATGTTCCAGGTTTTTTTGCGTTTTGCGTGAGTAAAGTTTCCCTATTATTCTTCTCTATTCCTGGGCAAGGTAGGCAGTTTGTCCTCTTTACCTTCTTTTGCTATTTTGTAATGGTGAATTTATAGACTGTAACTTTGAAATATAGTAAATATTGTCTAAAATTTTGGTCTATTTTTTATTGTACGGATAGTTATGCTGGAATTGCATGGTACATTTTTTTTTAATGGGAGTAAGGGGGAGGAGTGGAGAGGTGTAGGGATTTGCTCCCTGTAGCCAACAAGATGACACTTCCATTGATAGACTGTTAAGGGTTCCATCTTTTTCTTTGACTTTCCTTCTAGTGGGTCTCGCTATGCACCCATCGTAATAAAGTTATCTGAAAGTCTTTTTAATTAATGGTTGTTTATTGAAATTATGTCAGAATAATGGAAGTCCAATCTTTTTAGTGGTAACTTGAAAACAAATACAGTGTATATATAGGTAGTATAGATATACACAACAGATGGTGTACAGCAGCATAATGTAACTCATATTGGAATACATTAACACACTTTCATACTTAGTAATGCGAACTCTCAATAAATGCCACAATGACTCTGTTGACTGATCCCACACAGACATTGGAACTCGCAAAACATGTTTTTTGTTTAGTAAGTCAGAAATTAAGTCATACAGCTGTAGATGACATGATAGACAAAGACATCTTATTTACCCCCCTCCCCATCCCCCTCCCCCAACTACCCTTACTATCTCTGTACTTTTTAGCTTGAGGCATTATGTGTCTTTAGATGTATATAGATAGTCAGTAGGGGGTAGGAATGTGCTGCCATCAGAAGCACCCACTGGCATCATCCTCAGTAGTAGCAGTAACAGCAGGGGAGCATGTGGTTCTAGTTTACAAATATATCACAAGTCAGCATAAACACCCTCACATGTAGCCCACTCCTGCCTCTGGTTTTCTTGTGTGATAAGTCAGCTTCTTTTGTTGTGAAGGCTTCCCTATATAGTACCTATTGGTGAGTTAATTGTGGTTGTTTTGTTCTCTTTGTTTATGGTAAGATTTGGAAGTCATTGGAAGGTTAAATATTGTCTTGTTTATTTATCTATGTCATAGCATGTTATCAGTACATGTACACCATAAGTACATGTTTATCATTTTGAGCCGTTTTACGTTCCCTCAACTTCTATGATACCACTATGCTAGTCTCTATCTGACAATCAGTTGATTTGGTACACAATAATGGTGTGCCTATAAATGTAGAATAAGTTTTTAGATTTGCTATACCCAACCTTTTTTTTCACTGAAGCAAGGATCATTTGTACTAGAGACATGTTTCCAATTCCAGAATGAGTCATTATAAGACTAAAGTTGCTTATCTTTATGTCATATTTCTGAATAACTACTGGTTCATGTTTATTCAAGTGACTGAAATTTTAGACCCACATTGCTAAAATATTTTAACTTTAAAAAAATCATTTGAACTTAATTAAACAGCTGCGAATAGGTGTTCTTTTCCTTTTCAACTGGACAGAGAACCTCTGTACTCAGGTAGTCAGTATCTTTGTGCTCTTGTAGTCAGTATCAGAATCTGTAGGGAGATGGCAAGTTAAGTTTTTAGAACATGTACCTAGAGCTATTGAATAGAAAATTACAATGTGTTCAAATGTCTCAGTAATAATCTTTACCCATATAGTAACTCCTCTTTAAAATAACTGCTCATGAAAGCAGATTTGGATATATTTTTCAAATGATCATGCACCTGAGTTAAAAAGATGAGAAAATGGTCGATCATGAGAAAGATCAAACACTAAGAATATTTTTCTTCAACTTTTCTATGAAATAAAGTTTATTAATTAAGATTTGCAATGGTTAGACTTAAGTTTCCTAAATCATTGGTGTTGGTCAAAACTAGGATATATTGAATCAGCATGATTTATTGAAAATTAGTCTGAGTAGATTGAATAAACTGATGATATCGTGATAATCAAAGGAGATGAAGGTCATCACTGGCTTAATTACCATACACATTCTAATTAACACCCAGGGTGTTTTGGGAATTAGGAAACCTAATATTTTATTGATGCTGTGAGATGCTGTTATGAAATGTCTAAACTGTATGTAATGTGAAAATATTAGGAAATTGCATTTGTAAAATGAATAGAATAATGTTCTGAATAGGATTTGTTTGACATGTATTTATTGATAAGCCATTGCATATCATGATTTTCTGATATTATTTCAGGTTTCTAAATTTCCAACATGTCTGACGACGAATCTCACAATCCCCCGTAAGTATTTCTCTGACATTATATTTTGTTCGCATACCTATATTGTATGCAATAAAATTTTCTCTCATTATTTTTTGCCTGATTCGGGTGCAATGTCTTTGGGTAAAACCTAATGTGACTAATGCTAATGAAATCTAGGGTAATTTAAAAAAGTGATTTTAATTATAAAATATATGTATCTCTTAACTGCAACTTTCAGTATGTTTGAATGTAATCAGATGAAAATAACATGAGGCGAAAATAGCCCTGTATAGAACACCGGTACCAGTATATAGAAAAACAGAAATGCTTCATTAAGTCTTAGTTTAATTCTATATTTCAATGAAATCATGATTTATAGGAAAAAAATTTATTATTTATGATTCAGTTTTGTTCAGACATACATATCATTTACTGAATTTTAATTTAATTGATGTAGACCTCTTTGACACCCAAATTACACATCCAATATATGGGGTAGAAGAAAAAAAAATAAACAGGCAGAACTTTTTTAAGAAAACCACACACATAGTTAAAATCCATTTATTAAACTCTGCTATTATGAAACACATTTGTTTATTTTCAAATTGGACAGCCAACAGTGGAAACCTTTTCTTTTTTAAAAATTGAATGCTTCTTTATTTGTTTACTTATTTGTGCACCTGTCATCATTTTCTTTAATATGGGTCAAAAGTTTTTCAAAGATCTGCAAAAGACTTCTCTGTGTCTGAGAAATCATGTGAAGAAGTTTCAAAACATTCTTTTATCAAATTTATTTGTAAGAGTATCTGTAAATTGTCACTTCCTATGACAATCAAGAGTATTTGTCATTAAACTTGAAACTTTTATGAATTTTTCACATATTTTCAGCAGCCAACTGAGTCAAGTTTAGGTCTTTTTGTTAAAGTAAAGCATAGATAATTGAAAATTTTCTCATGTTTCAATTTAAACTGCAGAAGTTTAAATAGGATGGACAGTTAACTTCTTTTCCAGATAATTTTGATATGCTCCCTCTCACTTCCTCACCCTTCCCCTGTTTATTTTTGCTTGCCTTTTACAGATTCATTTTCAGTCAGGTACAGGTTTGCTTATTCTGTATGCGCCATGATCAAACAAACATTGAATTGAAAATCATGTTTTTTACAGAGAGGAGGTTACAGATGCGTAAGTTTTCATGCTAAGGCTTAGATAAACATAAACATTAAACAAACACAGAGAAAGAACTGTATTGATGATCTTATTAGTAATATTTGTGAAATACAGCTTCTCTAACATTTAACATTCAGTGTTGTAACCAAACTAATTTGAATATTAATACTTAATAACCGTCTTACTATTGTTGAACTGAGTTTTTAGAAGATATAAAATCTAAGATGTATATCTGATTCTATATGCAAGTAACAACTGATTAATAAGGCTATGCATGGATTATAGATGTATCTAATGAATGAGAGGATTAAAAAAATGTATATAGAGTTCAAATAACAGGCACTAATTTTTCTCTGATAGCCCCGAGGAGGTTACATTTGTAGCCGCCCCCGTTGCACCAACTCCGTGAGTTTTAGATTTGTATGTGTGCTGAGCTGGTTTGCTTTTAGATATACACTGGTTAGCTGATTGATCAAGCTAGGAGAAGGATGTCTATGGAATTTGAATTATTTTTGGCATTTAGCTATACATAGTGTGTGCAGTTATTGCTGTTTTGAGTATACAGCTAGTTATTTTTCATTGATACATAGATGTGAATCTTTTGAATATGAAGATTTTGTGAGATTGAACATGGATCTATGACTGAGATGCTGTTCATATTGGTTTTTAATTCTTTTACTGGAGCCATGCAACAATATGAAAATGAATTGTTTGATGTATTTCAATTGAACCACCAAAATCACCTTTACTACAATTATTATTCTCTTTTTGCAACAAAATTGAGTTTTAATTGATTAATTTTAAGTTTTCTTTTAGAATACGGTAGACTTTATATACTTAATCTTCCAGCCTACAAAAAATATTTGGTTGGAGTCCATCAAACAAGAATATGTTGAATTGTGGCCTGATGAACTTCAGCATAAGCTTTAAGAATTTTTAGACCTAGATGAATATAGATAGTGTGTTTCCTATTCCAACCTGTAAAAAGGTCATAATTGAGGGAATTTAATACATGTTATTGTTGTTTTCAAACTTGGCCAGGCAAATGGCCCCTTGTGTAAAATCTCAAATACACTAAACACAATTTTCGTGTTTCTTAATTGCTGACGGCATTAGCATTAGACATGTACGAGAATTCTTCAATGTGTAACCCTTTATAACATCTATATTTAAAACAAATATTTCAATAAAAAAACCAAGGGCTAGCTGGTCAGTGAAGGAAGCAGAAACACACTATTTAAGTATCTTGACCTAAGTGTCAATCAGGTCACAGTGGGTCATATATGTGTTCGAAGTCTGGGTAGTGTTGTGAGATTGATTTAATATTATATGATAGATTTTATAGTAAAATGCAGATAAAAAAAAAATATTACAGGTATATGATGCATATTTGTATTGCATATGATGTATACATATTGAGATACATACACTAACATTTGTTTAAGAGTTTATGTGTAATATACAATTAATCAAAGCTGACTTCATGATTAATGATTTTATGCATAATGTGTTCCATTGGTGAAGAATGTTCCAGAATGAACCATGGAGAGGTTGGTAGTGTATTCTTGGTTCAGGAGATATGGATCAGTGTAAAAAGGAACAAAAAACAATGATCTGGTAATTCTTATTATAAATGAATTCAGAGACTTCAAAATCAGTGGAACAGAACTTGATCAGCTCTCCTGTCAGTCTTGCAAAGTTATTCTGGAGAGCTAAATTGTTCTACCTGCTCTTTATGCTACCACCCATTCCACGGTTATTTCTGGGTAAACTGTTGATTTCGTTTAACTGATATTTGTAAAACAGATCAAAAAGTTAATCTTTAGTTTCTTAGGCCAAAAATTGCAAAGTATAATGTGGCAAGCAGGTATTTTACTTCATTTTTTTTATAAGAATAACTCAATTTGTAATATTTTTCCTTATCAATAATCTTACTTTATATGGCAGTGAGTGAGAAACTAAAAATTAATTTTTTTGGATATATACTGCATGTATCACAATCGACAAAAGAAAACTGTTGTTTTAATACATAATATTATATACATTAAATTCTAATATTAATTTGTTCACAGTTTCACATTAGAGTTAGAAAAATAACTTTTTTTTCTGCTGCATGGCTATTAATCACATTTGAAAGGTGAAATTTTAAGTTGTCATGTTTTCTCAATTAAAGGGAAGTAACTCCTACTGAGCAGAATGAGCAGTAAGTCAGTTTATGTAAAGTGTTGAAGCATTGGTAGATATACAGAGTGATGAGATTCCTTGTAGATCAGCCTCATAGTCAGGATTGAGGTGTGTGTACAGTCTAGATGGCTGCTGAAGTTATTATAAATAACAATGAACTTATTTAGGAGCTAGAAATAAACTCCAAAATTGGAATGGTGTGGGTAGTCTGTAAAATTTCAAATAGTATGTGTGAAGTTTTCTAGTATAAATGCCAAGTATTTCTATTGATGACTGTTATGTAGATTATATAGTTTTGTGGTTTTACATTGCTGTAGATCTTAGAGCTTTGTGATTATTGATTAAAACAATGAGAGAGAGAGAGAGAGAGAAAGAGAGAGAGAGAGAGAGAGCATGACTGCCGTAACAATTTTGTGTGAAATTAGGGGGGGGTGTTGTAAAAGATTATACATGATTAGTATTAAAAGCAGGTTGTTTTTGCATGGTGTGGTTTGACAGTTGTTTAACTTGTAGATCTAGCGATTCTGCTTAATATTTACATGTATATTTTTAAGACTTTTGTCTTAATTTTACAGAGCTTCCGAGAATGAAGCAAAGAGAGCTATGGAGGTGAGTTTTATTTGACATACTGGTATATTGAATGGTTCCTTTGTTACAATGTGGTTTACAATGTTTTTTTTACTGATTCTTTAAAAATATTTAATACGAAGGAGTTAAACAACTTTGTTAAACAAGAGTTTTCCTTCATATCTGATAGACATTTTACCTAACAATTAGTACCCTATGAAATAAACTTTACAGGAAGCAGCCAGGAGGAAGGCTGAGAAGGTGGCACAAGAAATAGCCGAGTTTGAAGAGCAGAGGAAAGAGGAACGCGAGAAAGAACAACAGGAAATTCAAGCTCTCCGTGAAAAAAGAGTAAGTATATTTGTTCATTAAAATAAAAAGGTATGCGAAGATGACATACAGTTTGTGAAGACAGAAATTTGTTTAAAAGTTACTTAAACCAGCTAAGAATATTAGAAGAGAAAAATAATTAACATAAACTTTTTTATGTTTTTTGGTATTTGGTTAGAGTTATGTGCCCTTTGTAGGAACAACGCAAGAGGGAGCGAGAAGAGGAAGATAGGAGGCTGGCTGAAATGAGGGTACAGGAGGAGGCCCGCAGGAAGGCTGAGGAGGTAAGTGCTGTTACAACAGGTGCTCTTGCTCCCTGTGCATTGTTAATTACTGCAATGACTCATGTCAAATTGGCATGCACAGATTCATCTTCAAATGTGTCAAATTTGATTTGTTGATCTGCATTGTCATCAAGATGAAATCTTGATTTTCCTATACGCATGTTTTATTGATACCCGGTACAAGTTTCTAGGAACTAAGAATCTGCGACCTCTATTTTTCTAAAAATTGGTGAAATTAAATTTGTATAGTACATCATCAGTTTTATATCATAAATATATTGATTCTTATAGATTTAGAAGTGTTTCAAAAACAACTCTTGAGATTTTAAAATTCACAGTTGTTGGGTTTTTTTTAGGACCATTGGTTAAAAATAACAAGTTTGTAGAGATATCTGTAAATTTGATATTTAAAAACTATACCAAAGAATATAGTGATGAGCTATTCGATGAAGTTTTATAACAACAAGGTCTATATTTCACAGGAAGAGAAAAGAAAGAAGAAAGCAGAAGAAGAAAAACAGAGAAAAGAAGAACGTGACAGAAAACGCAAGGAACAAGAGGAATGCATTAAGAACATGCGTAAACCAAACTTTGTCATCACCAAACACAGCGATGGAGAAAAAACTGGAGAGGTAATTAAGAAGCTCTATTCAGTTATTTGTGCATTTTTTCAAATATTAATTTATCAAAATTCGTAGAATCCAACAGCTGTTGGTAAAGTTCTTATCCTAATGCATCTGCCACCAAAACTTTCACAACACCAGATTGTGATTTTCTATTTAACTTTGAAAACGCATTGTTATTTTATTATGATTAAATAAGTTTTTAAAAAATTATAAATATCTGTTTTCAAGCAAAGGAATTAAATTTAAAGTGTATTTGCAAATCTTTATATCCAAACTTCCTCCAACATGTCAGGACGGGGGGTGGGGGGGGGGGGAGGGAGAATGGAGTACTCCCTTTGGTTTAGATTTGTTTTCTGACAATGTGTTTAATGTAGGTGAGCATTGTCATGCATCGATTTAATGTTGAAATTATTTAAAGACTCCGCAAATTGTATCACGTTTTATTTTACTAAGTCCTGAAGAAAATAGATGTTGCTTGTATATTTAGTTTATTTTATATATATTTACTATGATATTTATGATCCTTTTTTCATGTATTGTATACAGCAAACATTTTGTATCTTCACTATCCAAGGGTTTACAGTCTGCTCCTCTCCTATACAGAGGAGAGGTCTGAAAATCCTTGGCTAGCAAAAATGACATTTGAAGCATATTTATTTCTACTCTGTGGTAAATCATAATACTTCATTTGGAATAAATAACTTCCATATTTTAAATTTTTTTGTATGGATTAATGTTACTCGACAAGAATTTTCATAAAATCAGTTATCAAGATAGTGCAAAAACATTTTTCCTTTTCGTATGAATCATCATCAGGAGAACAAGTCTTAAAAAACTTTTAAAGATTCAGTTTAATGGTACATACTGGGTTTGCTGGTAACTGCTAGTTACAAACAGCTCTTGATATATGTATCCGTAGCCATCATGCTGGCAGAGTAACTGTTCAATTCTCTGAAATGTCAAGTTCATCCTTATATCTTTTCTTACTTTCATTTTCTTATAGACAGAAGAGGTGGGTTCTTTCAGTTGGTTTTCAAATCCAATTCCTTTTTCCTTGCACTGGGTTGGACAGTGATATTTTTTTATACTTTCCCTTACAATACATAAGCAGCTGCCAAAACATTATGTAGATCAGTAATAATGGGAATGGAGAATGATGTGCTTGCATGATCAGCTTAAGATTAAAAAGATGAAATTCCATAGGCAATTTTTTTACTGTAAACCAATTTTTACTATTCATGACATATTTATTATAACAATTTACCAGTGCCAGAGACTATGTAACAGTAGATGATCTTCAACATAATGCATATACGTTATTAAAAAGACTGCATGGTTGTAGCAAGAAATATTTGCAATGATGAGGTAATAACAAGTAATCATTCGCAATTTAATGAAGGTGTTACCTGCATGTAATTTTCTAAGCTCCAGCTTCAACTTTTGTGATGTGTAGACTGCAGTTTTATTTGAAGTTTGAGTTGCTCCCCTTTCCCATCTTTAGTTGGATGATATCAAAGATGAACAATATGGCTGGATCAGATTAACCAGGGAAGGTGATATTTAATTCCGTGCATAAATTAAATTGCATTGTAGAAGACCAAAAATAATGTTAGTTGATAAGCATATACTGGTTTGTTCCTGCAGGTTTCTTAAGAACGAAGATTATCAAAATGACCTGGTAACAAAGGCAGTTCCATCAAGCTTTTATTTCTCATTAACAAAATAGCAAGATTATAAAAAGGTGTTGATAAAATCTTTAAATTACAGTTTTTTCCTTGGCAAAATAGTAATATTAAACATCTGTATAAACCTTGTATAATGTGATCATGATAAAGAATTTCAAATAATTCCTCTAAACCAATGAGGCCCAATTGAAGCATCTCTAAATGTAAAAAATGTTAACATCCAATCTAAATACACTTTACTTGTTTGGTGCCCATGAGTGTTTTGTTTAATAGACATAAAAAATTCTACTTAAGATAGATTAAATTATATTTTAGATCCCAGCACATCCATAGATTTTTATAAGAGGAAACTAAGCAGTTAGAATTGATGTATTTGTAGACTAATTCATTGGACTTAATCTGTTTACTAACATGTAGTTATAATTTCCAATTTGATTAACAATAAAACTCTTGAAAGTTTTGCATGGAAAATTATTGTACTTTTTTACTTCATAAATTTTTATTAATACTTTTTAATTGAAAAAAAAAGATGTGTGGATATTATAATCAACTGAATATAATTGTTGTAATACTTAGAATTGACATTTTAACTGTATAAATTGTTGTTGTGGCTTTCATAATTCTTGCTATTAATTAATTTTAATTTGTTTCCAATAACTTACACTGAGCTTTACATTACATAGCCTCTGCTTCTACACTCTCCATTAAACCTTACATGTACAACGGTTACTTTAATGATCCATTATGGATTTTAAAATGAATGGTATGTATCTCTGTGTTTTTCTGTAGGAGAACGAGCAGGGAGAGGTCCAGAAATCTAAGGAGCAGCTTGAGGCCGAGAAGAGGTCCTTCCTGTCCCAGAGGATCAAGCCCCTCCCCGACCTGTCCGGACTGGACGAGGAGAAACTGGCCGAACAGGCCAAGGAGCTCCATAAGGAGATCTACCGCCTGATGAACGAAAAATACGACATCGAGGAGAAGTTCAAGAGACAGCAGTATGATGTAAGTATAGGCTGGTCCTGGGGAATTTTAAACTGCATTGTTCTCATAACGTTAATTAATCAGAAAACATATAAAATACTATTAGTGTAATGCCTACACATGAATTCTACTCTCTGCAGTAAATATATAAATGTATAACTTTGTTTTGTAGATGATTGAACTTGCAGAGAGAGCAAGACAGATGAGCAAAGGGTGAGAATTGTATGTGTGTGAATAATTAATAAAATGGACAATACAATGGGTAATAAAAACCTGTTTGTAAATGTTTTAGGCAAATATCCATGTGTAATTTCGATACTGTTTTTCTTTATAATAGAAAAGGAAGAAAAGGACTGTCATCTGCACAGGTTGATGAGTCGTAAGTGTGCTTTCTTATTAACATGTATTATAAGAATGCTTAAAACACTGTCATATTGTAAGTTTGTAAATGTGGAAATCATGGATTTGTTCAGGTAAAACAAGAAATTAAGTAGTGGTCATTCTCCAAAAAAAATTTTTGATGCTAAAAGATATATGCGCTCAAGTTTATGAGTAACAATAAAAATATATATTAAATCATCCTCATCATCATTGATCATTATAATAATACATGAAATGTTTGTTTCCTCAGGTTTGACAGATTAGCAGACAAATTCGCCGGTGCCCCAGTGAGTACACAAAACATCAAACACTATAAACATGTACACAGTGTACAGATATCTGTATGGTTCATATGATTTGTTTTTCAATTATGGCATAATCTTAAAAATATCTTATTTTATGTTTTTTAAGGGGAGGGTCAGTTTCTATTAATTAGCTTTAATCAAATTAGAAGAGGGTATATTTCTCGATACTATATTGAAAATTTCATTTTTGAAATTGGTTTTTAAGAAATAAATATTGGAAATGGAAATAGTATATAAAACAGTGTATTGTTAATTCAAGCAAAAATTTATTTTTCATGTTACCATTATTAGTTTTAAACCAAGAATTGCTTTCTCTTTCTCTAGCCCAAGATCCAACTATGCAGCAAGTACGAGCGCCACACAGACCACCGATCCTACGGCCAGAGATTAGAACTTTTTGAAGAGTTAAGTAAACCTATAGAACCTTCCTTCGTAACCAAAAAGACAGAGGGCGAGGAAGGTGAAGAAGGCGGGGAGGAAGACGCGGGTCAGGAAGAGGGAGGGGAGGAGTAGCTCTCTCCCCCCACCCCTCATATCCTGTTAGCCTAGGTGTCAACAGGTAATGGAGTGTGTCGTACTTAGCTGAAGCATCCGACCTGCTTGCTAAAGTGTGTTCCTTGGTGTATAGCTCTTTGGACATGTAGGTCATTGAGTTGGGCTTTGGTTGACCTAGATCCACAAAATTCTTCAGAACAGGCATGGTTTGGGTTTTTTCTCCCTCTAAGAAAAACTTGTTGTAGCTTTGGGTTGTCTAAAATAAAGCTACTACATCAACTACTGGTATCATACTGTGGAATTATGGGATTCTGGAAGGGGTCTTGAATCTCATGGGGGTACTCTGTATCCACTTATATAAATTGCTATAATTTAAATGTCCAGTTTTTATTTGAATAATCATATCTTAAAGGAAATACTGTAAATTCCTTATATCACGCGAGTACTTTATTCTGCTATCTTGCTGTTTTGTATCAAATCGTGAGAATATAAAATCACAATCGCTAAACTCGTTACCTTATTTCTTATTGTTCTCAAGTCTGAAAAAATAATGGCGAGCTTCTAAAATCCGCGAAGGGTACTTCTCACAATTTTACACGGATATTAATTCCTCGCGTTTACCGTAATTAGGAATTTACAGTAAGATATCCTCCACAAATCTGTAAAAGTGGAAAATCCACAGAAATTGTTAAAAATTTAAATGATTCCACTATATGTATAAATGAACTACGACTGCTCGTGTTATGTATATGGTTGTTGTTTTTGAGAGAAAAGAAACAAAAAAGTGAACTGTTCTGTTGTGTAGTTGGATGAGAATGATACATTTATTGCAGAACTTGCATGCATTCTTGTATAAATGGTTTCCCATTTATAGAAATAATCATGTTCTACTACAATATCTGTCTCCTAAGCTCTTATATCAACATGAAAATACACACACTGCAAACCATGACCATGTTGTCACCTGATGAAGATGACTGTTTAAAAAAATAAGTCTTTTCTTTCTAATGAGGCCTTACCCTCGTCCTCATTGGCATGGGCATGTACAAGAAACCTTGCTGTGGAAATATTTGACTGCATTTTAAATGTCAAAATGGACTTTTTGATATTAGATTTTTACAGAAAACGAGTAAAGTTTCATTATGATTAAGTTGAAATAAAATTATATTTTATTTCAAGTTATATCAAATCTAATTTTATGTATTTTCATGCAATGGTTGGTTGTTTAATTATCAGCTATTTTGCCTTTGATTAATCAAGCTTAACTAGAAAAATTGATGTCATTTAAACACAATGCTTTGTTTCTATTTTTTTAGATTAACGCAATAGAAAAAATAAACCATCTTCAAAGAGGCGACATCCCCATGAACAGCCAAAATGACTTGATTGACTGATAGCAGTAGAGAGAGGATATAGATTCTTGTAACTCTAATGACTATGTGTAACTGCGTTCACTTGTTTTTAATCTCTTGATATCCTAGGCTATTCATTTCTTTAGCTTTGTAAATTTTTTTGTTTTTATTTATGAAAAAGTAAAAATGTTAATATTGCCATGTATTGTTTCAAAGGATTTCTTTCGCATGTTGTTTCTGAAGTCCTTTGAAATAATTGTATAAGAAACAATAGTCTTGATATTGAACATACCCCAGAAGGAACGGAAAAGAAGATGGACTGATTTTTTGTGGAGGAAGTAGTTCCAATGATTTAAAGTAAACTGTCAACAATTGTTCAGTATTTCGGGTGGAGTAAACAAAATGGAGGGTTTTTCATTGAGATCATCTTCTTCCACTGAAGACAGTTTAGGTGATAGGCAGCAGTCTATTGCTTTATATATCTATCAATGTATGCATCCAAGACTATGTGTGATATGACTAGTCCTTATAGACACAGTAAATAAACTTGGCCAAATCCTTGCTCTTTGTTGGCGTTGTGTTTGTAAGAATTATTTCCCTTTGACTGCAGCTGATCTTTTTGTTGGGTGTATGTACATAAAATATATGCGCATTTAATTGAAAAGGAAGGCTGGGTGGTTTATAATTAAGACTATATTATAATCTCCTTTACAAGGAGAGCTTTGTAGAGAAATATAGGAAAATGATCTTTCAAAGCTAAATATTTAAAGAATTTTTTTTAATTAAATGATAGTTTGTGGCTTAAAAAATCTTTAAAAATTCGGTAGATCTGTTTGATGTATAATTTGTTGGCCATCCAACCAACATGAAGCCCATGGGCCACATCGCTCACCTGAACAACAATAGACATGATTCAGATAAAATCAGCTTTATGGAGTCATAAAAATTATACAAAATATCTGAACAATGTCGTTCAAAAGATCCTGTATAAAAAAAAAGTTACCCTGCATATTCTTATATTTATCATTGAGCCCCTTTGTAACAGGATGAATTTACAGTCATATCACATTTTGAGCATTGCAATTCTCGAGAAGATCATGAACGTCTGTTTATATATATAAAATTTAAACCTACATTAAACTAATCGAAACAATTTTAAAAGAATCGACAATATGCAAAATGCTTGCACATAAGTAAAACCATATAATTATAATAACATTGAGTTTTTGTGAATAATTTTAAAGTTTTCCTTCGTAAAATTGGACCCCCCAATGTGATGTGACCCAACCCTAATCCTGAGGAATATGATTTTGACAAATTTTAATCTACACTATCTGAACTGACTAAAGTTACAACTTTGTTTTAGAAGATGATTTTTAAAGTTTTTCCCCACTAACCTACCCCCGGGGATCATGCTTTGAATAAACTTGAATCTTCCCTACCTGAGGATTCTTCCTCAAGAGTTTCAGCTTTTCTGGCTAAGCGGTTTCGGAGAAAAATATTTGTTAAAGATTTACTGTCTATATTTCTATGTAACTCTCCATTGTACCCCCCCCCCCCCCCCCCCCCCCCGGTGATCATGATTCACACAAGTTACAGCTTTTCCAGTCAACCAGTTTCAGAAAAGAAGATTTTTAAAGATTACTTCTATATATTACTTTGTTAAATTTGACTTTCCATTGTGGCCCCAGCCTACCCCCGGGAGTCATGATTTTCACAACTTGGAATCTACACTACCTTTGGATGCTTCCACATAAATTTCGGCTTTCCTGGCCAAATGGCTCTTTAGAAGAAGATTTTTGAAAATTTCTCATTAATCTTCAATAATTTCTAATTATCTCCCCTTGGAAAGGGTGTGCTCCTTAATTTTCACAACTTTAAATTCCCTTTGCCAAGTTTGGTTGAAATCGGCCCAGTGGTTCTTGAGAGGATGTTGAAAATGTGAAACGTTTACGGACAGACGGACGACAGACAAAATGACTCATGTGATCAGAAAAGTTCACATTATTGAGCCTTCAGCTCGGGTGACCGAAAAAGATAAATGAAAAAGGGAGAAACAGAGGTTGACAATAAGGAAATCCACTTTTATGATGTAAGGTACAAGGACAAATACGATGCTGCAGAGTGGGAGGATATGAGTTTTATCACTTGAAAGGAATTTACTGTTGGCAGTGGATGGACAGATGCAGATCGTTGACATTTGATATAAGCCTTTATTTATCTTAACGCCTACACAGTTTTGCAGATGTTTGCCCCGTATCGTAATGAATTGTAGCTTCACAGAGACAGATGAACATTTAGAAATACAATCCCCTGGGCTGAAACAACACATGTATCACTTATCAAATGTTATTTCCGTCGAATGTGTCTGAGTATGTTGAACATGGATTGAGGGATAAGGTTGACGTGCTTTTTGGGGGGCACTAATCAAAGAAATAACATTTTATAAAAGTTATCCAATATAATCCAAAAGTGGGACTTGCTCTTGAAGTGACGACTGTTTTTGCGTTGATGAGACATGCTACAAAGGCGATATTTACAAATAGTTTAAATTTGAGTATTTCAAGAACAATAAAAAGTGTGAGAATAATGTGGCCAGACTGGACATTTTAACACCATTTACACCATGCTGTCTTATTAGTGATAATATAACAAATCGGACGGTAGTTCAACTTATTTCGGCAACAGTTGTAGATACATGTATTACGTAATTCATTTGAAGCAAATTTTCATGAAAATTGTAAATTATTTGATTGTCCTATAGAGAAATAAAGCAACTTGATATTTACGTGTATACATCCAGACACGTCATATCCCCGTCTTGTTTGAATTCAGTATCAAATCAATTTATTGACCAATCTTGAAGCAATAAGAATATCGTACGATAATGTGAATAAACACATATATACAAGAGGGGGTATAAACGTGATGATATGTAATTTCATTGAACTTTTATGAAAGAAGGTGCCCATTAAAAATCAAACAGTAAAAAGAGTCACTATTTAGAATAACTTTAAAAACAAATGCTTTTTCGGTATTAACTAGACTAAGTCGTAAAACATCTCAAATTCCATCTTCGCCAGCAAAGGGTTTTCGGTCCACTTCGCTCCGGACCGAAAACCCTTAAATTGGCTGGCGAAGATGGTCAAATTCTGGAATACAGAACATGTTTCTTAATTACTGCAGCTAATGCGAGAGACCATTAATAAAACACATTACGAATACTTACTGAAATTATGCTTGGGATTGGATTATATAATTGGGCTTATTTTTGGGACAAAAAAAACACTATTCATCTTTGCCTTAAAAAAATTTTTTTGAAACTATTTCTTTTTAAATTTATTCATTAATATTATTTAAAATAATTTGTTTCATCTTTGTTAAACATTTATAAATGCTTTTTCAATTTAAAAAAAATCTACAGATGAAAATTGTCGATTTCCCGATCAGTTTCGAACTCATGACTTATAGATCAATTTAATCGAACGCTGTAACTATAAACATGCGTTATGCTGTTTGACAAATATATATTCCTGAAAGCTATACAGTTAAATAATGTAATTGTTTGACAGGTGAGCGATGTGGTTCACGGACCTCTTGAATCGATGACTAAATGTCAGTGGTGATGCAGAAGGAATGGCTATTTTTGTAATTTTTAAATAAAATACATACCTTATTTTTCTGTAAGTAAACCAGAACAATTATATATATAAATCGTACATGCATTTACAACAGAAGCATTGTATCCGAAGTGCCATCTATTAAAGGCAGATAACTGTGAGGGGGAATTCTCGACAATCAGGAAGGACATAGTCTACTCGTTCAGCACTCTTGCGACTTGGAAGTACCCGCATAGTAGCGGGTATTATATTTAAAATCCTTTCGAAAGAAAGGTACAACAACTTTATGCACAACATCGATTTTAAAAACTATCTGTCTGTGATAATCTGCTTTTCGGATTTGGGGGAGAGAGAGAGAGTCTGTCCACATGTCCGTCTATCTACAAGTATAGAAAAAGGAACCCGGAATATACGTACATGCCCCACGTTTTGTGACACTACAGTTACAGTTGCTATCTACCTAAAATATACATACAACCCTCCTAGTATCTACAAGGCCTTGGGTTGTGCTAAGAGTTTAAATAGGTTTTTTTTTATTACTTGTACAAGGTTATATACGTAGAGAGGATTAAGCTGTGCAACATCCGAGCACTTTAGAAGTATTATGTCGAAATCCATTTTCATTCCGTTTATAACTTTTGCATGAACATTACAACTGTTCAAAGAACAACTGCAAGAAATAGAATCTCACTCGCTACCTTTCACCTAGTGATGGTGCACTTGTCTCAAACGACGTACTGGTTCTTTTCTCTGTCTGTCTGTCTGTCTCTCTCTCTTTCTCTCTCTCTCTCTCTCTCTTTCTCTCTCGTTATGTCAATGTGTCTTTCATGGACAAGTTCAGAATAAATATAAATATTAAAGCAGTGTTTGACATATCTTTATCATGCCTTCCCCCATCCCCCCTCCGTATATCTCTACAAAAGGTGTCATGTGCTATTGTAGAGAATTGTATTTGGAGTATGACCTTCCCCTGACTTTGAGTTCACCGTTTCTTGATTTAAAGTTTGCTCAGTCTCAAAAGAACTGTTCAAACTTCAGTTTAAGATACGTATTGATAGAACAATTTAACTATGTCTTCGTTGTCTTGCCTTTTTTAACTATGACATTGCCTATTATATGTTTATGTATCTTGACTTTGCTATTTCAAGTGCTTTTCAAATATTTTTAAATGTTGAACAATGCTTGGTATCAATATTACCAATGCAACGATGTACATACTGCGTTTCCGATATTGGGGTTGCCTATAAACCTCGACGTTTCCTAAATTTGTATTTAAATGTACAATGCACATATGATTTTTATTTCAAATAATCTATTCAATTGATATACTTTCACCAGATTTAATTTTATTGAAACAGATTAGGAATATAAATAGGTATATACTAGTACATGTATTTAAAGCGAGACATTGGTTTACAATGTACTATGAACTGACCACCTCCATTTTCGACCTCAAAGAGACTTGTATGATCTCCATATGAGCAATGATAATTCAGTCAATAAATAAATGATCTATTAACTTAAAAAATTATTTTTCAAACCTTAAAACCTCATTGTATACAAACCATATCGAAAGACTGCAAGGCGGACTTTTTTGGAGGGAATAGAGATGGGACGATATTGATATTGACCAATGTTTTACACTTCTAACATGTTTTTTTTCCCGCAAACAAAACTGTCTTGTAAAGTATTTAGAAAACAATCTCTCCTTTCCGTCTTTGTTTGTGTTGGGGGTGAGTGGAAGTGCTGTAACGACACTGTAAAGGGCAGCGACTTTCATTCGATACGCCTTCAGCCCTATCCCCCTCTCTCCTCTGCTCTGTCAGAGAGGTTCTCGGAGTCTCAGGGGCCCTTACCGTCGACAAAAAAGTAAACACGTTGATAATTTGTTTATCACATATATCAATTCCTCCACTTCAAACCTGCTTATTTCAAATCTAAACTCTTTTTCTCGCTCGCTCCTCGCCTTTCAAAGAGATGACTCATTTTCATCTGCATTATCTAATGACGATGGAATGTTTCAGGGATTTTTTTTTCAAAGATAGATGAAAATAACAGGCTCTTTTTTTCTGGCGTTTTATTCACTCAACTTGCCCTATCACTTGCAGTTTTTTGAAGTTTGAGTTTATAGCCAATTTTCTAATAATAGAACCAGCATACATTGGTTGCGATGCTCATCAAAATATAGAAGTCAAAAGAATCTTCCCTCCTACGATCGGATGAGATAAATTCTTTGTGGGGTGTACCTAGATTGGCACTTTAGTGTATAATTGTAATCGCAGTAATAAAAAAGATATTTGATTTATTTGATAAAGAATGAGAACATAATCATTTGAATGGAGTAACGCTATGATAATTTCGTGTTTGTTTGATAAACTATTATTAGGACCTTTTGACATAGCGTGGCCAATTATCACATTACTCCGATTATGTCAATAGTGTATTCTATGAGCAGAGACTTGTATTGGCAAAAAAGATGTTAAAATACAAAACCTTATCGCAAGTTTCTGACAACCATTTCCCCCGTAAATCCTTGCTTTTGGGCGATCTTGCTATCGCAATTTTATCATTGTTTGGATTTCGGTTACAAAGAGGCGGATTTAGAATATATTTCACTTGTATGTTTCATTGTGAAATTGTTTCATGCTCAAATATTATTAAATAAAACATTATTTTCAAAACGAACACTTTATATTTCGCAATTTTCCCGAATTTTAACCATACATTTGTAATTTGTTAATGTAAAGCATCAAATGTACGTGTATATAATTATGGTACCATTTAAACACGTTCTATAATGATACATTTTGATGTGAAGTCATCGAGTGTTGCAGATAAAAATACATAAATGTATACTGAGCTAAAGTTTCCATAAATAAATGTACAAACTGCATATGCTCCCATTCGCAGCAAACTACATCTGCATATACAAGTATAATTATACGTTTTCAAACAATTTAGTGTACACACATTAACAAGGCTACTTGACTTGTAACAAAGAACAATTACTTTTGGGTTTTTTTTTTAAAGATCTATATTTAAAACTGGGAGAGGATTATGAAAGTTTTACAACAAGAATGGCTGCAGCAATGACCCGCAATTTCTATTGTGTCTGCAGATTTGCGCGTATTCAGCTTGATACTTGGCAAAGGAGTACATTAAATTGGCATAGGGTTCAAAGAGGCATTCTTAATAGAACGCATTGTTTATCACTGGGTAACCTTTTCTGGCTTCCAAAAGGCCACAAGAACACTTTTTTGAAAAAAGAAACCACGACCTTGCGTCTGGAAATTAACCCGATATGCACCAAGTGCAGCTCTATGGAGTCTAATACAAAAACCGGCTTTGCCGTTATTTAAACATTATAGAGACGGACATCGGTAAGAATCGCTGATGGGAGCCATTATTTGTCTAGATAACGTAGCGTTGTGTTAAAATGTTTGCTGTAATCAATGTTATATATAATGTTATTTTTTCTTGCAATATCTTATGATGCGAACCGGCTTGTGTGAACATTCTAGTGCAAAATTTCTCACACAAATACGAAACTATCGCAAAACATATGTCAGAATAAAACAAAAAGCAGCGTGGTTTTCTTTTTTTCTCTCTCTCTTCTTTTTTGGTGACTGACCTCTCAGACGAAATGCATGCACGTGCTGGCAGATCAGCTACAGATGTCCAGACAGGAGCAAGAATTATTAAATTAAAGTCCTTAATTACTTTAATTTCATAAAGGGTAATACGCTTTTCTTCACTCACTATTAAGGTGGTATGGAACTTATATCGACATTAATGTGGAAAAAAGTACATTATTATCAAAATACTTTCACAGCTAGGTTTAGAATTTTCAAATTTTGCAATATTTAACCAAAAAATTTTTGTGTAAAAAATTTGGAAAGGATCTCTAGTGGGATTCGAACTCAAGATTTATAGATTCAATGTGAACGCTCCGAACTATTGCGCTACGTTGAATTATTAGGTGACAATTTTGGGAAAGAAAATATTTATAAAATCATACATGTACTTTATTTATTGTTTATTTTGATAAATAGTCCGCCACAATATTGAGGTGTCCCATACCACCTTAAGATTGGAAAGAAGCGAGTTAGTTAGTTAGTCGATTCTTTGTACATACATGTATTTAAATTAAGGATGTTCTGCATGGGACGGGAAGCCGCGCGATAGTGCATTATGATTCTTCAATGCTGAATTAAAATAAATTATTTATGAAATAGAATTAAACGATTGTGATTACATGAACGTTTACAAGCTTTCGTAATATTCTTAACCAGCTCCCCTGACAAATCAAAACAATATTTTGAATTGAAAGACAATACTTTTAATACATATAAATCATAAAGTTTCATCCAAACACTCTCAAGTATTCAAACCAACCATCCTAAGCGTGAAATTGACATTATTGTGGTAGTTCAGGCACTTTAGTGAAATATGTATGAAGTAATTGAAAATAATTTGAAAGAAGAAAACAAAAAACCCATTTCTGTTATGAATAATACCAGATCCTATTAATTAAATAGGAAAATGAGAGAGAGAGAGAGAGAGAGAGAAACACTCCGAGGTCGTTTGCGCGGTTTTTTCTCGCTATAGAAGTTTTCTTTGGAATTTTAATAGTGTCAATGGTACAAGAGCTAACATGAATCGGATTATGCAAGGTCGTAAAACACCAGTGGGCTGGTAATTTTCATTACAAAATGGCGGGGAGTTGATTAACTAATCATTTGCATCTTTCACAACAAAGTTCTCCAACCGACATAAAAACTGACTTCTCCCCAGTTCGCGCGCGCGGGAAAGTAAAATCTGATATGATATATACAGATAAAAACTACGCGTTTTCTTATTAGTAAAATAAAGATTGTAGTATATCATTAGATGAAACAGAAAATTCCAGCGATGATGTTGAGTGAGGTTTGGCAATATGACAGTTTTTGGACAACCTGTCATAGGAAATACAACTAAAATCGCCCATTTGTCACTTTCTTCGCAGAAAAAAATGTCAAATGTTTTATTTGTTTTTCAAAACAAATGTTCTTTTTTAATCGATTTTGGCGCACATGCATACATCGTCTGATAAATCATATGGCCAGGAATTCTCCTTGAATTCCACAGGAATTATCCCAGGCATTTTCTTAACATAAATCTGCCATTGCATATACAGTTCTATAGATAGTTATTGTGTATCATTCTGGTTTATTTACTTCAACGCTAAGAATGCTGCTGTTTAGGACCATATCATTTTTTTCAGTTGCCCCCGCAGACCCAATGTTATATAATTATCCATTGCCTCTTACTCTTCATGACGTAACACTTCCGGTAATTGTGAAAGACATTGCTTATTCCAGAGCATCTTTTTCAATTAAAGTATTCTGGAAAAGCAGCACGTGTGCATGTTTCCGAGCATTGACGCGTTCCTTATGCTTTTTAATAGGTGAAAGCAGTTTCCGGAACATGCACTGGTATGGCTGTAAGAAATTGTATTTTAAAATTCTTCAGTCTTATTTTAGCAACGTGATTTTCACACTGTTACTCAAAGGCACTTTAAAATCTGGAAACATTCTACAGAAAATGGCAAAACTTTTTAAAAAAAATCTAAAATCCTGAACGTTAAAGTTCTTGCATAATATTTATTTATATCAGGTGGGTTTTTGTTCCTGTGAATTAAAGTACGAACACTTGCGGTCAAGATCGAGATGTTGAAATTTTAATCTACCGTGACAAGAAAGGAGTTCTTCCATCTGGCGAAGTAGATGTTGCATAAGTTTTTCATCCCATTCTCAGTTTGGAGGCAGGCAGCTAGAACGACCAGTGAAATCACATGAAAAGGAAACATTTTAACGAGACCGTAGTGTGAGGGGAAAGTTAAGTGGTTCGAATAATGAAAAGCACGAGGACAATAAAAGAAGGAAATAAAATGGGGGAAATGCTTATATAGAGCAGACTTTTTCATTCAGAAAATGACCCCTCATTCTTGCGAGCTAAAATACTTTAACACTTTGATCAACATCCATATAATCTGTGGTTTAACCGTATAGACACAAAGAATAATGTTCGCAAAATCTCTAAATTCGTGAAATATTCACTAAACCAAACAATCTTCTTTCATTTTCCCCCCTTATTTTAAAAATAAAATAAAATAATAAACCATCATGATGAAAACTCCCCTCAAGCAAAATGTTCAGATTTTCTCACGAATCTGACGAATGATGTATATATTCATAACTGTTAAGGGGGCTACCCATCCACTCAAACAGCCACGAGAAAAGAATTTTCTGTTCGTGACAATTATTTGGCGTGTCAAAAGCATGTAGTGGAAAAAAAAAATATGAAAATTGGATACAAATCAACAGAGAATCTAAGGTCAAAAATTCACGAGAAAAAAAGCCGCATGGTTAATGGAATTTGAGAAGTAAAGGTTGGCAAAGTGGAAGATTTGCATTTATATGGACCCCATGTGTACTCTTAAAAAGAGGGAGGGGAACTCTGAATTGTTCCTCAAGAGCCAAGGTATACCCTTAGATTTGAATTCTAATTACTATCTATAGCCCTAGAGATTCAAAATAGGCAATGATGCGATAGAAAAAAAATCGAGTAATTGGGTATCCTTGGTAGAAGAAGATACGTATGAGGAGAAGGAAGCCATTGTATTTGGGGACTAGGGAGAGACACAAATATACAGCCTGCAGGTCAATAGATTTATCCAATGACATATAATTAACAACTGAAAAGGTGAAAACTGGGAACCTTTTTTGGGATGCATGGGCTTTTTTTCCAGAGAAGGAGAAACGCATATAAAGGCTTCAGAACCACCTCTATCTGAAATTGTTTTCGGTGTGTTTGAAAACAAAATACAAACACTTTACTTTTAAAATCTAATGGAAGAATATTTGGCTCTCTAATAAATAGTGTCCAGCTGGCTAGATCGAAAGAATTCACCTTCATTGTATTTTTATTTATTCTTAAAAGCACTGACCACAAACTATTTGCCAAGAATAAATAAAGAATGGAATTTTCATTGAGTTTAATAATCCGCCAGTTTATTTCCCAGGCAACGTCATATCATGGACACCAAAAATCCCCCATACATTTATTAAATAAAATCTTAAAACATCTATTGCATGCTTCTATATTACGGTTTATTAAAAGGGGTCGCCAAGTAATTTATTAGATGGTCGGTAGGATTAGGTTTGTCAATGGAATTTCAATTTAACCCCCTTTTTTCAGGTTTTAATCTTTTTGAAGGATCCTATTGTCCCGTTTTTGACAGAGTTTTAACCTCTTCGCCCCTCCTTATGCTAGTGTCTTTTCTGAATGCATCAAAGAAGTGTCCATTCATTGGTGTCAATATAATGCAAAAAAGGGGATAAAAAAAATCTTCAAAAGGCGGCTAAACGTATCAAAATTCGTAAACCTTTCTCGGCTCTTCGTGTCGAAATAAATCCTTATGAACAATGCTTTTGTTGCTAAGGTTTCGCAAAGAAAGTAAACAACGCTGATTTAATGACAACGAGATAATATATATTGCAAGGTCTGCAGCAAGGGGGCTACTTTTCTGTCTCGCTATTTCTTAATCTGATGCACTATCTGTAATCATAGTACCTCGGGAGGCGGATATGCATTTCTTGCGCAACAATCGGCTCAGTGTTGGCAGGATCTCGCGCTCGTGATTCACCCGAGCTCAAATCACGCCTCATCTTCCCCACCTTTCTGACACCAAACCGATGCATGCGCGACTCGTTGCTTCTTGAATAACAAAGGTTCTAGTCATTTTAGAATCTGTTTCTTGAGATAAGACAGATGTAAAATCAGATATGCTGGAATCGTAAAACAGACGGAACATTCAGATCTGTGTTTCATTGATACAAGGAAATATCAAAGAGGCATCTGATATCTATGAAATATTTCCACATTCTTTCATAAATTACCCTTCTTCCGGTAATAATATCTCACATTTGTTATTCATATCTGTCTTTGAATCTATTGTTCATTCATTGTACTTTAACATTATGATAAGTAAAGGAATGTTATTACTCTGGTATTTTTTTCTTTTTTATGAATGATAATAATAATAATGTAATTTCACTTTGACCGAATATATAGTGAAAACACAGAAAGTGTAATGGTGTTAGTGATAATCCAATCAGAGTTGAAATGCTCTCACCAAGATTTACACTAATTTTCGCAAACGTTATCAGAAAAATCTCGCTTCATTTTCCCCCGAATTTTACTGCACGATAATTAGATCCACACAGCCTCTCTCTTGTTTTTATTCAAACGGACGCTAGGCTGGAATTTTTTGAAGCATGCATATCAAAAGTACTCGGGTCTTTAATTTGTTAAACCTTTATAAGAGGTCCAACAATGAAACCAAATAAACACAACGCACAGTTTTCGGTTCTGATCATTTTATTTTTTTTAAACAAATTCCCGTACATATCTTTAAAAAAAAAGAAGAAGAGAGAAATCAATGCTGCATTGCATGAATGTTTTCACATTTTTACATGTACATTGTTAGTAAAAAAATAAATATCTGACATGGATACACGGGGTATTATCACAGTCGATTTTTACACACGTTAATTAATACATTAATCAATTTTTGGCAAGATTGTTGTGTACTTTACAGATTCGAATTATCACCTAACTTCTTAAATACATAAAAAATAAGTTTAAAGAGTGTGAGAAAAAAAAAACTTCGCAATGAAATAAAATCATCATCATTCAAAGGAAAAACATGAACATATAAAAAGAACACATTGAACGGTTTACGAACACAGCGCAAATCTCTTGCTAAGGTCAAATAAAATAAATAAACTCTACTAATAAGATGAACACAGTTTTGACGATTGGTGGCAGGACCTGGCGCTTTCCCCCCGAACAGCATCTTTCCTCAGACCACATCTGGAAAAGAACAAGGTCAAAGGTCAAACGTAAGATAAACAATAATTCATTTCCACCGAGATCTACACTTCGCTTCTATTTTCAATGACAATTTCGTAAAATAAATGTGGGAAAGTTTAGGAACCTGTCACAGGTAATCAATCTTATATAGAATGAGTTTCCAATAGCTTTTCTCGACCCAAAGAGATTAAAGTGACAACTCGAAGAAAAGACTCTAAATCTCCCCTGTCCATTCTAAATCTATAAAAGTCATTTTCTACACAAAATTCTTCCACGTTAAAGGGATTAGGATGAATTTAAAGGGTATTTACCTTTCCTGAGTCATTATGAGATGCAGGGATAAATGGACATCGATTCTAGGGTCAGAGGGTCACTCGGGCCCTGGTTGCTGACCGGTATTATTCGTGGAAGCAGCGGGGGCCACAATCAAGCAGGAAACAGATTAGGGTCCGTCACTTCAGTCCGGCCTCAACACCAACGAAGGACCCTTCTTGCACACATTTAAGTGACAATCTTTACGCGGTCACTACATCGTGTGATAAATGATTTTCGGATGTGTGAACTGTGGGGGAAATGTTCAAAACCAAGTCTTTTGTAATGTTAAACCCCCAAAGTGAATTGAAAACACTTTTCTGCCTGCATATATTAATGTCAGTGACCAAGCACTCGCACACACACAACGAAAAAAAAAAACGTAGTCATGAATATACATAAAGGCTATAAATGCAGTCTCTATAAACACGGTTATTTTTTTCAATTAGTAACGTTTTTGGACGGTTTTGAAAAAAAGTACACTCTTGTCTGGAATGTACTTGAATGAGAAAAGTCACTAAGGTTATTGAAGTTCGAAATTAACTCCACAGTGTTTGTTTTTTGGTCTTTTTTCACAAAAATTGTCAAACATTTTCATGTGGCGGGGCCTTGAAATACACATAGTTGGTCGAGGAGGATGATACAGTTTGTCCGCTGTTGTCATCACTTTCGGTCGACAATTCGCAAGGAGCAAGGAATGGCTCGACCCCGCCGGCCAGTAGAACCACTCTATTTGACGTGGCACCGTAGTTGTCACCACTGTCATCATATGACGTAATCATGTGTTTCTTTAGACGATCACGTGATGTCATCCGTGGTGTTAGGACCATTGGCGTTTCCGGAGCAGACGAACAAAGCTCTGAAAGAAGAAAAAAAATCATTTTTAATAAATAAATAAATACATGTCATACTATGCTCGACATTACAAGACAGCATTTTTACAAAAAAACCTTTAAGGCCTTTGTTTAAAAAAATGCAACAAAATTGTTTGAATTGTGAAAAATATTTTTCAGAAAGTTTCGAGTTACATCCATCTTATGACGAATGTGTGAGAATCCTTCAGAAAGACAAAGAAGCCACCGGAGTTGATTCAACTTGATTGCGGAGAACTGTTACAGTTCTTTGTTTTATCTGCCAGTAGCAGCAAAACCCCCCAGTTCCGATCCCCCGATAACGTTTCAATTATCTTGTCTGAGATAGACGTTTCATTCATGTGCATCAAATTGTCCAACACATTGCATAGCTCTCCGCAGTTATCTGAACACAACATGACGATGATCTACCCGTAGATACAACCATAGAGTGGGGTTTCCTTGTTTAAAGTTTGACTTCTCATTTGAAAATTTTATGAATGCTAATGTGCATGCCATATACCAGTATATCAATGTTTGGAAACTGAACCAAAATTTGAAAAAATATTTTTCCCTACAGGTTTTAAAATAAAATATACAGTGTGTATTTTCTTGATACAAGTATGACTATCAAATATCTTTTTTCCTTAAGAAATGTTTATGCGGCCTGCAGGACAGACGTCAATTGTTTACACAAACGTCTCTGGTTTTTCAGCACTATACACATAGACTTGCTGTATTAATATAAGAACTTTTAAAGTTTCTCTCGTTATCAAAGCATAAATATTGCTTGTAATTTAAAAACACATTTAAAGCTTTTTAAAAAAGTCTACAATAATTTTGCCCATTTTAAAACAATTTTTAAAAGTTTTTTGAAGATTAAATTCTGAGGCAGTATTTGGTTGAGTCCTGGACGAGTCCTCATTGTCGTCGTCACGGCTGAGTTGGTCTGATTTGTAAGGAGTCAGGGTTGCCTGTAAGGTCAATCCCAGTCTCCGGTTACAACAATGAGTTACTAACAAGGACAAGAATGTTTTAATTGCCCAATTGTCTCCCTTACTGTCCAGTTATCTCCCTTTGTGATGCATTAATTTGTGGAGTTTTTGAAATTTCTTAAATACTTGATATACTAAGACATAATTATTGTATTAATTATCTTTAACACGCTAGCATTTAAAAAAATCTTTTTCTTTTTATTCAAAACTTATACCTACATAAAGTCACGTCAGTTTACATGTATAATGAGGAAATGCGTAATTCTAAAGACTGGCGTGTTGGAGAAAAAAAATGCAATTTAGAAGATACTTGTAGAAATTGAGCAACCCTTAATCGCCATGTGGCGTTCGTATAATCTTGAAGCACTGCTGCACATATTTTGATAATGATGACGGTACAGTCATAGTTATATACCGCATACCATTAGCAAAATCACATCAGCGGAAGCATTTTTGTGTCAGAGAGAGATAGACAGAAAAGAGCACCGTTTGTTACCATCTTCAATCCCACATTTTTGCACCATTACAAGTAATCCGAGATCTCTCTAATCTCTTTGATGCAACTTTGTACGAATGTTACAAGCAATGATCGAGACTGAGTCACATTTGAAGGGGCTTAGTTGTTGGGGCTTTTTTAAAAATCATTTAAAAACAATGTTTTCTTTTAAGTCACTCAGATATACAAATCAGATGACATGGGTTTAAAAATTATTATCACATTTAAAAAAAATCAGAAATATTTGAGTTACCTGGATAATAGATCAGTTCTTTTTCCTCTCTATTTTTGCGACAGATGAAGCAGTAGATGGTGATGTAGATAATAATGATGAGGGACACGAAGGACAGAACCCCAACCAGCGCCATGGCCAGGGTGTACCACCTCTCGTCAGTGACCATCTCTACGGGGACGCTCCCATGGGTCTTGGTGGCCTCGAATGACCCGTGGGAGGAGATCGAACCGGTGACCAGTACTTTGGTGGTTTCGTTATCCGCTGGCAGGAGATTGATGACTGGGGCCTGATGAAATGTGTCGAACTCCAGGAAAGGTCCACAGACGGTGTCGGCGTACGGGGAACAGGGGACCCGGATGATGGTGTTGGATGCCCCACACAGGGTACACGGACTGCATTCCTTAGAGTCTGTGTCGAAGTATTCGTTGACCGAACATTCGGTGATATCGTTTTCAGCCATTGCCAGATTCACCGCACTTAAACACACCAGTAACAAAGAGTAATCCATTTTTATTTGATGTAATGTTGAAAACTCTGCTTTCCCTTAGACAGTCTGAAAAAAGTAAAAAAAAAAAAATGAATATTAATATAGTACACAAATCACAGTAAACTTTTATGAATTAATTTCAAAAATTAAAATTTGAAATTGAACTAGTACCTCGACCGTTAGGATTTAAATGATTAGGATATAGCGTGGGAACACAATAACCTGCTCTTTTCTCAATGAACGTTTTTCTTAATCTGAATACACGTTAGCGACAGAAGGCCTTTTCGACTCAATAAATACGAACTCCGCCCTATCTCTCACTTCTAGCCAATCGGTTTCAAGCGCTGCCCTGGAATGCGAAGGCCCTGTGTGTATTTCGACTGGAAGAAAAAGCACACCTGAATCTCATTCATGCTTTGTTCACCTGTATCAGCGATTTCCAGCCAGTGTCAACAACGATGTTAAACGAATGTAAAAAGATTCTTAATTGTATGAATGTAAAGCAATCTTTGAAACTCATACATCATTGTTGTATAGAATAACAATTATACTCTAGCTTGACAGATTCTTCCGCGACTTAGATTTTTTTAATCGCCCTATCCAATAGCCCGGACCAAACGCAAAAACTGTTGTACATAAAAAGAGAAGGTCATACACTTGATCCATTGCGTCCAGACACAAGACCTAGCCCTGCTTTTCTCACCTGTTAAGTCTATTTCAGATTCAATTAAATAGTCTGAAATTAATTTGGCCGTTGGTGACAACACTTGTTTTTGCCAACATTTGCACTGTGTGGACCCACAGTTTCACTTGTAGCGGAAATGTTACAGCTCCCAAATACAACCGTATGTTCATGGTTTAACATGCTATTTTATGCACATTGATTCCACGTGACATGGGTTAACTGTCGAGGCATATCAGTCTGCAAGTTCAATTTTTTCACCCAAACTACAGAATGGTACAACTAAACTTTACAACATCTAAACATGGTTGTCATCAGCAATTCTTGAAACATGGACAGAAATTCTCTTTTCTGCTTATTTGAATAATGTGTTTTTGGTTCAGAAAAAATAGTCAAGGTTTTCTACAACAACACAGGTGGCAAGTAATGAAGTCTGATGGCTCATGTTATAACACAATGACAAGCATGCATGTTGATAGAAGAGAAAACCTCAACGGTTTTCCTCCGACTGAGTTCTCTGTATTCCTATGATTTCGGCATATTAATAAACCTTTGCTGTATCACTGATTCTGCAAATATTTGTCTGATCCCTTGCTCCTCGCCGGTGGTCTGTACATTTGTTGTCAAGGGCGTTGCTGAGTTTGATCGACTTCAAAGCGCCAAGATGACCCCGAGTCGTTCATCATCCACGGACGGTTATATTTCTCCGCAACATTATCGTGTGTTTTGGGGTTTTTAACATTGACCAGTACACAGTTTAAGACATATCACTAAAGAGTCTTATTAACGTTTTTATTTGTTAAATAAATCATTGTAACGATCGCTGAACATGGTGACATGTGTTGGTCAGACTGGCCGGATATTTGGTACCGTTACGTAAAGAGATCGTGACAAACTATAGACAAGTAAAAAGGAAATCTTGTTATTCAAGTGTAACGTTTTGAGTGGCCTATATGCTTTGAAATTATTAGAAAATGTAGTTTCATAACTTTTTTTGGTTACCTGTACTGTTGTCTAATAAATATTCATAATATCTCGTATCTTGCACAAGATCTATAATTAGAAGGGGTTTTCCAGTAGTCTTTAAAACACTGGGCGTTTAAAAAGCCGCTTATCATATAACATTGTAAAATCCTTGACTTATTCCGTAATTTGTTTTGCGTTATTTAAACATCGTTCCTCCAAGGGAAACATTGCTTCATTGCCAAGTTTAGACTTGTTAAAAGTCTGTATAAATCAAGCCCCTCACCTATAGATAAAAGGACCTTACTGTTTGTTTATGAGGTCGGCAATCGGCCCGTCTAGCAGACTGATTGACACTGTCATTCTCATCACATCGGGCTCGACACGGTGGCCCCGATATTGCTTTGCTCTTTATTATTAAAATGTCCTTAATTCACAAATATTTCTTGACGCACCTGTCGAGTGTTTATCTGTGTTCACGAGAACATGAATATAATGTGTTATTTTTTGTTTCGACACAACAGTTGGCATTCGAGAGCATTATATGAAATACATTTTTCGTGGCGGAAACGACCTGGTAGTAATTTTGCGATTATCGTTAAGTGCATTTACATTTTCTTGGAAAGCTACTAATTAGAATCCATCATGAATACATCAGAAAAAACTGAGGCCCCGACATATGGTAGACTGTGGGTTTTAATGTGCAAGAATGGTTTAAAGGAAGTTTGATGTTTACAAAATTTGTTTGAATATAAGAACGTTTTTTGTTTTAAAATGATCAACCCAATCTAATTAAAATTAGTCGTTCTGATTCCGCTATCGCTTCGAGAAGTGGTAGCAGATTCAGTAGTAACGGATCGGATTAGATTGTGATCGACCAAAACTAATTTGAAGTGTTTCCTCAATAACTTTAATACATTTTACTGATCAATGCTGGAAAATTAGATCATAGATACATGTATACGGCAAAATTGTCCTTTTGTAAAATTACTTTCAATGCAACCTGTTGTGTTCTCGCCTCACCAAATATTTACTATTTCCGCTAACTATTGTGTGATGGTGGATTTACAACTAATAAACAGCGAAATGTATTCAGCGGGTAGTACCCCTTGTTATAGTTAAGGGGTAAACAGTCCTCCATTATTTTTTTTCACCCCTCGAAATTGAAACGTCTGGTCCCACTAATTATACTAGGTGCAGATTGCAAATAATAGTCTGTCGGCACGTGCAGGGAACGCGACATCTGCCCTGGGTCGCCTGGGCAAAGACCAGCAGGTGGTACTTAGAACCGAAAAATTCTGCACGTACTATTTAAATTTGTTCATTACGTTAAAAAAGCCCCCCCCCCCCCAATAAATTCCAAAGTCATAGTGAAACAAAGCCCGGCATTGGGATACAATGTACTAATGCAATACTAGAATATGATGGTACCACTGCTTGACGCAGACACCAATTTCACGGGCGTCAATCAGCACTGTCATGAAATATCAGCACATCTGCCTTTGTCGAATGTGAAATATAGCAGCTGTCTCCCGGCACACAGCGTGCCGAATGGCGGTTCCCCCACGAGCAGAGGACGGGGAATGATGGATAATAAAGATAGCGGTAAATGTTCAGCAAATGGTCAGCCAACCCAAGATTCTTCAATTAAAGATTTTGATTTGTAAATTATAACCCATCGAATTTCTTTGATTTGTTGATGCATGGGCGACGAGCTATTTTTTCTTTAGTAATATTTATAATAGAAAGTACCACATTATAGAAAGCTTTGAACATTCTTTCAGTAAATTTGCCCCATCATCTTTCCAGGTCAAGGCTTTTGATCCGCCACCTTCTATAGTTGAGCGGGCCAGAAACCCCTTAACTTGGAAAGATGGTGTCATTTGTATCAAAATATACAAAAGTCTACTGTTATAACATTGTGGGTAGGTTTTTGCAGACAGTGTTTTGTTCACAATCTCAGTCAGCGGATGAGGTTTGGAATGGAACCAACAAAAATCTTCTTATTTGTACCAACTGTTGTACAGCTTTGGTCTTTTTACCAATCATTTTCAAGTACATGTAACTATTTGCTGTTGTGGAATAACTGCATAACTGCTGTGTTTTAATTGCAACTGGAATAACATGACAAATGTATTAAGAATTGGTCTACATGTACATGTATTTCTAATGTTTTTTACAATGAATATATTTTCGGTGTTTTTTATCGAACGTTTGTGTATAAATATTGCCTTATCTACATTCCATTTAACCCCCATAATCAGATTTGCTTCGTCAAATGAATCCTTGATTGCTCAACGGAAAATTGCCCAATCCATAACACATTGGGGAACGTCAAAGATAAGACGAAAAATTCACTTTGATGGACAAGGTAAATTCTAGATCATTGTATTTCTCAAAAAATAAATTCAACCGCAAACTGACATCATCATTACATGCGCTTTTTATCACAAGATATGGACTGTGGGAAATTTACGAAGAAATTTGTTCTTTTTTTTATGAAGATAAGTTCTTCACTTTTAAAACATCAAAATCGTTCTTTTACAAAAAGATTATTCTCTATTTTTTAACACACATTTTTCAATGTATTGAGATGTGTCGGTTTTATACATCAAAATCGCTCTCTTTCCTCTCTCTCTCAATCATTTACAAAGGGTCTTTCTTTCTTGCCGACTGTTAGTATCAACTCATAGCATTTAGGCAATACACAATCTATATGAATTACACAAATTGCGTGACAATTTTGACTGTTTTGGTGACATCATTCGTAGACGTTACGGGTGTTAATTCGATAACGTTGTTGTTACCCCCTGAAAAAGTGTGCAAAACACAAAGTCCCTCTGTTTCCTCACGTTACACACATCCGGACGGGGAGGGGTAAAATGGTCTCCTACGACCTTCAGGTTTAAAAAGTCGTCTGCCAAGGAGTTTATGTTGCGTGTACAAAATATGTAATTTGAATCAAGGATTTTGCTGTCGCTAAAATAAAAGATTGCAATCTCTCTTTTTTATTCTTTCATATGACCTTTCATCTCGGTTGGATATTGACAGCGGTTCGAGTAAAATGAAGTTATTAATTCATATAACAACGCCGATACCGATACATCATCACAAACAGAAACAAGATAGAGGGGAACCATAAAAATCTTCAAAACAAACAGAACCTTAACAATAGACCAAACAGTCTCTCTCGTCGCAATCAACCCCACTGATCTCTGGAGCCGTAAATTCAGTTTAATCGTATTTTAATCACAGACGTCCCGCTAGACGAGGGGTAAGCCAATGGTTTGTCTGTGTGTAATGGCGATTTTATGGCTGTCGGGCCGAAATGACGGATCGCAGGGACTATAATCATGTCATTTATCACAACATATACCCACTCGTTACCTTCGCCAAATGGAGGGACCTTTGACCATTTGTCTATCAGGAGGATATGTGTCCGACCTTGGATTAGTCGTAGTCTTGACTGATGAGTGCCCCCCCCCCCCACCCCACAAGGAACTCTCTTGGTCCCAAAGTGAGACACCTATTGAAATTTAATCTTTCTTTTCAATGTTCATTAGTTGTACATGTATTTTCAATGGTGTTTGCAATGGTGATATTTTGTCAAGTTATCTTTTACTATGGGCTTAAATTGAGTTGAAATTGGTCTTTGATTTGATCTTTTTTTTATATTGGTTAATGATTTTTAGTGGTGCTTGCAATGGTTTTATATCTTTTCCTTGGTACCAATTGTGACACTGAAATCGTATTCTAACCTATTCCATGCCATATTTATTAATCTTTCATTGGTGTCTGCAACGGTGTTATTTTATTGTTAAGTTATATTGGAATAAAAAACTTGAGACCATTTGGACAACGTTTACGCAATGTTGCAACCAAGATTACAAGTACTTTAGACATGCATTGTTGTATAATTGCCAGCATGATTTTTATTTAAACAGGAACTGAATATTACATTCATGTATATTACATATGATTATTCTTACATTAATGTGATGATAATAACAACAACAACAGAATAGAAGTCAGGAGAAAATACTTTCTGTAACTAGTATTTTTGTACTTGAAAAAGATTTGGTATATAGTGAGCAAATAACTTTTAGTCACCGAAACATTAGAGACATGTCCAGAACTGAGATATACCTGCAATAGTTCGTAATAGTTGAGTTTTATCACACGAGACAACCATTTGGCATTTACCGGACATTGGTGACTAAACATCGATGAAGGGACGGCCATCTGACAGGGGAATTATGGGAATAGATAGATAATTGTCTAATTCATCCACTTAGTTGACATCAGAGGAACTGATAAGCAGTTTGTTTGTGGCAAATACCCACCCCTGCTACACACAACCAATTACCTTGTCATGCAAATACCGAAAAATATGTCGATGAGGCTTGAGATAAAAAAAAAAAGAGACATTTTCGCGGAGAAATCACTAATTGGCTGGCTTGAGTTTGTCCGGAAGTCGTTTTTCCAGGCTTATTAGTCACCATTTTGCAAAAAACTGTTACACTGTAGCGAAAATGTGCACTGTGCATGGCAAATGTACTGGCATAGTAACGATGCGGTTAGTGATTTAATGGCGAATAGAAGAATAGAATGCAAGTACACATTTATGTTTAGTACAGATATAGCTCTTCCCGATGAAAAGAAGAAAATATACTTGGGTGTTCTAAGATCCCATGCCAAATAAAAGGTGTGCCAGTGGTTGAGAACTCGTTGACTCTGTATACTGCCAGCGCTGCAAAATGATTACTCAATGAATGTCGCTATTCAGCAAGAAGGAAAAAAAGAAAAAAAAGGGGACCCCATTAAACATTAAATGTGCCCAATGCATGGGATTATCCAATTATCGAAAATAACGAAAACCTCGTTTGCGGGGAAGAGGTAAATGGGGTGGATAAACACACACAGAGGTGAGATATTATAAGGTCAGTCAACAGGAATTCATCCATATTTCCCTTTAATTGATGATGAGTGGGTCAAATTACAACCCCCCAATCATTGGGTTTACGCGTCTTTTCTTCTCGGTCCCCACCCCGGCAATCAAGCGCTGCGTTTTAATGATCGGCAACAGGTGATTTTCTTGCTGTGAGGCTGTCTCTTTCTTGGTCTTTTCTGAAGATTATGTAATCTCCACACTGAAGATTTCATTTTTATCGGGTGAGAGAATCTCGTTTGATTTTCATGCGGTTGTCCTCATATAGACATGATGAAACCTTTAGAATACGCCGGGTAGTGTTATCAAAGAAACCCCCCGTGGAGAGACTGGTGTTTACAGACAGCTTAATGGACTAGAAATCATTGTACTGTCCTAATCAATCGAATAATTCAAAAACATAGCTGTAACGTAGACATCGCTTTTCCTACGTAGAATAACGGACAACCAAATAATGGAACTATATTTGCTTAATTTTACACTAGCAGTTTATTTACACGTTTGCATGTGAAAATATGTATATAATATATTATAAATTATTGTGTGTTGAAATTGCGCCAACAACTTACTAATCAAATTGGTCGGGGTTTTTTTTAAATTCGAAAGCTACATGTGCAAAATGATGAAGCATATTTGATAACTACAATTTGGCAAAACTGCCAAATTTAACATTTTGACTTTTAAGTTTAATTTATTCAATTTCTATACCAAATTCAGACGGTGTTAGGTGTTGTTTGGTATTCACCGCCTGCCCGTATGTATAGGTAATATAAGAACCCATTGTTGGGCCCAGTAGGTTCGGGATAATATCGTCAACTTAGAAACGGAGTTATGTAAATAAAAATTGCAATTCTATTTAGATACAGTTTTTCATTTGATTAACTGAATATCATATTTCGTAAATTAGCAGCACCGCTGCATCTTTATGCAGTCGGTTACACGATATATTTTCTCGGCAATGTGATCTGCCTGATATTAGTGTTACCTACTATATCGCGTAATCTTAATATACAGAAAATAAACGTATCGCTTCCTAAAACTTTTATTAAAAGCAAAACTGAATAGAGGTAAAAACTAAGATATGCGTCAGGTGCAGCTTGCACAAAAGATACTTTTCAAACTAAATTTTAAAAGCTTATTTTTTTTTTGGGGGGGGGGGTATTTAGAGTCCCAAAAAAGAACAAAGAGCCCCTTATGTTTATTGACACTGTTGACATGATAAAAACACAAGGACGCTTTTTAGCTTCCTTCTTTGCGAATAAAGAGCGTCAGAAAAGAACCCGGAAATCGGGTATAACACGCACGAATCGGCAGCCAATAAGAGTTCGTTTCCTTCTGATGCTTCCTGCATGATTGCATATGGTGCTATTTTTCTTCCTTTGTCACAAACAAAACATCGGGTAAACCAATAGCTTCTGCATTACGCAAAACGCTAAACAAGCAAATTCGAACAATTTCGAATTCTATTTAGTTTGCCAAGCAAACTGTTTCTATGTATAACTATATATAAAATACCTTGAGTATAGCATTTTTTATTTTTATAAGATGCACAAGGTAACAATATACCAATATCATTTCAGTAGCCATTGCACCTTATTTTAAAATGTATATAGTGGGAATCATTGCAAAGCGCTCGGTTCATTACCGACTACGCAACATCCACTTTATAAGGGACCACACCGCTACCAAGAGAGGGGCTCTACTAACAAGAGGGCGTCCTGACCATTATCACAAAATCCTCTTATGTTATTAAAAGTATTTTTCGCTCAAACACAATGTTATTCAAACCATTTAATCCCCTTGTTCCTCCCGCAACAATGCAGTCCTCAGTACTTCCGGCGGCGTTTCCGTTCGGACTCCTTGGGACTATACATTCGCCGCTGATACTCCCCTGCTTATCCTGCCTATACAAACCACCCTCATTGACAAAACGGGTTGTGAAAAAATGAAAAATAGCAAAACCATTATCAATTGTATCAATTTCACGATCTTTCTTTTGAGGTTCTTAGTGTTGTGGAATTTTAATAAGGAATCGTCTGCAACTTGGTAACTTGATCACCAGCGGAAAGGTGTAATAAAAATGGCGACTTTGTCAAGAAAAACAGGAGAAGTATCCTCTTTAGATATGTTACATGCATTCGTTATCATTTAATTAAAGATGACTGGACAAAAACAAGTGTATAGTGTACTGCCTCAACTGCTGATAAAAGTAAACATCTGTCAGTGTTTTTGCAATTAAGATAAGCATAGTTTTTAACTCCCAAACTAATCCTGAGCCATAAGTTTATACTTAGACATGAGATAAAATCATTTATTTTATCTTAAATTTTCTCTTATCAATTTATATCATCCCTGTGATCTTCAGCGAAGGAGATAAGAAAAGTCAAACTGATGCTAGAGCATGCGCAATTGCTGAACCTCAAAGATTTGCATTTGATGAGGCAAATAAATATTGATAAGCAGTGTCGTTTTTTCGACAAAAAACGCAGTAGCGCTCGTACCAGGTGCTGAAAAGCGTTTATCAAACTTCCAGAGAATATGACGTTCTCCCTAGAAACGTATCCTTATCGTCTGTTATCAGCTTTGCGATTTGTCTATTTTGGCAAGTTATTGCAAAAACGCTTACTCTTCGAGTTGCATGTGATTTTATCAGAAATTCTGTTTGTTTCCGAGTTTCAAAAGTCGGCAAATGATCGGCTTGACTTCAAGTTTATCTGCTTCTACAAGAAAGGGTGAGGGCACTGTTGGATGCCAATATTTATGCAGAGAAACTAATTCATTTGTTCAAACCAGTAAAGTTGAAAGAGCGCAAGTTAAACAAATAAGAACAAGGGGTGTTTTAATCGGGGCCACGCGTCCATTAACATGACACAGACCCTTAAATGCAGGTGAGCGTTATCAAACGACACTTCAACTTTCCGCTAGCCGTTAGGTGCTAGCGAGCAGATGATTTCATTTTGGTGGAAAAAATCGATAACGGGACATGTGGATCCTTTATTCAAATGTTTAAAATTTTTCATGTCTTTCAGATATGAATTAAAGCCACCGTCAAATATAGAAATAGAGCGGCGGAGTTTTCGATTGAAGTTCTGTGACGATGCGTGTCGCTATCGCGCCATCTGTCAATGCACGCGTCTGTTGTTCATTGTAAGGGACAACGCTACCCCCCTTGTTCGGGCAGGTGATACACGGTGGCTGCAACGACTTTACACAATGACAATCCAAATAAACGAATTCCCGCCGTTATCTAACGTTTTTTGTGCTTCTAAATTCTTTGTTCCGTACAATTATTTGCGGTTGTGGTACTATTATACATGTTCATACCCGATCCACATTTGACTGAATATTTCCTAAGTTAAAGCTTTTCCTATGTGTACATAGTTATGTTGGTCGCTGATTCGACTTTTGTTCACTCTTTAGCTTTTCAGAATACAAAATGACAACTAGAGTTTCAAGTTTAAAAACATCTGGTTTAATGAAAAAAAAAAATAAATTAATAATAAATACAACATACATATTTTCCAAGAGTACAACACATTGATGTTACATGTACAACAAAGTGAAGAAACTTTATTCTTTGACTAGAATTTGTTTGGGATAAAATCCACCCGGAAAATCAGAAGCTCTTCCGTAAAGTGTAGAGTATGAAAGGCAAGCGCTGAAAATAAAAAAAATAAAGTAACATTAGAGATAGAAATAAAATTGATCATTTACTATCAAAATGACAAAACAATATTGAATATTGATTATAGCATTGTTGCTATAGATATTTACCTGCAACTATATTGGCAGTTCATTACTGCTCAACTCTTGCTGCTTAGCCACTGGTCAGTTGAACTGGTCGCTGCCAACTTGTCAGTTAATCAATTTACTGTTAATTGACCTTTGTCAGCTGCACTTATAATTGCAAGTGTTAGTTGATTTATAATCAGCCAACTAACTTTTCGCACTATGACAGTTATCTATAGTCATGACAGATTGTCGTTTAATATATATTCGCTGTCGGTTGACTTTGGTTGTTTATAGCAGTTTATCAGTAATTCTCACAACTGATTTCATTGTTCATTTGACAGAATTCTAGGATTTTTTCACCGAGTATACCAGTTAGTACTTGGCATTGAGGACTTCCCAAATATCACAATTAGTTCACATTAAACCGATCTGAATCGCTGCTCTCAGGATTCTAAATGTTCATCAATGTCTACATAGTCATTACTGCAGCAATCACTGTCAACATAGTCCATCATATTAACATAGATGTGAGTATTAGGCATATTGAACATAGAGTCATTGGCGTATATACTGCTGCTGAAGTAGTTGGTCTTCTTTAGCCGGTCCCGCGAGGGTAGGGGTTGATATCTCTCCTCCTCCCCAACAGTAGGATAATGTCTAGGGTGGGCTGTGAAGAGAGAAAAAAATAAATTTAAATTTTCTTTAAAAGTTTTCTTTAAAAGTTTTCTTTTTAAGTTTGGCGTATCTTAAAAAACAACAGAGACATTTTTGTAAGATTTGTTGTTTCTTGTTAAACATGTTAAATTCTTGTCGAAATTCGCCATGTAAGCGAATTGTTGAACCCGAATGACAACTTGCGAAAATAGCTGAACATCTAGGTGGTGAAATTCTGAACGCTAACGGCCTTTATAGTGTAGCGTAACAGGCACTTAGCTTTGTACTAGGGACAATTTCAAGTGACACCCTGCTGTCATTTTTGGGGTATAATTGTGAAATAAGTATAGTTGAGCTGATAGAATGGGCTCTTAATGCAATGACAATGTCTTGAGATAGATGGAATTATCTATATGGTGGGTCTGTGCGGTCTTTCATTCAAATCTTTTCATTCAGTCTCGAGCACCTATTTTTTTATCCACTGTACCCCGCAGTGAAATGGAAATAGCAATGTGGAGGAAGAATTCATGATGTATATATTTTCCGCCAAATGCACTGAAGAATATTTAAGAAATGAAAATATTTGTACGCTTCCAGGTATATCTTTTATTATTGTATACAAAAGAAAAAGGCTTTTTACATTCTTATCTAATTCAAGGATATATGTGTATGTAGAGAAAAATTCTATAATTTATAGGTATACGGTTGTCAACCATTGGCTTTGAAAATGGGTTTTTAATGTAGATCCTAATGTATTTATATTGATAACAGTCCTGGTACCAATGTACCAACGGGTAGGATTTAGAAGTGAGGGAACCGAGTCTAAAATCTAATTGAATGTTTACGGGTAATGAATGAATAATACTTAGATCTAGTCCAATTTTTGCTTGACAAGCACTTTGAAGCTTATAAAAATATCGAAAGATTACATTATAGTGGAGACACGTAATCTAAACAAGGAAAAATAACTGACAGAATTGAGTTGTTATAGACTTATTAGATTTAAGTCGCAAAGTGACAAGAAAAGAATGTGGCACTTTTATTGAACAATACTGGCCCGGCGTCAGCCATGTCGAGTACTAATAGGTACTAACTTTATCACGTACTGTTGTAACAACAGATATGTTACTTGGCATGTCTATGTGATAATGAAATTCGCACACATTGTGTTGATAGGGTAAAACGCTGGGAAAAGAAAAAGAGGGTTTATGGTCTGTTGAATTCCTTCATTGCCATAGCAAACAAATTTGGTTGTTAATTACAAGATTTTCAACAGATTTAGCAGGAAAAATGCAGTGATATATTTGTGAAGACAATACTCGTCAAGTCTTTGGAACGTTAATTTTGTGGGATCCCACATTAAATGAAATGGACTTGCAAATAACCCAGGGCGCTAAATGGTAGGCCTCACTCATCAGATAAAACATTTGTCTCTGGGGAAAAGGTTAGAAATTTAATATCTTTGCAATCATTCGTAAAATTTCACTTTTTGTTATGCGGGTAACCGTCTGCGAAAATCACGCATGCAACGTAATTTGCGCGTCGTGATCCGTGTAAGAGAGAGGTTTTATTTCAGAGAAAAATGCTTATCACTTTCTCCATCAGCTGCCTTGATTAACCAAACATTTTATTGGGTGTTAGGGATACCCCCTGTGTTTTGTTTCTTAGTCTTTTCCATTCTTTAGAACACACTTTTTAGAATGTTGAAATAAAGAAAACTGTGACAACGGACACATGTATGAGACTTTGATCTGACAGCAAAGTTCAATACATTTTTACTAGATAAACATATACAATGAAGACAAGAAAACATAATTTTATAAATTAGTGTAACGCTCTTGTAAAAAATTCTTCAACACAGTGATTAAATGCTCATCTCGTCATTTTCCTATCAATGTCAATCATAACAAATCCATTGAAGTCAACATGGTATGATATATTTTTCAAACCATATTAATATGTGAAGTATAAAAAGAAACTTACGTCTACTGAGGTATAATATTTCCTTTTCCTGCTTGGGGCTCCATACTTTCCGTCTGAAACAGTACAATGCAATGACGATTGTGACCATTAGGGTGGTGAAACAGACAGCAGTGACCACCATGAGCACGGTGGGACTGGTGGTCCAGTCCTCAGGCAGCACCTCGACGGCCACGGTCCCCGCCCCCCGGGTCACAGGCGAAGGGGTACCGGGAGTGGGGTAGGGCGCGATTTGAAATCCGGCTAATACATCTTTTTCGCACAAAGTGTCTCCAAAATAAGAACACTCCAAGAGAATCTTGTCCCCCTTTGGACATTCTGAACAGGGCAGACATTCGGTAGTGTCAATGTCGTAATATTCATTCTTCTTACACATTTTGGGAACTTTGCTCCTGAAAATTGTAATGATAAATGACTTTCATTAATATTCATCACATTGGCTTACTGCATTTTACGGATCGTACGATAGTTTAATACCGTAACCCGCTCCCCCCATTTCACACTGACAGTTATCATTACGTTACGTTACATGAATGCCTCCGTAATCCTAACGTAGTCAATAAAACGACGATCCTTTTAATTTTGTCACAGACAGTTAAAAAAAATTATTTAAAAATCAACTTTTGACTGATAATATTTCAAATACTTACTTGAGTTTCGATAAAGTCCAATGATAGAATGATGATCACACTGTCCTGTATCAGGTTTTAAAGACTGACAGTCCATTCATTCAGTCCACATGTTGTGATCTGTTTAGGTATTTACAGCGACAAGTCCATACATGATCCCATTATCAATGGAGTGCACTTTACGGAAACTAGCTACGCCCCGCCCATTGCACTTATCGACCAATCAAATTGGCCTGGGAAAATTTCGAGGCTATTTTTATCGTCTTCGAATAGACAAGATAAAATCGTGTTTAAACACATGATGCAGAAAAAAAAAAACGTAGCGTCCAGATTTTTATAACTTTAATGATATAAATGAAATTGAATATTATTAGGATGATGTTATCAGAATGAGTTGAAAATCTGAGAATAACAAAAATATATGCAGCAAAATTACGAAAGCTGAGATAAAGAAACTGAAAAAAACCCCGTAAAATACTTGTTGTGTGTAGTTCATACAACTTGCCATTTTTTGGTGTATATTATCAGATGATTCAGAATTTTGGTGTTGATAATAAATATCAGGGCCTGTCAAGATTGCTTTGACACATCCGCCCGTATCAATTTTATTTTAATTTTGGTGCATAAATCATCCAGTTCATTTCAACACATAACTGGGAAAATATCGGTGAAAGGAATATGACGGATGATTCGTAATAACACAATCAACAACATAGAATCAAATTAAAATATCTTTATTCAGATATTAAAAACAACTCTAAGGCTTTAAAAGTTTATTTTTCTACAATTTAAGTGAGTCCGAGTTAAAAGTGTTCTATAACTACACAAAGGAATCAATAATTTCCTAAGATATGTTGGTAATTGAAGCTATTCAGGGACAATATAGATATTTACATAGATAAATGATCAAAGTCGTTTTAGTTGTAAAGACCTACACAGTCAATATTGTCTTCTGGACACCCGCTGGTGTAATATCTGATTAACCAACACAATCTGACATAATCCGCCTCAATTCAATTTGTCGGAAAAACACATTGGTGGATTAATTTTACTGTACAGCTGTGTCCCTGCGGCAGGGCGGCCGCCTTTGACTGTCCTTATCTCTTCACAGGACACAAGTACACAAACAAACAAGTGCACATAGTATTTCCGCAGGTTTAGTACCTTATACCTTATGGTGAGATGTTAACAGAAGTTAAATCATATTGTACATGTATAATTGATAATTATAACACCACAGGTTGAACTCGGTAATCATTTTTTAAAGAACACAGAGATGCCGAAATTTAATCATTCATCTAGCATCAGACAATATGTTCTAGGAACATCTTAGTGATAGAGTGTTTTAATATTTAGGACCCGGCTAAAACCTCAATAAACTATAAGGCACTTTGAAAATTTATTCTAATTTTGTAAGCAGTTTACAACTATTTCGTGGATTCTCTGTTGTTTTGATGCCCTTTTCTAAATGATATGAGCAGACCATTTCCAAGGATTTTTTATATCCGCTGATGAATTACATGGATAATTTCTTCTTCTTCTTCTTCTTCTTCTTCTTCTTCTTCATAAACTCCCTCCCTGATTAAACCATCTTCTTTGTAGGGTTGGTTACAATGTTCCAAAGCTTGTAGAGGATACATCTATTATCTTTATTTTGTACCACATCATTCTGAAGCACGAGCCTGAACACAAGGTCCTTATAAAATTCGGGGTTCTCATCTCAATAATCAAATCCATTCCGTTTCGGTTCGTGTGGGGCATACACTGTATCTGCAACCTTGACATATGTCGATAGAAACGAAATGAAACATCCCATTGTCGAATACATTGACCCGAGTTCTGAATAATCGATTTGGGTTTTTTCTTCAATAAGTTTACCATATTTTTTATTTGAAAATAAACTTGAGATTTGTACATGTAACATTATTATCTTCATTGTAATAGATTACTTTGAATTTAAGTTATTTTTCACAACCCTCAATTCATTAGTTTTAAAACCCGCTAAAACATCAATTTGAATGCTGAATTAAAGAATGATCTGCTGCTCGGTTGATATAAATCGATATAATTTGCATAATAATTGTATTTTCTTAAATATCTACAAACTCCATTTCGCCAGATATATTATATTCCGATTGAAATATTCTGATGTCACCATGTTATTAATGAATGTTTATCGAGTAAATGTATCATCGACTAATTTTGTCGATGAAATATCATCAAGTATGTACATGTGAAGAAACAGCAATGTTCTGAAAAGGTTAAGATGTCCTAAGATCAGATGTTCCTAGGCGCTACATCATCGATTGCCTAGGTTCGTGAACCTTCCAGCTAAGTCTCACAAAGAGGAATAACTCATGATCGCAAAACGACAGCGCCTTCTCCAATTTCTCCATCACCCTAAGACGGTGATTACAACATAAAACGATCATGTAGGTACTATAGGTACATCGGGTCTTTGACACCCTTTTGTTGAACTAACATTGTTACAATTAAAGGGGTGTATACAGTAATTGATGCTCACAGCATAAAATATAGGATAAAGATTTGGATAATGATACACTTATATAGTAGTTAAAGCCGATTTCATTCATTTTTCTTCATAACCCATTATATTATATTTATGGATAAATTGAGGTTTCTGATTTGTGGATCCATAATTGGTTCAAGGAGGAGGGTGGAGGTCCGAGTGATATCTATGTTTGATGAGGGGTTCCATGGCCTGTTTTTAGTAATTTTACCATTTTACCATTAAATTTAAGAATTTTGGTGGATTGTCCAGGGGAGGGGGTCTAAACCCTACCCGGTCCCCTCTAAAACCATTCTGATCCACAAACCAATTGATCCAACAGAGGTAATTCTTTGGTGTGACCCAGACATTTTTTTTAAAGAACTAATATATTAAGTATGAAAATGTTTCAATATTTTGATAATTTAATTATGAAATAAATTAGTAAATACAATATATACACAAATGACACATAATTGTTGATGATTGTATTTACAAATCAATTTTTTTTACGGCCATTGGCTGTAACAGTTTAAAATTATCGCACAAATGTATATTCACTCCATATAGATTTGATAAAATCTCCATGCATGTGTGGGTATGAACCATTCCTCGAATTCCTTGGGGAAAACGTTTCTTCAAAAAGGGAATAACATCTCCGATGCCAACACGAATCCTGCAAGAAAGAAAACCAGAAACACGTTAAAAATTTGGCTTGATATTGGCAAGAACGTAAATCTCTATGAAAATTACAAAATTCGCTGAATTACAGCATGTTTATAACGTGATCAACATACCAAGTTTAATATTCCTCGAAGAAGATATATGGCCTCTGATTCGGCCTTGGGAGCGTGCAGCGGATTCAAGTCTGTTGTTGTTATAGGATTTGATTTATATCAATATCCTTGTCCCATCTTGTGTATTTTTCAGTACAATTTGGCGTCACTCTGCCTTTTCTAGTTTTTGTCGACATTGCGTCATCTAAGTGGCGTCATAAGTAAAGCGTCGTTAGGCGTAATGCGTCATTATAATAGAACTTGTATAGATTAGCACTGACATTTGGAACTTGTATGCACCCTGTCATTGTTTTCTTTCATCGTTCTTCTATGATATCGTCAATGGTGCAGTAGTCGCTATCGATGGAGTTCAGCATGTTGACGTAGATATGTGTATCCGCCATATTGAGCGTGTCGTTGGCGTAGATACTACTGTAGTAATTAGTTTTCTTTAGGCGATCCCGCGAGGGTAGGGGTTGATATCGAGGTTCGTCACCCTCTTCCGGGTCTTGGTATCCAACATATGCTGAAAAAGAAAGGAGTTTTGTGAGAATATTTTATGGAGATATTTATACCAAGTCTTTCCTCATCAATAAGCGAAGAAATGAGGAAATATTTGGCAATTTGGGTGGCAAATGTATATCAATTAGAACGCTGTTTCAAAGAATGTGTCTCATTTTTTGTCGAGTGACAATTTCAGGCGGACATCACGGAGATTAGCAACACCAGTTTTTGGGCAGTCAAGTTGTCAGATTGTTTGGTCAACGACCGTGTCTGAGGCGGATGGTATTATCTATCCGGTGGTCCAGTTCACTCACACCTTACTCCTTGTCGCTTTCAATTCAAGCTCGCGCTCTGAGGGATGCCTACTGTGGGATAAAAACCAGTGACCCTCGGGTCTAATGGGCTACATGAATTTGAATGCATCATATTGAGAAAAACTTTATTATCATTTGAGTTTTAAAGAACAGAAATGAATATTCATACGACAAAGAACGATGTGGGGGAATTTAGAGAGGTGTTAAGTCTCTCTCTCTCTCTCTCCTCTCTCTCTCTCTCTCTCTCTCTCTCTCTCTCTCTCTCTCTCTCTCTCTCTCTCTCTCTCTCATATCAATTGACGTTTTTAGAGTTTTGCGGTTTATGATTGACAAGGAAATCAAAATTACTGTATTAAGAAAATTTAGGTAATTTCCTTTGAATTGACTTTCCGCATGCCAATATTGGTTTGACAGATGATAATTCAAAAATTGATACACGTGAAATATCAATATATTACACTCATGCAGAATATCTATAGAAGCTTATGAACTATTTTAGAATAAGTTTACATAGTTGGAATCAGGTAAGAAAATCAAATTATTTAAATTATTTCAATATCTCTACACTTATATTTGTACTTTTAGCATAAGAATGCGAGATCTAGTGCTATATGGAGGAACCTTTGAATCACCGATTTCCATTGTCAACGAACAAGACGGACTTTCCATAACAATAGCTACAGAGTCATGTCAAACATATGAAAGTGATAATGGAAGTCAACGGAGTGACGTAATATTGGGTGGCAGACGACATTCTGGTCTATTGGAACAATGGACACCAGCGTGCTTGTGTCGCCTGCCCCGTGATTTCTAATTTACCATCGTGATAAAAGTCATGCTGGTAATTCAGTTTAGACGGATAGTGTGGCTGTACAATATAACAATTTCACTTCAAACACATTATACCGACTTTTTTTTTCGTTTAACCGCGATCAGTTACGTTACTTTTTGCGAGACCAATGTAGGTGACTAATTGCACATATTTTTTCGTGACCAACATTTGACTTGAGGTTAAACTGTAATTTCATCAACTGCTAAGGATTATAAATTTTTCGTATATTGTTCTTTAATTCGGTAACTAAATGCAGGAATGTGCCATATGATGGTTTACATGATGGTATATTTCAAACTCCCCAGTCTCAAAAACACACTGGCGTGACTCGTCTGTGAAATTCAACCCGAATATTTCATCAAGTTCTAGAAAGATTTTCTCATTTTACAATTTTCAAAGAAAAACTATTTGCTTATCAGAATACTGGGGCTGTGTATCATGAATAATTATAAACATAAACCATCTATCCTAGAACATGCTCCTTTGTTTGATATAAAGAATTAAAGAGAACAGGAAAACTTAGAAAGATTAATTTTAAAAATCTTACATCTAGTGAGGTAAATAACTTTCTCTTTTCTTGGTCTCCAATATTTTTTCCACAGACGGAAGGAGATCAGGAAAACCACGACCACCAGGGACACAATACAGAGACATCCGGACACCATCAGGACGGTGGGGTTAATGTTGGACGTCCAATCATCTGGTAGAACCTCCACGGCTACAGTCCCCGACCCCCGGGACACCTGCGAGGATTGAGGGGCAGGATTGGAGAGCAACGCAAACCCTTTAAGAAGGTCCGTTTTACACAGGGCGTCGGCAAAGTACGAACATTTCATCAGCACTGAATCCTCTGTAGAACACTCGGAGCATGGGATACACTTCTCGGAATCAATGTCGTAATATTCCTCGAGAGTGCACATCTTGTCTGCAAACAGATAGTGAAGTGAATTGTCAGTGCTGCTCATAGAATTTTGATCGCATTATATAGTATATGTTGACATCTAATTTGCATGCGAGACACCCTCGCTAATTATGAACACTCGTAGTCTAATTATTGCGATAATCTTTTAATTGAGGCTTTTGACAGCTATTGCAGTTGGTTTTATATTGTTTTATACGGATGGTTAATTATCGAGATTGGTTGTTGACGCCTCATTAATTAGTTTTTCTGGAGTTACTCATAAACTTAATTGATATTGAGGTTTACAAAAAAGGGCATACCAAAAAATTGTAAAGATTCAAATAAATGATTATAATCTTTTATGTCATTTCTACAATTAAAAAGAAAACCCCTAATATTTGAAAAAGAATAAATTAAGATACTTACATATGAGGTGCAAATATTCCTCTGCTCAAGAAACGTATTTTGAATTTATTCACGTGTTACAAGCTATGCGGATGATTTCGCGACAAGTTGAAACATGATCGCCGTCTGCACGGTAAAGGGCTTTTTGCTCCACCCACCGATAAGCTCTCGTCCAATGAGAAGCGGGTAGGGAAATACCAAATCTATTTATATCTCGTTCGCCCTTAACGCTTAAAATAAAAAAATTACCCCCCCCCCCCCCCCGAGAGAGAGAGAGAGAGAGAGAGAGAGAGAGAGAGAGAGGCCATTGGCCTTATGCTAAATATGTCTTTTAAACAAGATTTTTTTTAGATGCTTGTACATGTGGTTAATAAAGTTAAGTATACCCAAATGACCTTTTTTTCCTACATAAAGAACAGATTCAATTCAGCCTTTACTTAATATGTAATTTCTTTTGCTTGACATCATTTTCTTTACTTTTTTAATTATAAAACGCACATTCATTACACTGAATGAAATAACTGGGGTTTTGTTCATGTTTATTCAGATAATCAAATCAATTATGGCCCAAGCAGGTGTTTAACATTTGTTCTATTGAAAAAACAAACAAACAAATCAAGACTGTCTTAATCGACGTCAAATATTTTCCATTGTGATGTTGGTTTTTTTTCTAAATCATCATTTCCCCTAAGGACTTATCGATAAAATCAACTAGACAAAACACAAAAAGAGATAAAAGCAAAATGATTCCACTGGTACATTGTACCCAGCCTATGAAGAGATCTACACCTAGATCTACACAGTCAATATGTCTCCCGGACACCCGCTGACGTAAGACCTTATTACAGACACAATCTGACGTAATCCCCCCAATTCAATTTGTCAGAAAAACACATTGGTGGATTAATCTTACTGTACATCTGTGTCCCTTCGGCAAGGCGGACCCCTTTGTCCAACTCTATTGTACTAATATACATCAGTATACATATACTTTCTACAATCAATACAGCAGTTTTTATTTTATTTTGATAAGCGAATTGTATCTCAAACAGGTGTGCATATTGAGACTATCTTGTTTATTTTCAACACAGGATTCATACCAGTATAAATTGATCTTACCAATTAATTCAATTCAATTTATTGATAAACACCACACATAGTGCAAGTCATACATACAGTATACAAATATAATTAGTACATATATTTTCTTATGTTAAATGCATCACGTATGAAGATACAAATATTACTTGTTGATTTAACATCTTAATATTAAAGAAATATATTAAAGAAGTTCTAAAATGAACTACTGATAAATACAAATAAATTTTACGTACTTTGTGGATGAAAATATTTAGTTTTCAGTGACTATATCTTGGTCTAAAATATTAGATTAAGATTAAATGACGGATTAATCTAACAATTCAATGGTACATCTAACAGATAATTCATACACTCGTACATTGATCTTCCACTGCGCAGCAAAATACACCAAAGAAAGAGGGATAACTCTTATTCATTCGTGCAATATATTTGTAAACACTTGTGACCTGAATACTCACCAACCCGGTACTCAGGTTTCAAGGCAGTCAAAATAAAGGAGGAAAGGGCCAGAACAGGTTTGTTCTCTCTCTCTCTCTCTCTCTCTCTCTCTCTCTCTCTCTCTCTCTCTCTCATTTTCTCTCACACGTTTTTCTCTCCCACAATATATATTTTTCTTTCTTCGCATCGACTTCCCATGCACTTCAAACAGTCGATCGCTTCATCGTATGCGAAGAATTTTCTTTACCATGTATTACCATGTATTTACTTACTATTTACTTGTACACATTAGATAAAAAAGAAAATCGATGAAATTCTGCTCTCCATGCTAAAGTGATAAGCTCGACAAGTCGTCGTTGTTTATATGCATAGACCACAATATAACTATGTACAAGAGTCTGTCATTTTTTTTGAAGGGGTCAGTGTAGATGTTTCCATACATACATTGTATTATATATTTTTTTTTTAGAGAAAAACAAATGCATTCTCCAAGGTCATTTTACTATAGGAGTTTTAAATATACTTGACGTTCATGAGATGAAAATGATGGACGATTGTACAAACTGTGAACCTTTGCCCTGTAAATTTATACGTTATGGCCAAATTACAACATATAGCCAGGGATACGACGGTACTATACCTGCTTACCTGTAGGAATTGTTATCTCTCGTTTCTCCGTAATGCAAATACATGTATGGTAACAGCCTTTGTTTGGGCATTGAGAGTGAGAGTCCTAATTTGACGCACGTAGGACTTGAAACTATTTTCAATTGAGAATATTTATTTTAAATACTGTCTTATATTAATCAGACATTAAACTACACATATGTATGCACTGGTTGATTCAAATATACATAATTCGGGACGAGGGCACATTAAGAATATATTGCCGAACAAAACCACATGAATTAATGATCTAACAAAATAGGATCTTAACTTTTTGCTTCTTATACATATACTGTATATCATACAATTATTAATACTTTTTCTATCAAAGTTATTATCTTTTCAAAGAAAAGAAAGACAATTGTTATTATTTTGACAATATGTATGTGTGAAAATCACCCCCCCCCCCTTAAAAGAAAGTGAGCGCACAGGATTGTAAGTTTGCAGGAATCCTCGACACGAATCAATTGGGATTTAAATCTCTATAACCTCGAAAGGTTATGTACAGGTTTCAACAAAAATATATATATATGTTGAGAGTCGAAGTACATGGCTATTCCGGTTAATAAAAAACTCACAAGCTTTCAAAAAAACGGCAATGAGCGGTAAATCGCGATAACTAGTTGGAAATGTTAATGCAAACATATTTTAATGAAGTTATATTGTGTATATCTTTAAAAAACTAGTAATAAGAAAAGAAAATGATGTTCATTCAGCAGATCTAGAAATCAATAACAACAAATTAAAATATACCGGCATATTATAATTCAACATCATGTTATAATAAATATTTTTAAAAAGACCACCAGTTGGATTTGAACCCGAAAAACTGAATGTTTGTATTCACTAATCCAGGACGAAACTACTGTGCCATGCGAGACTTGTCAATATGCTCTATAAAGTACTGTTTGAAATAACATTGTCATATCAATGGACTTTGTTTTTTATCCTTCAAAAAATAATTTGAAAAAGTACATAATTAGTCATCTCTGGGTCATCTCCATCTTTTTTTAAAAAGCGACATTTTTAATGTTGAAGTATGTTATCTTTACACGTTTCAAATTTGTGGAGAGAAGACCCAGAGACAACAAAATCATTTAAAAACAGTTGTAAATAAGTAGGATTTTGCACGAATTGCATCGTGTTGCTATATTTAGACCCATATTATGATAAAACCTTTTGCATTTCAAATATTTTCCACTCATTCCACATCCAACAGAAACCAAATAACGGTAATAATTCGAAAACTATTCAAAATTAATTGATGAAATTTTCACTCTCCTTGTGTGCCCAGATTCCTGCCGAATGTACATCTTAAGCGCCCACTTTCTTTATCAACTAATGATTTGTGCATAACACTTGTTATAAGAAGTACGTATATACATGTACAATAAATGTATGTACCAAAAAGACTAAAAAAAACAGGTGGAATTCAAAGAGGGTTAGAATGTATTTGATTTAAAAAAAAAATAATTTCCAGCACCCGCAAATGGAAAATGAGAGTGTGCTTCCGTTATGCCACCATATGTTACAGTTAATGTAACCACCACGTATAACACAACATGCGGGGTGTATGCTATATTGTACACGGGGTGTAGGCTTCCGACTGTCGGAATTGTGTTGAGGTGTTTGAGAAAACTACAACATGTTCAATGGAATAAAACGTGTCTATATATTCCTTAATTCATGCTTTCTTCCGTAAGCATACTTTTTTTGGGCAAAATAAGTCCTTTAGTTAATTAATTGGAAAAATATCGTACCTTCGACACCGTTTTCTCGCTTCGGAAGCTTACACCCCGTGTACAATATAGCATACACCCTGCATGCTGTGTTATACGTGGTGGTAACGGGGACAAGCATGGAGAGATTGCAAAACGTAATACAGGACCATGGAGACATCTAGCAATATTGTATTAATATACATGGATTCTTGTTGAAATTCCGGATTTAGCAATAAATAATATAGTTTGCTATTCAAAAAATCAAGTGAAGTTGGACAGTTCACATTTTGGAACATGAAATCTCTTCATGATATATGCTAAATTTCGCGAAGAAACCATGCACAAGCATGTCAATATAATTACAAGTTTAAAGGTCACTCCCGTGTGACCATATGACCAAAGCTAGAGGCTACGTTAGTATTTAGCTATCCATAATGGTTCCTCGCCGTTTCACCTGATGATATTCAGATAACGTTGATGACCGGTCAATTTTCTTTTTTTTTCTATCTCGAGTGAATCAGATGTCAGATTTTGAAATGAATACTGACGTCATTGGTTCTTTGTGCGGTCCAGATTGACGCAGGGCTATACAGCCCGACGCCTCAAGTTGAGTGATGGCTGTACACGATCATGTAGTATTTATATAGATGATCTCAACCTCTCTTTGAAATCCAACAGAAATATTTATGACATTAAAATCGACCGGGGGGGGGATTTTTTGTTTGTTAAGAAAATACTTTTTACTTAATAAATATGAACCAATATTGATACATGAAAACTGGATTTAAAACAAAAAAATACCCCTTCTCTCTCTCTCTCTCTCTCTCTCTCTCTCTCTCTCTCTCTCTCTCTCTCTCTCTCTCTCTCTCTCTCTGCTAATGTTTTTTTTTGTAAATGGGACAAGAATTGTTTCCTATTTGTTTATGAAAAATAAAGTGACTGTATAAATTGTCCATAGTGTTCTTCCTGGTTTCAAGAGGGGAGGATGAGGTACATGAAGTGCCCCCCTCACCATAACAGCGTTCCTACATCTTTTAGGTCACATAGTTCAAGTGTTAGGCACGTTCTATTTATATATGCATGTCGATGTGACATTGGCAGTACTTAATCAACACTAATGAATTCCGGATTTTAAAAAAATGACAGAAAATCCGACAATTTGAATTAGTCTGATGAAGCGATTTTGACCTACATTCTTGTTCAATGATGAAATAGCATGGCAATGAGCCTTAATGAGATGCTAATGTATTTTGTTTATTTTTTTTAAATTCTCCCCAGGGTTGTAATACATTCAAAACGCTTTGAAAGCCAATGATGAGAAATCTTCATACAGAGAAAGCATGTCAGACTCAGAATCCGAGGAAGACTTCGTAACGCCTTACGGTTCCCCGAGCAAAACAGATGAAAATGTCGACGTATTTTCTGAAGGAACTCTACTGCAAACAGAACAAAGTCCACGAAACCGGACAAGTTCTTGTTCAATTGAAAATTTGCAAAGAACTAACGGAAATGGAAACTCCTCGGCAAAACATCGACTGGGGTCCATTGATATTTCCAAAGAGAACTTGTCGTCTGCTCCGGCGTGCGCCAGTAGGTCGATGTCGCTTGACGACGGGGTGAAAGGTCAGATATCGGCGAGGTACCACGTGAATTGGGAAGGAGCCACCAAGCAGCGTGGAGTGGTACTAGTGTCGGACGGACAAAGTGAGTACTAGTACCGACTTTTTACACGTATGAAAGAGCCATTTAATGCTTGGTTCATTTTATGCACCGTTCAAGAAAAGTTAATTCAATTTGAGACATTAGAAATATTTCAAATATGTATGGATTTGAAATTCATTTTTCTATCGTTTACTAAAATGCAAGCACACATGTATCATAACTATTATTATGTTTTATAATAACAAATATTCTCGACATGCGACACTCTTGCTGCATGTCTGTTCATCAAACTTAGAATTAACATTTGCAAAAATTAACGTTAAGATCATATATACTTTTATCAAACTTTCATGTTATATTCTGAAATCTGACTGGTTTAGACGCAGTTTATAATCCGCTATATTACCCTCAGCATTAGCTATACACTTGGCAACGGGTAACACAACGAGTTATTGTTACTTGCGCGTACATAATGCGCGTACGGTTCGCTGTAGAATTCAAGTAATTCATATATATACATGTATATATATAAGATTTCAAAAAAGTCATCTGTAAGTCTAATAAAAATGCTGTCCTCTGTTATGTCTTATTTCGATATAAGCTGCCTAGAATATAATTAATATTAGACATAGGACATCTCCATTAATCCTCCTGATTATGAAATTTGTTACAGAGGAGGGCGAGGTCATCCAGCAACTGGACGTGCTGGGGATCAACGAAGATCTGGCACACAGAGAGTACCCACATCTATACCCCGGTATGTATTCCATTTACACACAGAGTACATATACTAAATCTATACTATGGTATTTATACTATTCATACAGAAAGAAAATTTGCACATAAACCACTGTAAAACAGTGAGTACCTACACCTATACCACGGCATGTATACCATACACACACTAAGAAAATACTTAATCTTTACCACGGTATGTGTACTATTAACACAGAATGAGTTTTCACATCTATACTACGGTACACACATGTAGAGAGTACCCTCATATATACCACGGTATGTATACCATACACACAGAGAGTACCTACATCTAAACCAAGGCATGTATACCAAAGAGAGAGAGAGAGAGAGAGAGAGAGAGAGTACCCACATGTATACCAAGGTATTTACACTGATGAATACTATACACGCATAGAGTACTCACTTCGATACTATAGTAAGAATATCATAGATTCATATATGTAGAGAGTTCCTACATTTTTCCACATGCAAAGAGAGTGCCCAAATTTATACCAAGGTATGTATATCATACAAACATACATGTAGAATACCCATTTCCAGCGTATTAATGTATTTTTACAAGAACATCGACATTTTCTCTTTTATTGGTTTTGGGGTTGTTTTTTTGCAAAGATGGTGGCATGCCTCCTCGCTCTTCAGTAGTGATACACTCGGCAACTAATGTCATACAAGATTCACTAGTGTACTTGAACCAACCAGAGAAAGAGGAATCATCGACAGAGACAAAAGAGGGTTTGTAATATATGCGATTTTTATTCTATCTAAATGCTATTGAGTTCTTGGTTAAGACGCAATATAATGCGAGGATAAATATTAAAATATCATATTAATAAGTTAAACTTTAAGCAGTTTTAAAAGTGTCTTTCATTAAATGATAATAATCCTATTCAATTGTTGATTGTTTTATAAAACAGACATAACTATGGGTGATTTACATGTATAGGAAAATCCAGCTCGCTCCTTGGTGTTTTCCGACAAGAAGACAGTGTTTTCGTGGAGACGAACGCTTACCACCAAGCAGAGGAAACGCTGGAGAACTACTTCCGGGTCATGTTATCGGGTCAACCAGGTGACGGGAAATCAGCAATTGCCAAGCATCTTATTGTTAAGAAATCCAGACAAGGTTACCGGTTTGTTCTCATAAACGGTTCAAATGACTTTGACTCGGTAAACTTTGATGAAAAACTAATATTATTCTTCGATGACATTTTCGGAGTAACTGTTTATGATCGATCTCGAACAGAAGATGTGCAGAGAATTCTGTGGCAGTTGGACAGCATTCTGATGAACAAATATGGAGACGTTTTAATGATCATGACGTCACGTTCACATATTCTTCACGATGCGCTGAAGGTTTTGAAGACCGCTGACTTTGTCCGTAAAGTGACACTTGACATCACAAATGGATTAAATGAGTACGAAAAAGGTCAAATTCTAAGAAAACATTTTCAGTTTTTCAATTTAAAAAAAGAGGATCTTCACTTTTCTTCTTTAGAGGTATTCTTTGACCAAGCAATTTTGTTGTCCCCTAACCATGGGTTTCCACATTGTGTTCAAATGTTCGTTCAGTCTGCCGCTCTTCGAAAAAAAGGACTTGAATTTTTCAGATCACCTATAGAATACCTTATACGCATTTTAAACGTGATGAAAGAAGCCAGCCCGATGGACTTTGCAGTATTGGTATATATTGCGCTCAGAGACGGTCGTGTCAACAGGTATGCCGATAGGTTTCCCATTCAAGATGCACAAAGACTGGCGTTCATCAGAAAAATGATTGGTTATGATGCGGGTATTATTCTCTCTGAAATCTTATCTTATAAATCCAAAGAGCTTGATTTGTTCTTGTCAGATAATGACACATATAAGGTATTTCGTCATCCGAGTATTCAAGATGCAGTTACGTTTATGATGGGCGAAGAATTTACGTTGGACGTCATCGAAATATGTTCCTTTGATTTCATATCTGGTAGAATAAGAACCAGTCAGTACAAGTGCGAAAACAATGAAAAGATCATAACGATTGAACGTCAACATTTTCCAAAACTTTGTCAAAGATTTACAGAAGAAATCAGGCAAGGCAATATACGAGATGTGTGCTTTCATCAAGCGATGGCCGATCCAGTCTTCGTAAACGTCTTCTGCAAAACATCAACAGTTTGCAAAAACTTCAAAGATGCAGGGAACCGAGCTGAGGTACACCTTCTCTCATACGTCCAGTTTGACAGCATACACAAGTTTTTCGGATCCCTCATATATTGGTCATCTGTCGCTAACAACGTGTGTCTTCTGCAGAATCTTCTCCAAATGGATGGTCTTCATGAACTATTGAAAGGAGAAAGAACTTGGGCGCAGCAGCAATTGAGAGAATCTTTCGTTTTCACGTGTCTTCACGGAACAAGTATTGCATTAGCTCGACAAATTGGCTCTTTGATCGAAGACAAACATTCCAAAGGCTCAACAGTGTTTTCCCAAGACATTCTGAACACGCTAAAAGAACCTTTATATTCACATATCTTTTTCGAGACCAGTTTGAAACTTTCACCACTACAGGCAGCTATTTTGAGTATTGGCCCGAATTCACTCGGAATCGTGGAATATCTTTTACCATTTCAACACCAGTCTGATATCCTCGAATCAACACTTACAATTGCCTTGAAGCTGAATAAACAAGATATTGTTGGCGTATTTACAACAAAAACGAACGTAGATCTAGATGAAAGAGATATTCGTTGTGCTTTACGGAATGGTACTTTTACCCTTGTACAAAACACCGATTCTAAAATTCTTACAACAATAATAGGGTCGTTAAAAACTGATGATCTTAAGCACATGTTTTATCATATTGACAACCCATCTTGTTTAGATATTTTCAAATGTGTAGAACCCAATGAAATGAAATGGATTTTTCAACAAGCTCTTCCATACGCTAAAACGATCGAGGTTGCTTCAGCTCTGACACAGTATCTATCCGCAACAGACGTGGCTGAAGTATCTCTGGATATTTTCCAAAATGTTTCAGATGTCAGCGTCCTTGAATTCCTCATTAGTGCTGGAGCTGATGTTAACAGCGTGGATAGCAAAGGTCATAGTGCATTATTTCTGGTCAACAACAATGACATTCTGACGACACTTTTAGAAAATGGTGCTTCGGTCAATGTTAGAGAGAAAGCCTTTGGACGGAATCCTTTAATGCATCATGGAGTCAACGGAACACTTTCCTGTTCAGTTTTTGACACTTTCATCAAACACGGAGTTTCAGTGAATGATACTTGCCACAGAAGCCAGAATTTACTATTGCAATTCCTTAGTTCCTGGAATGTACGGAAACACAAAGAAGTAAGAAAAGATGAACTGCAACTCCTTGAAAAGATAATTCAAGAAATAGAAGACTTTGATGCATGTGATCAAGATGGCAATAACATGCTGCATGTATGTATGTTAGCAAATGTTCCCGTTTCAGTTTTTGGTGTGGTTCTAAAGCAGAAATGTGACATCAATGCAAAGAATCAAGCAAGTTACTCACCAATTCACTTGGCAATTAGCAATGCTTATACAAAATCAAAGAAAAAACAATGGAAACCGGTCATGGTAGAACATTTACGGTATCTACTTTGCGCAGGAGCGGAAGTAAACGTGCAAGATAAGGATGGCGACACTGTACTGCATTTATTGATGAGCAGTTTTGTAGACAGGCTGAATTATTATGATGAGAGATTGACGTCTTATGAGAAACTGAACGAAGAGAGCAAATTCGAACTGTTGAATAGTGCAATAGATTTGCTCTTGTCATATAACATTGATGTTAATATTCGTAATAAAGAGAAATGTACTGCATTTAATTTGCTCTCAAAAACACGCTCTAAACGCAGCTTACAAGTAGTTAAAAAGTTTCTTGATCACAAAGCAGAGTTTGGAATGTCCGAGTTCCTCACCTTTTTGTGTATATCTTCCAAACAAGAAAACAGCCCTTATTCTTGGCATGTGCTGCAAGCTCTATCAAAGTTTGTATCGCTGAGATGGAAGGACCTTTTCGCCAACAGCCAATGTGCCCGCTGCGAGGAATTTGCAGGTTTCATCCGGATTGTAGAATCATTTGTTGCCACAGACCAAACTGTCCTAGAAGCTTTGCAGTTGATCATCAATCTCGAGTCCTCTTTAAGATGTGACGTTTTGAGGACGACTAGAAATGTTTTAAGTGATTCTCTATCGGAAGGATTGGAAATTGTTTGCAGCTCATTGGTTCCATTTAGTGAATCTTTAGGCTCCGACAAATTTGTTTCAGTGTTATTTTTTGGAATTCTCTCCCATGCAATCAACTTTTTCAATTATCGCCAGCGATCCATCATTAAATTTCGGAACGTTTCATCCCTGATAATTGAAGACATTGATATTCTAATGCATATGATGAATCTACCTTCTAAAGTTTCTGAGAACAGAAAACTGAGTCTGTTGATAAGTTATATTGAATCTGATATGCGTGATAAAACCTTAATGAAATCTTGCCTTCCGTTACTATTACCCGCTAACTTTGATGTAAACAAAGAAGTAAATGGCACCACATTATTGATAAGTGCCCTGAAATCTCCAGTTTCACGTCAAGAATTTCTTCAGTATTTATGTAACAAAGGAGCAGACGTGAACTTATGCATTGGAGGAAACAAAAATCATTCGCCTCTTCTCACTGTTTTGATCAACGATAACAAAAAGGTACAGAAAACACTAACATATGATAATCTGTATAAACGATTCACGTTTGTGACGTCCGATAAAGAACTTTGTGGATCCACACAGTTGCAATTGCTTCTCCAAAATGGATTAAACCTTCGAAGAGCTCATACGTTATTCGAGTACATCAAATTGGAGGATTGTTGCTTAAAATCACTGAAACTTTTGATTAATCACGGTCTTGCATCGGATGAAGCTGACGAAAAAGGCCAGACATTGTTGCATAAGTTATGCAAACGATCAAGTCCCTCCGAAATCGTGAAAAAACCATTTAATAGACTAGATATATTACGATTACTATTATCTTACGACTGTTGCATTAATGCTCAGGATAAAGATGGAAATACGCCAGCCCATCTTTTGGCTATGAGACGCCATCAAAATGGTTTAGAAGAGCTTATCTCCAAAGGCGCGGATATCAATTTGAAAAACAGAAAAGGAGAGACGTGTTTACATCTTGCCGCCGACAATGCTGGAAGCGTCCAGTGTTTACTCCAGTACGGATGTGACGTTCACATCACTACCAATGACGCCTGCACAGCCCTGCACGCGTTCTTTGAACTGTCGTCTGAGAAGTCGAAACCCCTGAAAGGACTTGCTCTTGCCATAGAAAAGCGGTTCCAAGATATCCAAGGTATTAGATCCATTACTCTACTCTTGGATTCTGGGATTGATATAAATGCTCAGAATAATCAAGGGAGGACTGCCTATCATTTGGCGGCCTATTTCTTTGACCCAAAATGGATCAACGAAATATTCAGACTTCTTGTTCGCAACGGGGCGGATGTCACGTTACGTGACAACGAAGGAAAGAACGCTATAGATCACGTCCTTTGTCGTATGCGGAGCGCAAATTCAGAGGCGGTCAAGTTATTAATGCCAGCCCTAAAAACCGTGATCCGCGACGCTTCCCGCACTACTGCTGTTCCAAACATTGGAAAGGATATGCTGAAAACTTTGGGTGATTTTGAACTGTCAGAGTTGTTTCCGTTGAATGAAGGTTGAAAACGTTGAATGCTTGTTTCCATAATAAAAAAAAAAGATATTTACGGAAACTTATTGCAATTCATAGCTCAGTAAAATTCTGTAAAAAATTTAAAAATAATTTCGTACACATTATTTTGGTGATTATGATTAATCAATGTATACAAATTTAAACAACGAGCCTCTTGTTGAATGTAAATACAATGTGATGTTGAATTGGTGATTGATTTCGGGAAGATAGTTGACTATCTTCCCAAAATGAATACTCAATGTTATGATACATAACAAAGATACTTTCAACAAGAGGCTTAATAGCCTCTGTAGTTCATATCAGAGCATGTTCAATTGTATGTAATTATTTGACGATCCAAATCAATTTACGGATTAAAAATAAAGAGCGTGTGTTAAACTTCTCTGGAACAGGAAATACACATTCAGAGTGGTAGCGCTTTACACGGAAAACATGTGGAGGGTCGCCAGATCTCCTTCTTCAGTTTCTAAAAAAAAATTATAACCGATGGCAGTTTGTACAGGGGATTCAAACTTTTTAAAGTGCTAATAAAGTGCACTCTTGCTGAGTATTTGTTTATGTACACCACAGTAAAATCGATAGTCAAATTACGCATGTTATTTAAAAATTTATAATTTAATCAACACTGTGAACATATTTACATTCTTGTATACTAGAAAACTGTGTGTATTGTTGCTTGTACAATGTACATATTTAAATCGTGTCCGAAACCGAAAGAAAAGGGCCAACATGTATACAGAAAAGAATATATTTACATGTACATAGTTAATGATTACATATGCTAGTATGTAAAACCCAATATTTATTGACGCACGGCGTGAACATATACTGTCTTGTGGTGGTTTCGTGGTAAAACTGACGTCAAAGGTTAACCGTCTAAACACACTTCAATTATCCTTCAGAACAAAAAGCCAAACAAGATAGGTTTCTCTTTTAACATAGGTTTGATCACCAAACACGTACGCCAAAAAGCCCCATTACAAATATCAGGACGAGAGAGAGAGAGTTTTCTCATGAGGCATAGACATGTACATGTATCGCTTTGTTATACATGTATAAAATATGCGAGGTAAAAGAAAGAATCTGTAGATACAATGATATGCTCTGTAATGATGACGGCTTCGATTTACCCGTTATTTGTAAACAATATTTCATATATTGCTAAAAACTATTAGAGTCCTCATAACCTGATCCCCGACGGATGATTTTCTTTATCTCTTTCTGTAAAGCTTTATCGTAGTACACATATATCCACGGATGCGTCAGAAAACCCAAAACACTGAGTGAACGTAAAAACACATGAAAATGGAATGTCACTAAGGGCATTTGAAACCATCGCGACGGATCCTTAGCGTCCAGTAATGCATACGTCCATTTCGGTATGTAGGAAAGCACCGTTACTGCAGTAACAGCGAAAAACATTAATGATGACCGTCGTGCCTTCCGGTTGGCGCTGAGGTACACAGCTAGAGACTTAGTTTTGCTTTTTGATCTGTTTCTGCTCGGGTTTTTTCGTAGCGTTCCCTTGTCACATTTTGGAACCTCTTGGAAACCAACACTTACCTCCGGTTGTAAGATCTCAAGTTGATTTTCTTCTGTAACGCTTTCTAATTTCACCATTGGTCTATCGTAGCTCGAACGTCTGCTTGCATTCTCGCGTTCAAAGGCATTAATAATGCTTGCTCTTAGATTCCCGTACAAATTTCTGAAGCGTACTTTTTGAATCCGCATGCCTTTGAATTGTTTTATTTGCTTGTAGATGACCCGTGCTACCAAGCAATAGAGAACAGTCATGACAATGGAACCCAGAGCGGAAATGATAATTAGAAGAACCGTCAGACCGGAAACCAGTACTTCTGAACCGGGGATGGTCATGTCTGAGCTACATACACGTCCTATGGTGCCGTCTGATAGCTTTATATGGATGACTTTGTAGTAAATCAGCTTGGGTAAGGTGAACACTACAGACACTGCTAGAGAAATTCCTATCACGGTGTATTTGGTTTTAGTTGCCATGGTATCCGCCATGGACAAACATATATGGCGGTATCTATGGATACAAATGGCAATTAGAATCAACAAAGACGTGAAAAATAATATGTTTGAACAGAATGTTAGAAATTTACATGCTTCATCGTTTGGGTAATGTAACGGATTGAGGTTTTTGGTGAAGACGAAAGTTGAGCAGAATACACACAGCATAGCGTCAACATATGCCAAGGATAAGATGTAATGTCTGTCATCTCTGCTCTTGTTGATTTTAAAGCTGTACATGTAAATAATTGCAACATTTCCGAAAAATCCAATCACTAGAAATATAGCATGAATGACAGTATCATACATGTATATATTTCGAAATCTTATGTTCACCACCTCCAAAGCATCTTCGTTGCTATACGAGAAATTTCTTGGAATAAAAGTGGTCACATTTTCCATAACTGGCAATATATCACTTGCTCTGCTCTGAATGACGTAAATTGTTTTTTAACGGGATTCTAATGATGAACACACCATAGAGATTAAAGACTGGTCCCTTTAAAAGAGGTTTTTGTCAAATTCTCTTGGTTACGTAACATAAGTCACATCAGCGAACTATTTTCCCCCTTGTTTTCATCCCGATTGGTAGCCATGTTTTGACTGGTATATAAACATAGTCAACAAGTGTCAAGTCGAGGACAAGCGATTTACTGTAAAGCTACACCACGTGATCTCTCACAGGCTGTTCATCCTACGCTTAGTATAAAGAAATTTGTGTTGTACCCCATCCTGTATTACATCCTCTTTCTTTAACAAATGGCCTCTTTTCCGGGTAAAAAGTTTATTTTATGACTGCAAATCAAACTTACACGAAGTAAGACACACTTGCAAAAAATATCATATTTGTGAAGATGGTCTATAATACATGTACCATTCATGACGGCCATGCATCGAACATAAGTTCGACTGAGGACGAGAATTTGGAAGAAATGAACCTTCACTACAGGAGTCGATACATGATAAACACGGTATTCAATGCAATTTTCTTGGTCTTCGGTGTCTTGGGAAACGCTTTGGTCATCTATGTATACAGAACGAGATTAAGAAAGAAGAGGCATGACGACCGATATTACGTGGTCGTGTTGGCCGCCACGGATTTATGCCACAGTATGTTCTCATCTAGCCTTGTTTTCGCGAAAAACTCCTACCCACTTATGTTTCCAAGTGATGCCTTGTGCAAGTTTTTGTTATACGGCACCAACGTGTTCTTTTGTCTGTCCCTTCTTCTGCTGTTGATAGTCTGCGTTCATAGGTATAGAAAAATCTGCAGACCCATGAGTCAGGATGAGGCGCTTCGACATAAGAACATTGGAATTCTGATTGCCGTTCTAGCTTCATTGGTGTTTAATATCCCAAAGCTCGTTTACTTCAAAAGAAAGCAAATAACGGTAAAAGCGTGCAAAGCGTATATATGTGGCTCAGATATGACTATGGGAGGTTCAATGTTTTTCGTGGTGATCATGTCGAAATTCCAGATTGCCTTTTCTGCCGCCGCCGTCATAGTGCTGGCAGTGTTGTATATCCTTGTTGGACGCGTTGTATACAGACAGATGAAACAAACTGAACATAAACGGAAAGAGAGCGAGAGATTTCGCACGCAGATTGAGAAAAGTTCGCATTCCAATTCTGAGGAATTCTCAACCACGTCTCCGAAAATTTCCGAACACCATTCAAAAGTTGTGTACAAGGTTTCTGACAAAAGCGTCACTCTTTCTGAAAAGAGGAAGATGAGTACGAAACCGCGGAAAACTCGGAGTAATTCGATGATATCTAGTCTAAGTTCTCAGGTTCGAACCCATCGACTCACCATCATGTTTATAATAATTACCATAAATACAGTTTTGTCTTACCTCCCGACATACATCTTCATACATTTCGACTCTACGGACCCGGCCCGTTGGTTTCGAGTTTCGAACTTGGAACTCCAGTTGTTTTTGTTCCTAAGAAGTTTACACGCCGTGAGCTATGTAGCCAACCCAGCTATATACGCATATTACGACAGCGCTTTTAAGCATGCTTTGGCAAAAATGATGTGCCGAGGAGTTTTATTTGAATCAAGCGACCAATCGTCGACTTAACAGCCAGTACTGGAAAGCTACGAACAACATGCTGTCATTTTGACGTTTAGAAACGCTTTGACGTAGAACAATGTTCTCCATGAGGTTTTTATAACGATTTTTTGACACAATAATTTTTTATTCTGTCCTACCGTAAAATAAGCTGCTTATAACTGAAGTCCTTCAAAACAACGAGTGTCTTCTCTATGGAATTTGTAATTATTGATTAAAAAAAAGAATAAATATTCATAAATATGAACTCTATATGGTTATGAGTAGTGCATGGATAAAGTTTTCTGGTCAATTTTTCCTTTGATACGCCGATCAAAAGAAAAATTATTAAATTCATTTCTTAAACCCACTGTTCACCTGCTTTGTACCACAACAAGTAATAAAAAATCCTAATACTTTATGTTTTTTTGTTTAGAAAATACGTTAACTTTATATTTTCTATATATTATCCGATTTCTTGTACTTTGTCTAATCGTTATACCTAACCATTAGGCACATAGAGGGTTCACCCCCCCCCCCCCACTTTTTCTCGCATCAAACATAATTGATCTGAAATTTACCTTGAAAACATACTGAAATATTGAGGAGAAGTTGGAGTTATAGGTATACTACCCCCCCCCCCCCCCCCCCCCTCACGGATTAGGAATTTCATGATTTGGGAAAAAAGATTTTTGGTAGGTAATAATTTTTTTTGGAACTATAAGTATACTCTTTTTCAAAAGACTGGCTGTTTAATAATTAAGATAATGATAATGAATTATCAAGCATGTAGATGGATTTTAATACCCTGATCAAATTTTTCTTGTAGTTGGTTATTTATTTGATTTATCTCTCTTTGTTTTAACTGTGTATATATTTATGTAGTTAATTACAGTGTATTTATTTGTGTTATTTGTTAATAAAATTATTACTAAGTTCATACGAAGAACATAAAAAATGGTGGTTTTTAGCCTTTGAAAACAAAGCAATGCATATGTTCTATGTCTGTAAGGCACGTATTGTTTAGTACAGTAGACAATTTAGTAAAAAAAAAAACCAAACACACGTCGTCAATATTGCAATCTGTATTTGTTCTAGACCTGAATACATCTAAAAAAGTGTGATAAAGACGATGCACCAACATTTGATAAGAATACATGTTCCAGTCAACATTTCATTGGTCTCAAACAAAGGAATATGCCATTGTATAAAGTAATATTTAAAAACGCCATGGCGAGGAAGCAGAAATCGTCGATCCATGTGCTCAACATTATTCAAAACAGATATCAATATTCAGTTGTAAACATGTAGATATTACCAATTCGTTTTACGGATATAGAAGAAATTACAGATATAGCAAAGGAAATCCAATGGCCCGTAGAAATTCGTTAAAACCGAGTTTTACTGTACATGTTAACTTTGTATATTTATGTTCACAGTTCAGTATATGTAGATAGATGCACAGCAATCAAATTACATTTTCTTTTTTGGAAAATTGTTTAAACAACACACTTCAATATAGAGGATATCCTGTGTGTCGCGACTAAAGACACAGAATTGTACACTACATGCAGTAGGCTCTCGATTACTCAAAATCAACACTTATTTATTGTGTGCGTTTGCTTTTCAAAGACAATCTACAGTAAACATCCATCAAGGAAGAGAATAAGCTAAATTTTTAAAAACAGAAATGAAAATTTATAAAATTTTGTCTTGGTTTGTTCTATTTGGCAGAGTCAGTGTCAGTATTTAAGATATCTTAAAATAAAAAATATTTTCTTGAATTATCAAATGCACAATAAAATATCTTCATGATTGAAGGTAAAGATAAACTACAACATTTTTTTTAATGCTTACGCCAGTTCGTGCAGCCCGTGCTTCGATGCTTCAACGTCAGTTACACAACTCATTTTATCACTCGATATGCACGTGTGCATATAATACATAAAAACATTTACAAATTAAGTATGGAAAGTGACAAGCGTCATCATTCTTTGTGTATCGGGACATTGAAACCATAGAGAAACAAGGGTGAAATATACAACCACTTAAAAAAAACAAACTTATTCATGTCATTCTGATTTTTTATAGTTGCATAAGTAAAATATCTTCGCATATGTGTTTTTAAAATTATGTACACTTATTTACTGAGTAGTTCCGGGATTTTATATATTTCTGATAATAAACACAAGACATTTTACAAAGTGCTCTTTTGAATTAGAAGGAAAAACCCGGAATATGAAACTTTGATTTTGTCCGACTTTTTCTTATCAGTGGGGTCTACTAATGTACACCGCCTGTACAAATGCTCTTTATACGTGCTGAATATTAACAACAAAGATGGCACGTCGAGGTTCAATATGTGGTATGTATAATGCAGTTGAAAAACTCGGGTTTTAAGAGCAATATTGTGAAAAATAATGCTACGCTAGCGCATCGTGAGAATGTTTTTGAATTGCATAAGGGGGTTTCTATACTTGAAATTGTCATTGCCACTCTTAAACAATACTTTACCGTGGAATTCTTCAGTAGTCAGTCTTTAATCTACTCCCTTTGATATACTAGTATGGATATTTGTAGGAAATATAGCCAATCAAATAAACTATTTATTGAAGAGAAACTGTAAATTAGCTACTATACTCTGTCCCGAGTTTTTGCTTCCACCACTTGTCGCTTGATATTTCGATAATAACAAATACCTTTGTGCTCAAACTACGTTCATCCACTTATATGAAAAATGTCCAGATTATCTGTTTCGAAACGCCCCCTCTACAATTTACGTGGTCAGAATTTTTTTCAGATTTCCAAAAAAAGGCTAGTTTTGTTATAGAAAATAATAATTCTCTGAAATCAAGAACAGTTCTCGCCTATAAAAAAAATTCTTAGAATTTAATTTTTCTTATAAAAATAACAAAAAAAACTTCCTGCACGGAAAAGGGAATGCAAATAAGCATACATGTACTATAGTTTGTCCCAAGTTGTTGATTCCATCACTTTTTGATGATTTTTAATAAAAATAAACATGCCTGTGGAAGAAGTACAGTTGAAATCAATGAAATGGAAAATATCCAAGATATCTTCATTGACAAATTATCCCTTTTCACTCATGAAATTTCACAGGAACGAAAACAAATTTCTTACGGAGATTTTAAATGGGAAATGTTTACTCCATTCGGAAGTACTCGGGACACCTCGCGCAATTTTTCAACGTTATCACCCGGGCTTATTAAAGGCTGATGCAATGCAAAATCCCCGTAGACTTTCTATCTTGGGATGTGTATTGAAACCTGAAGCGGTCGTTGACTTACTATAGTCTGTCCCAGTATATTTATGCAGCACATTTGGACGATTTTTTGATAAACATACACATACCTGTGAAAGAAGTGCAATTGAAATCGATGAAAGGGAAATTTTTCAAGATAACTTCATTCACACATTATCATTTTTCACTCGCAAAAATTCATAGGAACGAAAACAGATTTCCCACGGAGATTTATAATGTTGACATCTTTTCCCAAATTCGGAAGTCACTCGGAATACCTTGCACACTTTTTCAACGTTATCATCCGGGCTTAACAATGGCTGATGCAATGCAAATTCCCCGCAGACTTTCTATTTTTACCCGTGTATTGAAATCTGACAAGCTAGAGGGGGCGTTTCAAAAAGGAAATCTTGGGATTTTTTAATACCATTGAATGAACATCGTCTGAATCAAGAAGTATTCATAACTATTGAATAACTTAAGAAAATATGCTGCAAAAATAACTTGGGACAGACTATAGTATAGATTATTTGATATAAAATCAAATAATTTTGCATTAGTTTGATATAAAATGTCTCACACACTAAAACTACAGTGCTTTGCTTGATTGAGCTAATATAGAAATACAACATATGATTTGAACAATATTGTTTACAGAAATGCTTAAAAAATAATCAGACAGTGGCTGAAAGATATGCTCCGATCGATGGCATTTATCAAATACAGTAAAAAAAACCCGATCATAATAATGAAAATGGCCCCGGTGAGTTCTTGTGTTTGGGCCTTCATACGTACCCTTTTCCATAGAGAACCGAATATTTAAGATTTCGTGTACATCGAAGGATATAGTCTTGAATTGACGCAATTTACTGGTTAATACGTTTTAATTCTTATGCTTGCAACGATATTAGTTTAACGACCGATAAAGTATAATATTATGCAAGTACTCTCAACTGAATAATTTTAATTTCTTAAAATGAACACTATATCTGTCCTTTTATGTAAATTAAACTTAACGAAATTGACTGAACGTTTCAGGATTACATCTGGTTTGTCTGTTTGCAATTGCCACTTCGTTCTGGGCGAACGCAAGCATGGACGTATGGGTAACTAATAGCAACGGAGGAGACAGACTGTCAAAGAAAGCCTCGTTATCGCCCACCGGAAGTTCTAACGGATTCCATATAAACGTCGACCGTAACAAGCGTTACCAGTTCATCTCCGGTTTCGGAGCAGCATTAACCAATGCAGCTGCGTACACTCTGTTCCACAGTCCAAGACGAGACCAGATCATGGAGGATCTGTTTGGATCATCCGGAATTTGTAAGTTTGACTATTCAAACAATAATGCCTCTCAATTTCAATTTTTCAAAATATATAACAAAGGTGGGTGTTCAATGGTACTTGTGCTGAAATTCATCTAAGGTTTTCGTGAATGTTTTCATATTTGCCCTTTTACTATAAGACTACGAATGTACACGTACAGGGAGTTATCCTCTATGAGAGGACAATTCCTTAACACATATGTATATTTATTCATCATAAAACCTCAGTGATATAAGATAAGAACTATAAAAAGAGTGATCTGAAATTTTCTTGTGCGTTTACAATTGCGCTTTTCTGAACAACAAAATGCATGTAGGCAACTACCCTAAAATTTGCATTGTACAACATAGGGAAACATGTCAAAGACCAAATTCGGTTGAAACACATGAAACCTTTGACCAACATTATTTTTGCAGCTATGAGCTATCTAAGGTTGCCAATGGGAGGCACAGACTTTCAGGGAGTACAGCCTTACACCTACGATGATCTGCCATCCTGGCAACACAACGACTTCCATATGGACCAATTTTCTATCCAGAAGGACCGTGATTTTATCATCCCCATTCTCAAGCAAGCTCTGAAAATCAACCCCAGCCTGAGGATCATTGCTACGCCCTGGTCCGCTCCTGCATGGATGAAAACCACAAATTCTCTCTTTGGGGGAGAGTTTCACCATGGCAACAACTACCAACAGGCATATGCTTTGTACTTTGTAAAATTCATTCAAGCGTACCAGAGCGAAGGGATTTCAATTGACGCTATATGCCTACAGAACGAACCCAAACACTCAGATAATTCTTACCCAACTATGAAACTCAGTTGGGAAGCCGAGAGAGACATTATAAAGAATTACCTCGGACCTGCCTTCAATCAACACAGCATAAACACAAAGATTATCATTTACGACCATAATTGGGACGACACAGGCTACGCTGGCAACATTCTGTCCGACGGGGGAGCTGCTCAGTACATCAGAGGAAGTGCATGGCATTGTTACGGTGGCCGCCATGACACGTGCGGGGGATTCCACAATCAACATCCAGACAAGGACATCTACTTCACCGAGTGCTCGGGCGGCGACTGGGCACCCGGATTCAATGTCGTATGGGGCGTCCGAATTCTCTCTATTGGCCAAACTCGCAACTGGGCCAAAACCGTCATGTACTGGAACATCGCACTAGATGATAATCATGGGCCAAAAGTCGGCGTCGGAGGCTGTAACAACTGCAACGGGGTGATTACCGTTCACGGCAATGGCGATACGACGAAGAATACCGAGTATTACATCATAGGTCACATGTCAAAGTTCGTTTTTCCGGAGGCTGTTCGATTAGACACCCCCGCCTTTGGTTGGGATGACGTGCATTCAGTTGCGTTCCAGAACAATGACGGGAGCGTGGCCATTGTGGTTTTAAACCCCCGTAATGACAGGGACCAGACGTTTTATATTGATATTGACGGCCAACATTACCAATACACCCTCCCGAGAGAATCGGTCGCGACATTTGTGTACCGCAATTAGGAATTTCAACCTATATCAACTTTTAGTGTATCTTCTGTAGATAATTTTCTTTTCAAAATCATTACAAATTTTGTTAAACGTTAACGATACATCAATTCTAATAGCCGTGATTTATCTTTGACAACTGACATGCATACACATTGGTAACAAACTGTATACAAGTACGGTGATAAAGGTTACAAATGGCCACACCAAAGAAGCTCAACAATAGGAAAGAGGAACAATAGTTAAATGACTACCAACTAAAGAGCTTAGATTTTTTGTAAAAGTGGTAAAAATTGATGCAATCTTTGATAATCTTCTTCTATACTTCAAGACAGAAAAAATTCAACTATAATGAGCTGTGGGTCTTTGCAAAATTCAAGACCACAGGTTGGTACCAAAGCGGGACTTAATTAGTCATATAGTGAAAAAGCTTCAGAAATCTAACCTGCTCATTAACACTACTAATAATAGTATATATATAATGGCAATAATATGCGTGGGACCTTTAGAACTGTATATCGCAGAGTCACTCGATCAAGCCTTATTTCTAATAAATTAAAAGGAAATTTATTTAAAAATGATGGAATAGAACTCCGCCATAGAATATTTTGAGCGAAGTTTGGTTTATATACCCAGTTGTTCTGGTAAAAAAGTTGAAATGAAAAAGTTAAAAGATGGACAGAAAGAAAGGAATGAACAACAGGTGATCAGAAACAATTACCTGTTGAGCGAAGATATGTAATCCCCCCCCCTCCCGTATCGCCCACCGGGCAGCGCTGGAAGACGACGATATCGTAGGTCAAAATAATAAATGCTTGAATGAATTTCATTGTTTCATTTAGGAAGAAAATAAGTCATAAAATGTCGGCGTCCAACGTTATTTTATGATACTCGGATTACTTTCGGGATCATGATACTTGTACGTGCTATATTTTGTAATGATCAACAGTATAACTGAGAGACGATGTTCTGCCTTTTAGCTTCGTAAAACTGATTGTAGGCATTCCAAAGGCAGTCTTATAATCAGCTGAATTAATGAAAAGTGTTACCAGGCACGTAGTTAACTATTTGCTCTTCAGATTCACTTCCTGATACAAAAGCGGTAAGTGCGTACTTGATGAATCTATTTTAAGTAAACCACTTTAAAAAAGGTGTTTGAGGACATGTCGTTGAAAAAGAAAAACGAGCCGTTACATTTCTCGAAAGCAGATACTTTGAGCTACTTAATTTCACATATAAAATATATCAATTCTGCAATGTCTGCGAGAACCCAAAAAACCAAAACAGTTACGAGTGGTTGTTACAAGTAAAATCCCCCAATTATATATATATGAGCAGCATCAAGAATTTAAAAAAGAAACAGAACTCAAATCGAAATGTACAGTATATATTGTATTTATTTTTTGTAATCATCTCATAAACTTGCACACAAAACTGAATGAAATCAAGGAACTTAAAAGAAGAGAATATACAAATTAGTGCAGCAATAACTGACCTGTTGTGAAATCAATCGACATAACAAAGTGAACTATCATAATCCAGTGCATGCATTATGATAATTGTGACATTTATCTATGCAATTCATCTTTTAACACTAAAAAAAAAATAATTCTCCAAACAAAGGCACACTGTATAGATTCTGTAGTTATATTATATCTTATGGTTGATAAAATGTCAGCAATCTTTAACACCTATAGTACAATTTAAATAACATCAATATCATAACATATATTTATCTTAATTAAAGACAAATACAGTAAATATAATAAAAGTTTGAAAAATGTATGGTAAGAATCAGAAGACTCTAATCATAGCAATGCTAAAATATTTTGTACTTTGAGTCATATATATTATATATTTATATATACCGTTTTGCGAAATATACTTTTCGCCACAAAACCCAGATAAAAGAAACTGAACAAAAGTATTTTTAGAATGAAATAGGGAATGCCAGGAAAATTGAACTAACATCTTGGAAAGAGAAATAGAGGATAATATTACATTGCTCTAAATTGTGTATAACATCATGGTAAATATAATTAAATTGAGTAAAAAAATTAGAAGAGATCTATGTATATATATGCTCTTTGAAAAATCTGTAATCAATATTGCAGAGTTTTCCCCCTTTAATCTCACCATGTCACTTTTTCAAAAGCCAAATCTAACTGAGGTTTAACATCCTAATAACACCTCAAATATATAATAAACCTGGAATGTATACAATAACTTTTGGGGGGATCCCAATTTATAAATCAAACAATCATTGAATAACCGAAATAAATAGAAATCACAACATTAATTTTAAATGAAATCTAAAAACTAAAAAAAAATCAATACCTTACTTTTCCTTTCAAACTGTTTATGCATATTGGTTTTACAATATATAGGTACAAAAGAATCATCATCAACAATGAACAATCACAATATAACTTGATATAACACCAGACCCCCATCTTGGATTTCATGTCAACATACTGTTACAGCAGAGAAATAGTACTAGGATGATAGACAAGCACGAATTACTGTATACAGGGTTATTTTTGCCCTGTGTAATTTTCTGCCTCCTACAGTAAACAGTTTTGCCCCATTTTGAATTTGCCTAATTAGATTAAAGAGAGATAATGTAAGACATTGGTATTCGTCCAGCCTTAAATTTGCCCGCTGACAGTGAGGGCAAAAGGGGTGAAAATTAAATGGGGGCAAAGAATTCCCGGTATACAGTATTATAGAACGAACCACAAAATCAAAAATACATGTAAAAATAATTAACTACTGTATAAGGTACATGAATTAGAAAATAATCATCACGAAAGAAGGTCAAAACTATCACAACTTAATTTACCCGCCCCCTCTTTTAACATACAATTACATCTGTCTTGAAACATCCTATATCCCCCCCCCCTTTCAATGTAAATAAAAATTCTGATTAGCTGATTGGGACCAGCTATGGTTGAACATCCAGAGCTCTTTATTTTTTGCATATGAAATAAAACTACATCAAACAAAATCAGAAGTGATGGAAACAAATAGCATTAAGATTAACTTCCAAAAATCGAGTACAAAAATAAAATCAAATGCAAATTAATTACAAGTACAATCATTTTGGTTTAGCCCTGCAAATCACTTATCAGTTTTTAATCTGTATGTACCACTAATATCATAGTTAAAGTAAATGGGAACACTTGTAAGTAATCTCAGGGTCAAAACTAACAACAATTGCACAAATCTATGCATATGCATTATGCACGTGTCGAAGCTGAAAGCCCATCTGCATAAACAAAAATAATATTTTTCGGTGCTTGACAAATCCATGTGTGTATGTCCCAAATGTCCATCAAGGTAGTTACATGCAGAGATGTTTGGAGAGTATTCAAGTAAGTGGGATTCATTGCACAAAATATTTCTTTCCTTTTTTCTTCTTCAACAAATACAGTACAGAACTAGTTTATGATATACTACTGTTAATGTATTACTGTCAAAATTCAATGCAATTTGACAAAAGCCATTGTGGATAAGTACAGTAGGAGGCCAAGCTTACATGGCCTTTAATTATATACTAGTGTGTACTTAGATTTGCAAAGAAGCAGTGAAAAAGCTGCCCAAATATAACCACTTATGATCTGACAATGGTTCATGCACTAGAAACATGGTGTCCCTTTGACAACTGAGAGTTTTGAGCCATCTTTAAGAAAAAAAATCTTAAATTATGGTAAAATAATGCAAGACTTGTGTCCATCAAAATAGTTGCACAGAACAGATTAAAGATGAAACCACAAGTGATGACCATTATCATAACCACTGGCTTTGTGTTGGAATGAACTTGTACAGCTAAAACAAGTTAAAGAAATTTGGAATCAAGTATTTTGAAAAAAAAAATCAGTGTCTCAAGTTACACAGTTACAGAAAAGTTGGGTTTTAAAATAATACAGCTGCAGATACATGTACGATACATATATTTTTCACTAAAAAAAAGTATTAGAACCACTGCAAAACAAAGCACATCAATTTTTATAAAAGGAAAATAAATGTTTGCTGGCTTCTTAGAGGCCAATTTATCAATAATTACATGAACTGATAATTTTACTTAGTAAAAAACCAATACAATTTTTGCCAATAAATAAAATAAAATAGAACCAAAACAACATTTCACCGCAAACAGTACATTCAATAGATATAAAGAGAAGTTTTCAATATCAAGCAAAAAAAAAAAATTCAATACATTAAACTGCTATCAAGAACCAAAAAAAATAAAAAATTACTTTGACATAAATAATGCAGACCGCTTTGTGACATGCCAATATCCTTCCTGTTAGCTACAGCTGTGCCCTGACACAGACTGATTTACTGATTGAGAAAGCCTGGCCTGTACATTGGGAGATGGGGATTATTTACAGGGAAATACTGATTGCCTTAATTAACCTAGTGAGTTGCAGCACCAGGAATTGAGATCACGGAGTCTGTGCTTAGTATTTCTTTGATATATTCACTAACCATTTCAATTTCATTCTTAATGCCAAATTAAGTCAATAAATATTAAAAGTACACTAAAAGTACATTAATGTTGACAAAATCAGCTTGAAGTAAATCAATTACCCCCCCCCCCCTTCTAAAAAGAGAAATTCATTGTAGAAATTTTGCTTTTTCCGCAACATACTACATGCATCTGTTATCATGATAACCAAAAATCATCTGATTATTAATATACATGTATATTAATAGCATATTGAATGTGGCTAGATTTTGTTCTATATACATATTGTAAATTATGATTTTGAAATGTCTTTAGAAAAAAATCATCTTTGATAAATGATCCATATGAGCAATAATTTAATTTCAATGCAAGAATGCTCAATTGTTTTATATGAAACACGAAAATGTGCATCTCAGACATGTTAAATATCTTATTTACTTCAATTTTTAGCTATTTAAAGTATGCAGTTGTTAAAGATAGCTGAGTATTAATGGGCTAGATCTTACTTAGGGAATAAGGAATCATTCCTTGAGTATTATCAGGTGATCATTTTGGTCGGGGCTTGATCAAATCCAATAAAGCCCGAAGGGCTTTATGATAGATTTGATCACGTCCCGACCGAAATCATCACCTCATAATATTCAAAGAATGATTCCTTATTACTTATATTTATATAATTTTCAGCAATTGTATGATTAAAATTTTGAATAAAAATAAGCAATCCTTGCTTGTGCCCCAATTACACGTCATTTGTAATTATTGGACTGAATAGTACAAAATCGATATGCAGTGTTATCAGAGGAAAAGACACTAAAAAATGTAAATATATGTATATACCTGCACTATATTTATAACTTAACACCTACTGACTCATGGAAATGGTAATGTATGGAATGGTTGTCAATCATAAGGTTGAGCATAATATTACATAATGATAATTCTTAACACCATGACATGATTAAAATAAATATCCCACATGGAATTCACAAAAATATAAACCCCAACTGTTTTTGTACACACTTGAAATTGCACCATGATGTAGTCAAGAATAGCCACATATTAAATCATAGAATCTAATCTATAGGTAATAACCTAGGACCAACTATCTCCAGTTTTCTGCTAGGCCCGTAGCTTGGTCTTAATGTGTTTTGATACTCCATTGAGAGGCTTCTGGATGAAGCCGTTAGTCTTTTTAGTGTTGATAAACAATGTCTCTTCTTCATCTGTTGTGAGGTCGGACTCTGACATCATCACACTGCTGTTCTGGGTTTTACCTATAGATCACAACATACAGTCATGTACAAAGATCTACATTACATTATCTATACAGCACAAACCCTATAGGGTCACACTATCATGCATTTATGCTCCAGATAAGATCATCTGTCAGAGGACATGTATTAAAAGTTATACAAATGTACCAATATTTTTCAATATCTTTAATTATTCTTCGTGCCAATGAATTATGTTAAAGATAGTTATTTTAGTAGAAAGCATAGTATACTGCAGGAAGTTAAACTCCATCAGAGATACTTGAAAAAAAAATTATTCATATCAATGTACCTTTTGGCAGCAGTTTGATTTCGTCTTTAGCATCATCTACCTCCTGCAGTAGAGAATATCTATGTCTCTTTTTTGTCTTCCATTTATAGCATTTGCATCTATCAAACAAAAAATAAAATGCATTTTTATTTATCAAATATGTATGCAGGTTAATGTTATAATAATTCATCATTATTACCGGTATTACAATGAACAGTAAAATAATGTTTTAGATGAAAACTGTTGTTCAAACAATTCAAAAATTGTTAGATTGGTTTTCTCATACGGTCCACTTTCAAAGGCACTGTACGTGTATCGTTCAAAAACTTATAGTCACTGTCATTACCATTTAACCTTTCACATTTGTCAAGCACAGGTCATGATAAAACACATTGTATGGATTGTACCTGGGGTTTTTTAATGAATTTATTTGAGTCTTACCTCCGTTTTTTGATCCAGCAGATAGCTCCCCATACTATAGCTGCCAGGGCCACAACCAGTAGAAAAAGTACAATGATGAAGTACAAAACACTCCAATCTGCAATTATAGCACAACGATAAGCAGGGTCAACACTTACTCCATACAAATTTGTTGTCAAATATCACAGATATTGAATGGATTTTTTTCCTCTTTTTTCTTTCAGTTTGGTCTGTCAAAATTCTACATTTTGTTGTGTTGTAGTTTTTTGTTTGCCAATTTTAATTCGTAACATTTCTAAATTCGGTGTTCTCTGTTCATGACACAACCACGGTGAAAGTTTTACATGTAATAATAATTAAATTATTGTTCATTATTTTTGTTCTGAATATGAATTGATTAAATTTAATTACACACCCAAAAACACAAAACAATGACATGAACAAAATCAATGTACATACCACAATTGCTCTCCCCATTCATGACATTGAATAAAAAGAAGTTTTGCATCCAGAAGGCATCACACACACAACGTTTTGACTTGTTATCACAGAAGCCATGCCCAGAACAATTGTTTTGGCAAACTGAAAATTCAAAGTATCGAAGATTAACATGGAAAATAAAACATTGTAATGAAGTGTCTTTACAACTAACCATTTAATTCTTTAACATCCTTAATGTCAACCAGCAATGTACATGTATTTCAATCATCCAGGTAAGATTTTTTTTCAGTGTTGCTTTAAAATGCAACATACAGTTGAACCGCGATATCTCAAACACCGATATCTTTAATACAATAGATATGTCGAAGTGATTTGTAGGTTCCAACCACTTATAGTTAAAGTAATTTACCCTTGACATCTCGAATACTTGGATATCTCGAAGTTTTTAACAAGTCTCTAGTTCGAGATAATGAATTATAACGAATAAATAATTTCTTAAGCTTTGCAAACAGGGATAGGTTATAGCTAATTATTCCAGGTCTCACCTATCGTATCCAGAGAGAGGACTTTATAATTGAGTATATGGTAGTTAGAGGACTCCAGCTGCTCCTTTAATAGTTTGCTCGTCTCCGGACCAGGTCTTATGTTCCGAGACTCTTTCCTTATGTCAGTCATATAGAAAGTGATATGCAACCTACATCGAAAATATATACAAGTAAAAATTACAATCATTGTTTGGAGAATCTACTAAAAATGTCTTTTACATAGATTGACTGTTGTAATGATAAATTAACACAATTTTACATGCAACTTTCTGTATGATGATAAACTTGATCAGAAAATATTTTGGAACCAATCCAAATTATTTATGTCTTACAAGTATTTATCTTCAAGCCAGAAAAACTGGAATAAAAATCAATAGTATCTAAAGCTGCAAAAAGAGATCTAGGTGAACCATCAAGGACTAGTGAAGTGTCATCTGCATATTGTGATATTTTGTGTTCTTTATTATTTATACAAATACCCTCTATGTCCTTGCTTTGCTTAATGCAACTTCCTGTTTAAATCTTGCCAGAGTGGATATTCCATATTTTGAAGAATTAGAGAGATTACATTGTATTTCTAATTTGAACTTAAAGAAAATGAAACAATTAAAACAAGTGTTTACTGTATAAAGAAAAAGGGGACAGATAGGCCAATAAAACATTGTATTTTCACTGATGTTGTTATATCTGATGAACAACTGACAGGATAGGAAGAGGGATGGTGAATATTTAACTGATATCTCTTTTCAACAAAGAATTGATTGGTGTTTATCTCTACATTGACGTGGGTTGTAATAGAGCCTCTTACAGAGTTGGAAGACTTCTGAAGGGTCTGTACGTGTATCTCTGCATTGTTTGGGGTGGGTCTGTTCTTACAGACAGTTGGGAGACTTGTGAAGGATTTGGATCTCTGTATTGTGTGTGTGTGTGTGTTTGGGGGGAGGGGGTGGGTGGTGGGTCTGTTCTTACAGAGAGCTCGGTGACTTGTGAAGGATTTGGATCTCTGTATTTTGTGCGTGGGGGTGGGGGTGGTTCTGTTCTTACAGACAGTTGGGAGACTTGTGAAGGATTTGGATCTCTGTATTGTGTGTGTGTGTGTGTGTGTGTTTGGGGGGGGGGGGGTAGGGGGGGGGGGGTCTGTTCTTACAGAGAGCTAGGAGACTTGTGAAGGGTCTGTACATGTATCTCTGTATTGTTTGTGTGTGGGTGGGGCCAGGGTGTGGTTCTGTTCTTACAGACAGTTGGGAGACTTGTGAAGGATTTGGATTTCTGTATTGTGTGTGTGTGTGTGTTTGGGGGGAGGGGGGGGGTCTTCTTACAGAGAGCTAGGAGACTTGTGAAGGGTCTGTATCTCTGCACTGACGTCCCCGTTCTGTGATTTGGGTAACATTGAGGACAGCTGGCTCCTCAGGTTCTCCTTGTCCTCCACTGTGAACTCCTCTAAGTTTGTGTCCAGAGTCAACTCTAGCAAGTCCTTCTTATGAGGATCTAAAAAAGGTAGACAAAATGTTGACATGCACATCAAGACACAATGCTTATGTAAATCAAGACAAAAATTAGTATCTATATAAATGAAATCTCACTCATTTTATAATTGATAACTGATCTAAATTGCTTTTTTTGTTCCCTAGCTTTGTTTATGTGAATGGTTCTGTAGTGACAAGACAAAGTTTTGATTACCAGTATATTTGCAATAATAATGAAAAAAAATCTGAGAAGTCAGGTCACCCAGTATGAACATGTATGCTGCACCATAAATACATGGTGGGGATTATTTCCTATTCCTTTATCCCATCTGTACAGACAGCCAGTACGTACCTTCTTTGACATGTAGGTTGGCTGTATCTGAGCTGGACAGTCCTTCTGCATCAAACACAGTCAGCTTAAAGATGTACTTCCCTGCTACCAAATTAATCAGCTGTAACACAGCTCCATGATCAGAGCCATTCAACACATCCTGTCAATCAAACACATCATAAACAACATGTATCCTCAGTCTTAATCAAGCAAACTCATCATCCTTTTCAATTTTCAATTTCGTGTTCCTGATGAAAAAAACTCAAAAGTTCATTAAAAAAAAAACTTTAAGATTTGAAATTACATATCAGTTTTCAATGGCTGATTCAAATGAAACTGATAAAAAGTATAGAGCAACTGGTTAAGAATCAACAATGAATGCAACCAAAGTGGTAAAACTCTTACCCCAGCAGCCAGGCTTTTGTCATCCCTCTCCCAGCTGTAACGGACTATCTTTTTGTCATCCATGGACTTGGATCCGTCAATTTCCACCAGGATAACAGGAAGGGTGACAATTCTATCCCCACCGGCATTGCTGACCGGGGCCTTGTTTGGTACTGATTATTAAACGCAAGAGATTATAATAGTCCTAAGCTATCAGAAATGAAGCAGGATTTGATTATTTTTTATAATCTTAAGGAATTTAATCATCCAACATTTTATCATATAACAATTTTTCTCCCCAATGATTTTAGGATTAAAGAGTTTTCAGCTATCTAAATTAACAATTTTCAGTCTCTTTTTCAAGATAATTTCTTATCCCTGCATTATTATAATTATCATATAACTTATTATTCAGGACTTTTGGTAAATTTGCTGAAATACTTGTATTCTTTCACACATTCTTTCATAACAAACAACTTACATTCTTTCACAACAATGGTGAGATCTTGAGAAGACTTCAGTTTTTCCTGGTCAGCCACAGTTAGGGTGAATTTGTACTTGCCCGGAGTTATGTCCCCTACTGCTGTTGCCAATGCAGTATCACTGTTTAGAATCTTCAGGGTGGGAGTACCACTATAACAAAATATAATTATCAAATTTTTGAAAATATAACTTTTCATAAAAAATTGCATTTTTTTGCCTATTAAGTATCTGACTTATATACTTCTTATCCAATATGTTATCTATCATCAAGTAATTTTCAGCTGAACTGAAAAATATTTCAAGGTATAGTGAACCACCGAAAGGGGGTATTGGGCACCTCAATAATGTGCCGTACTTTCTATTGAAATAAACAATAAAATGAAGCACAAGTTTAAAAAAATTTTCTTTCCAAATATGTTTACCTAAGAGCGCAGTGCATTAGGTAAAACTACGAATCTGAAAGGCATGAGTTCTAATACCGCTGGTTTTTTTCTAATTTTTAACTTTTCCAAAACATTTTTTTTTGGTCAAATAATGTAAAATTTGAAAATTTTAAACCTGTGAAAGTATTTTGATTATAAATTACTTTTACTTACATTAATATTGATAGGTGTCCCATACCACCCTAACATATGTATACATTAATTTACAAGTTAATTCAGTGACTTGATACATAGGCTGAATGGCCATCAAGCTGAAGCACCCTTACCCAGTCTGTACCCAAGAGTAGCTGTCAATCTTCTTGTCGTCTGTGGAGTTTCTGCCATCCAGAACGAGGCCCTTCAGGGGTATAATCTTGGTCAGCTGACCGGCAGTGACCGCCACAGGAGGGGTGTTCACATCTACAACAAGACAAATCCCAACAACTTGAGGAGGCTGTGTGGTCAATAAAATAACCATCAGATCTACGTAAATTTTTAAATATATGATTTTTTATGGTACATGTATAAAATTAAAAATTTTGTTATGAAATATTCCACATAAACAGTGACAAAATACTGAACCTTGGGGTGAAATGAATGGTGTACGTTTTTGAAGATTATATGAAATAAAATCAATTTTCAATGTATATGCTATATGACAGCTAGTGGAATTTTTAAACTTTGGATTTTAAGAGCAATCAATGTACCATCATAAAGTCAGGAACGTCTTCGGAATATTGTGTAAAATGTTAGTATATACTTTTAAAAATCCACCCTTTGTGAAATTATGCACAAATTCCCCCATCATCCTCTAATTAAAATATCTTAATGAGAATTGACCCAAAGAAATATAATTTAGATTCTCAATTCTGGTGAGACAGCTTTTGTAATAATAATAATAAATATTATTTTGTTTCTATAATATGGCAATGCAAATGCTTCATCAATTTACATTTATTCTCATAATCTTAAGCACAGGAATATTCACATACCTGGCTTAACGAAAAGATGGACAGTGGCTGTTGACACCTGGTCTGCTGTGTCTGTCACTTTCAATGTAAAGGTGTAGTCCCCTACCTGTAGCTTAGACAGGTGTAAATATGGAGAAGTGGTCCCCTGAAATTTAACAGCAAAAAATTGAGAATATTTGTTATGTCTAGTTAGCTATCTTCTCCTAATCAAGCTCTGAGAGTTATGCATTTACTGAACTCAAAATAAGACACTATAAATTTGAGAATAATATTTTCTGTTCTTATTTATATAATGTTAATTATAATTAACGAAATGAATGAGAATACCGTCATGTCAGCAGTTAGTTTGTCTTCAGCTGATTTAATCCACTCATAACTTTTGATCCCTTTGTCGTCAGTGCTGGAATTCCCGTACAAAATGACGGAGTCTTGCGGAAGATGGATCACAACATCTGATCCTGCATCCGCCTTCGGAGGATAGTCTGTTTCTGTATACACATAAGATTTATAAAAATCTTGATAAAAAACTTCATATTTCAGCATCAAATTAACATATGATTCTTTATACAGAACAATATTAAAGATTATTTTAATCACTGTTTTGATCTATCCTTTACTCAACTCGTTATGCGACTGGCATTAGAATGTTTATCCATTTAATAATCAAATACTTTGACCAATTAATTTTGTTGCTGCCTTAAAAGAAAACAGCTACATTATTACAAATAACTGCTTTGGATACATAAACATCAGTAATTAAACATTTGCTTCTCTAGTTGAAAGCAGCTAACACATATAAATAACAAATTAGAACCAAATCAAAAACTTGAGAGAAAAAATTGCATTCATGACATGGCAGAAAAACTTGGACCAACCTTTTATCACAGTAACATTGGCAACAGTTGAATTAGTAGCACCATCTGAATCAGTCACTGTCAATCTAGATATAAAAAACAGTCTGTGTTTACTTTCTATAAACATGATGCTCTCTTAATACACATTTCCCGAAGAAAAAAAATTCACCTTTCACCTAAAAATTGATTGACTTAAAATAATTTCATAGTTTTTACCATCAGTTATATTCTGCAATAAGTTTATCATTACAACTCTTTAATTTTTCAGTATAACTCTACAATCAGTTTTTCATCAACTCTATAATCCGTTTTTTTTTTTTCAGTTCAACTCTAAAAGCCTATACAGTGATCAGTCTATCAGTATTTATGGGCTGCACTCACTTGAATTGATTGACTTTTTTTTTTTACCATCAGTTATATTCTGCAATAAGTTTATCAGTACAACTCTTTTTAATTTTTCAGTATAACTCTACAATCAGTTTTTCAACAACTCTATAATCTGGTTTTTTTTTCAGTTCAACTCTAAAAGCCTATACAGTGATCAGTATATCAGTATTTATGGGCTGCACTCACTTGAAGACGTAGTACCCGGGGACCAGGTCTTTGAGGGTCAGCATGTTGCGGTCGTCCTGCAGGGTGTGGTCCTGTAGCGGTCCACTCATCTCCTCCCACAGGTACTTTACAATCTTGTCATCATCTGAGCTGTCTATTCATGTACAACCACAAGTCATACTTAGTGAAAATATTCAGTTCTTCTGAATGTTACGCCTTAATTTTATTCAAATGACTACTGTAAACCAACTTTTGTTCATTACCGCTATACTTTGTAATTTACTAGAAGTATTGTTTCGCAACCAAGTCTTCATTTATTGTCTTGAATTAAATCACATGAAAAGATTTGTTCTCTCCATAAAACATTTGTGACAAGAAGACAAGCCTTGCAAAATCATCTTTCACACAATAAAAGGCAATATCCAATGTCTTTTCACAATTATTCCAATTTCTCATAATATTATTTGCTCTTGCTGCTGTACAATATATGAAACAATTTTTACAAATAAAAGGGCACACAGACGAACCAAAAATATCAGGCCTTAATCTTTGGAGCTACAAAAGGATAACATTTACAGGCAGAGGTTACATACCTGAGCCATCCAATATGGCAGAGTTTGGGAGTTTGACCACTTGTTCCTTGGGATTTATCACAGCCACTGGGGGACTGTTCTGTCTAGCAGCTGCAAAACATTATACAGCATCCTTTACATGTAATAGTTGTAAACAAAGATTTGTATAAAATTTCAGAAGGTCAGACTTAATGCTTGGTGTTCTCTCTTTCTTAATGAGCCAAAGTCATTTAAAACAATTACCAAGTGTACTGTGGAATCAATTTTATTTGTGAGGGTCAATGTTTGTTGGTAGTAATAATATTTCTGGTTTGTGGGGATGTAAAATTGGTAATAATTTCGGCATTGTTTTAATAAATATCAAACAAATGCTTGTATATACGTTCATGGGTATGTAAATTTGTAGTCAAGGGCTACTTAATAAGCCACGATCATTGGTCCCTCACCTACAATGCTGTTACAATAATAAATATACTCTTTGACTACAACTAAAACAACCCAAATTCTATAATTAACTTGTGTTGCTGAATATTAATGAAGGCTGAAAACTAATTTTGGTCATATCTCCATTCACATATCTATAAGTTGTCTTACGTGGTAATACTGTGACATTCACATATGCCTCCCCAACACGGTTTACACCTGTGACCTCAATTTTAAAGGTGTAAAGACCTGCTATCAACTGTTGACAAAAAAAAAAAAGAGACAGAAAGTAATTATTTGTACTGCTTTTTTATAGGAAATAAACTTGTATCTTAAAATTTTATTCCTATTTGGACAAGGAAAAAGAAAAGAACTTAATAAGTAGATAAATTAAGTTAAAGATAAATGATTCAGTATATCAATATCCTTTAATTACAAATAGAGGATAAGATAAAGACAATATTTCTTACATTTGAAATGGTTAGTTTGTCTGTATTTTTTCCCACCATCTTGCCAATCTCAGCACCTTCAGGGGAGGTAATAAGGGACCATTCATACTGAAATTTCTCTCCTATGAATAAAAATTAATTCATTCATTGGTTCATTTGGAAATCATTTAACTTGTTCCACTTTAAAATTGAAATATACACAATTAATCCTGAGAAATTCAATCGAAACTGTATTATGATTTCTTTATTATTGGAAATGAAAGAAAGTGTTTAGAACACCTGTACATCTAATAACTTTTTTCGAATAACTTTTTTCCTTTAAATCAGACTTTAATGATTTGTTGATAATGAACAAAATTTGCAGACAAACCTGGGTTTTCTTTCTCCAAAACAAAGCAAGTCAAGACAGTTTCATCTTTAGGTAGCTGTAGTTCTACAGTATTCCCAGCTGATACTGATAACTTAGTTACTGCAAAAGTAACACAAAACTCAAAATATATTTTTTAAGCAGATAGATTAATAAATTAATTCCATATGACATTTAAACAGATACATGTACATGATATTATTCTAAAGATGACTTTGCAATATGTATACCCAAAACTCAAACTAATAGGCATGTATTTTGATATGCTTTAGAATTACATGTACTAAAATCAGTGAATAAATTTTTGAAGGTATCATTTCTTTCAAGTAAAAATGGAAGAATGAATTTGATATAAAAACACCAGCATGCAAATATCACATTTAATTGTTCTTAAAAATCAGCACAATGACATGCACTTTCCATAACCCTTACACATGGATTTTTTGTATCAGCATGAATCCATGTCTCCCATCACAAAAAAGGGAACATTAAACCAGGGACCCATTTAATATCATGCATGGTCCCTTTTCCTACCAAAAAAACAGCACAGATATCTAAACAATATTTCAGGTATATGGACAAAATTTACTTAAAAAACAAAAATACCTGTCATGTGTTCATATAGATTAAAGATTTTTCAATTTAATTAAAATTTATTTCAAAATGAAAGAAAAGTAGTCTAGCTTTCTCAAAAGTAAAATTTTTGTGCACAAAGATGAGTCCCCTAGAGAAGAGATTTGTGTGCTAGCACCACCAGTCCCCCTTCTTTGCCGTTTTAAGAAAAAAATTACGTTTCTCACTTGTCTTGACTACTCCAGCCCGTTTACTTCGATGGCCTGGTGTTTAAACAAGTCATGCTTTTAATCATTTTAGAAAATGAAAAACAAGATTTTTTGTTGAACTCACTTTCATGTAAAATGCGAACAACTGCAAATTTTGACAGGGTTTTAGAAGACAAAATAAACTGCAGAATAATTGGGAATAAAGAGGTAGATTTTTTAGTGTATAAAATTCACATGATTTCTTTAGGTAAAAGCAGGATAGTAAGAACAGCAGAGACATAATGATTAATGTATCAAGTAGATAAGCTTTTGTACCGTTAAACGGCGTTTTGTAAAATAGCATTGTAGGAAAGGATCTACATTATAGGAAAGATGATAGGGGGTGGATACTATAGGTATGGTATACCACAATCCCCCATTTCAATAAAGGAATATATTTACAACTACATGTATGTTTTACCAGAAAAATATTTAAAAGGAAGTAAAGCAGCTACTGGTTTAAATCAAAATGTGTTTTTCTGCATAATAAGGATCATCCAAAATACATGGCTGATACGAATATTTGATTCACCATTACCTTTTGGGGTTGTCTGAATGACCTCTGGAGTTGTTGTCTTTGGGACCTGTTGATTACATAAAGGAAAAAGTAAATTTGAAATGTTAAATTAAAAAACCCAACAAACAGAATTTAGTTATAAATGTATTTTAATCCTTCTCATTGATTTTTAACTCGTCTGTTAATGTCTTCAAATGAGTTGAATATAAAATTGTCTTCAAAATATACTAGTAGTGGAACAGGCATCCACCCAAGTTGTACTAACTAGCTATTGACTAGCATATTTTACACAATACTGTTAACGTTATCATACTTGGCATGCATGATATTTAGAAGAAATTGATTTTTGATTAGTCTTGCATTTCAATTGTAGATGTTCTAGATTTAGCATACACTGCTTTCTGCCAAAAATGCATATCATAATACAGTCAAATGTACACTACCAGTAATACACTTACAGTATTTCTAACTAAAACATTTTAAAAATCTCATCAGATTAATACTAATGAAGTAATCATCACACATGTACATTCAAGAACCATGTTTACAATGTACATATACATGTACTGTTGCATGTGTACTCACCGGGGTGGTACTGGCATTGAGAATACACTGGTTATCTGTCCCCATGACATACCCCTCCACACACACACAGATTCCCGACCGCTTCAGTGAGTTCTTAGGGAGGTAACACTCCTGATGCTCCCCGCAGGAATCCAGTCCATACTCACACACCACGACGGAGCTATCCACCGCGGCCTTGGTGGTAGGCGGTAAGGGTGTGGTGGTGGTGTTATTGTTTTTACCTGAAACAGATGACAATACACCAATGTTGATTAAATTCAATTCATTTGCCTAAAACATGTTAGAACATACCGGTAAATCTAAATCCCTTAACAGGAATTATAGTTCAACAGTATAGTATATATCAAGTTTTTAGCTATATAGGTCAAATAAATAAAGGTGTCATAATACATGTAGTACATGTGATGTAAGTAAATTCCAAAAAGATTCATATGCAGCAAAACTTGGAAAAGGCAAAATAGATCTGAATTCCCCATTTGCATGATTATATTCTTTAATACATGCAAAACCTCCTAATAGATGTCTGATTTTGTAGGCTATTTAACAATTTTAATCTTTATTGTGCCATTTTAATGAAATCTTTCCAAAAAGTGTGTACAAGATTTCTTAATTTAGTTTGGAGTAAATAGAGGAAAGAAAATTTTAATGAAATGTCACATCTGATTTTAAAGGTAATTTAAGTGATAGTTTTCCGTTACCTAAACTGTCCGAGGCAACACAGGTGTTGGTACCATCGCGGTGGTAGCCTGCTTTACAGCGACAGGTGCCCACTCGGCTGTGGGTGTGGGGAGGGAGGTAACACTCCTCATTCTGATGACAGGTGTTGTCCAGGGGGTACTCACACTCACCAGTACTTGACACAGGGTCAGCTAGGGCAGGATCAGTCAGGGCTGCAATACAGAAAGGAGAGAAATCTTAACTTTTATCAATAGACTTCATGGTGGCTAAATATTTGTGTGGATCTCCCTCACCCCTCAACAAATTAACGAATAAATCCATGAGCGTCTGAAAAATTGACAATCCATGAAAATTGCCCCCTCCCCAACAAACTAATTTTAATTCCACAATAGTATAGTCAATCTACTCACAAATCTTCACAATCATACGTTTATTCTCCATATGATCAAATTCATAATTTATAAAACTCACATGCAATAGGCCCTTACCCACACAGTCGCCGAGTTGGTCCTGGATGTAGCCTGACTTACACACACAGCGAGGAGCCCCACCCTCAGAGCTGTACCTACACACCTCCCCTTCCTTACAGCCATTGTTATTCAACAAGTCACATTGTTGATACACTGTTGAGTTTTAAAAAAAAATCATCAATAAATTTTTATGTATTTTTTTTTTTTTACTTTGTAATTAATCAATCATTAGGGTTATTTCAATATGAGTAAAATAAAAACAAGGCAAAACCAAAAGTAAAAGTATACATTAACAAATTTCACCCACTGGTTATTTGATACCAATAGACAATACCAGTAGATCAAATTATGTTAGGAATATAATACATGTATGTCAAACCTTCAACTTATGGGCAGCATTATTTGAACGAAATTCATGCTTACTTTTTCTTAATTGTAACTTTTAATAGAACAATGTTTTTTAAAAATAACGTTTCAGTTACCGGTACTTATAATAACATTTTGATTGTCTCATATGTAAAATTTACATTATCAATTTGTCTTATTACTTCCTGTACGACATACCCACATCCCTGACGTTGATGTAGTAGGTATCATTATATTTTGCGCTGTTCTTGGTTATGGCATCACACCCTCCTAGGTAAGTCAGATTGCATTTGATGAGGTAGCAAGTATTTTTGTGAAAAAAGGCAGAGTCACATACAGAAGAATCTTGACAACACGATACGATACACAGCCACTGATTGGTCGAATCCTTGTCCTTTGTGTACACCCCTGCGGAGGCCCCGCCTTTGGGGATGGAGTTTTTGTGGATGCGTTTCTGAAGGACCTCTGGTTGGACTTCCCTACCACAAATCTCTTCACTGACAGATCCTGGAATCAAACCATGTATGATTAATATGCTTGAGGACAATTCAAAAAGATTGTATACAGGAAAAAAAACTTAATCTAAGTTTCTGAAAAGCAGCACACTTGTTCATCTAAAAACCAAAGAAAATGATTTTCTCACATTTGTTAAAATGTGAGGTAAAATTTTATTTGAAAAAAAAAACCGATCAATTTAGGATGCTAGCTGTCAACTTTGCTTTCTAAAATTCATAAACTTTTTAAAATAATTAAAACAAAAATTCCTAGCAACCACATTTTAAAACTCTGAATTTGGGCATTGAATTTTCATGTTCTAATGTTTTATTCATTGAGATACAAAGTTTGAAAAAAAAAACCACATAGGTAAAAATAAAACGATTAAAACACATGACATTTTTCCCTCCATGATTTCATGCAATGATGTGCTGTCATAAAAAAAGATGAAAGGAAAAGATAAGAAAAAAATTCGAAAATAGTTGACAGTGCTAATTAACTGTACATGTTGGTTACAGCTTGCCAATGAGTACATTCACTTTTCACTTCCATACATTTGTGATCATACAACAAAATTAAAACATATGATAAAAACATAATTTATTTTTGGTGCTGGCACTATAAAACAGATCATATCCCGTTTACTTTTTAACATATTAAAAATAAAAGATGCATTTTTGCTGGCATCATCAGGGATCAGTTAAGATATCTTATGTATGGATTGAGTTTCAGAAATAATTTGAATATCAATGCACTCAAGTAATAAAAAGTATTTTGTTTGCAATGATCGATCAAGACTGGTCTTTAAATGATATAACAATGCAGTCAGTATGGTAATACTAGACATCATTCAGCATTGATTGACTAGAACTCCATCTGTTGTGTAATTGGTTTTCCAGAGATAAAAAATTTGACGGAAAATTTATGTGGGAGGTCTTCATTGTTACTTATTTTGTTTACATGCTGTCTTCAAAATACATTGACTATCCATCATTGCCATGAATATTATGTTTTCACTACTATTATGCATATCCATATAAAAGTCAATTTCAAATACCTAAAAAATAAAAATGTTTTAGTCAAACTTCGGTCCCTGCTATATTTATAACCACATTGAACAGTGACCAAACTTAACTGCCATTACATATTAAATCTGACCTTGGAGTTAAATAACCTTTGCTCCACTGATGGTGACCTTGACCTTAAAAACCACCGAGTATGAATTTTAGTTTTTGTTCTTAATATGGAAGGTTTCGAACTGGTAATAAAAATTGTCATCAATTGCATGCTTGGTTATAATTTGAGTGTTTGCAGCATAAGTTACACTATGTGTATTGCTAATAGCTATTAGGCTCCAACTCCCTTTCCCCTTCTCCTTTCAACATTTCTGCTTTCATGTAGAAATTATTGACATACAGAAAAGACAAGATCAATAGCCATTTCATGCACTGCTGTTCCAGTCAATGCTAAGTTCTTTAAAAGCCTTTTAAATCTTCATGGACCTGTGACTGGTCAATTTCATAAATCAGGGTCAGACAGAGGTTTGGTAGTAGCAGATGGCAGCTATCAACACCTTTTCACTCATCCTAGTGGGGGATATCGACAAATCTGGGCTGACAAGCTGAACGCTCCATTGCTAGGCCTTGTTATCATCAGACTTGTTATAAGCTCTTTGTGCTAGGCTTCTGATTACCAAAGAAGTCCCTTAGTTTTCAATAATAGCTAAGAGCAAACTAATTCAATTAATATAGAAAAGTAACGCATATTGGATATCTAAAACTCAAATCTTCAGCTAATTTATATTAAACACTTTTAAAATAGAATAAAACAATGCATTTAATTTTTTTTAAAGGTGGCATGGGACACTGAGATATCAATGTGGACGAAAGAATGTCATATTCAAAGTTTATTTGCTTTTTTAAAATTTTCGAATTGCAAAATTAAAATTTTTTTTATTAGATAAACTAATCTAATGCAATACATGTATTTTGAAATTCTAATCTATTAAGTAAAAATTGACTTTTCAAATTTTAAACACCCCTGTTGATTTCAAGCTCAAGACTTGCAGACTAGACAAAGATACTGTGAAAGAAAATGATATAATTACAAAAAAAGTAAATTTACAAAACACATATGGAGATATCCCAATACGTTTATACATCTCTTTGAAAGAAATCGTCTAGCTGTGTTCAAATACCCATGACCCATGACTTCCTATCTTGAAAACTGTAGCAGGAGTTATCCGTACAATGAGGGTACCCTATATGCAATATTTTGCCAAAAAATGACTAAGTTCAAAAGCTGGTATTTTTTCGATAAATTATCAGAAATCAAAATCCTAGCAATATGCACACCTCTGATATATGTACAATTGATCTGCAAAAGAACAACTTCCTATCTTGAAAACTGTAGGAGGAGTTATCCGTACAATGAAGGTACCCTTTTGGCAGCCGCCCGCCCGCCCACCCGCCCGCCATTTTTACCATTTTAATAACCGGATTTTTCCGTTGGAAAACCCGGTTAAAAATTGTATGATAACCATATGTTCATTTATTAATCAATACAATAATATAAAATTAAATATTGCATCCTATCATATTTACAACAAATATCATACAATACAATAAAATACCATAATATACAATGATGAGATAAGATATTGTAACGTATGATATGACATTGTATTGTGTTATATGTTATTGTATTTGATCACATAATACAATATCATAATATATAAAACAATATAGTAATTATATTACAATATCATATTACATAATACATCATAACATTGAAACCAATGATATTATATTGTATAATATAGTACGATATTGTATGATACTGTATCATTTTTGAAACATAATATGATATTGTATCATATGATACAATATAACTTTATACAACATTGTATCATATCAAATGATACAATATTATGTGATAAAGTAAAATATATAATACAACATTATATTATACATATAGTATCATATGATACAATAATATATTTTACAATATCATACAATACATTTCATGTGATATGATAATATATCATATTAAAAACCAATATCATATTATACAATATCGTATGATACGATATTATATAATATTACAGTATCATATAATACAATTTCATGTGATATAATTCTATATTACAGAAACTTATATCATATTAAACTTTTATTTATCGTATGACACAATATTATAGAATATACAATATTGTATCATATGATACAATATTATATTTTGCAATATCTTATGTAATAGTATCATGTGATAAAACAATAAATTAAATAATACAATATAATATTATACAATATTATATCATAATGTACAATACTATACATAACGATATCATGTTACAATATCATAAAATATCAAAAACATTGATACAATATCATATCGTATCATATAACTTTTTATAATATTACATATGATATTATATTGTATCATATTAAACAAAATTTTTTTATACCATACAATACTATATCATAGGATATAGTTATATCATTTATCAACAAACACATCTATCTATCGAGCAGGTTTGAGTGAGGTAGGAGATTTCTTTAGCATCCTTGATAATGGAGATCAGGCTCTGCATCTGAAGCAACCTCTGCGTTTCATTTATAATATAGTTAAGTCAACTATGCAAGCTATCATCTATAAAACATGTGACCTGTTCCAAAAAAACTAAACCTCATCCAGCATCCCAAACCTATGGCTCAGATTCAGCATTCAAGCCTGTCAGGTGCATCAGTATACATAAGACACATCTCCATGCAAGTTTGAAGTTCAGACCAGTAATAACTAAGATATCATCATCAGAGTGCACTAGCAATTAAAACCTTAACCTGCTCCAGCATCCGCAACCTATGGCTCAGATTCAACATCCATGCCTGTCAGGTGCATCTGTATCATAAGACACACCATCCATTCAAGTTTGGTGAAGTTAGGACCTGTAATAACTAAGATATATTTTTTACCATCCTTGATAATGGAGATCAAGCTCTGCATCTGAAGCTTCTTCTGTGATTCATTCATATTACAGTTTAATCAACTATGCAAGTTTGAAATAGTACTATTATCTATTAAACATTTGACCTGTTCCAAAAAACTTAACCATATCCAGCATCTGAAACCTATGGCTCAGACTCAGCATTCAAGCCCATCAGGTGCATCAGTATCATAAGACGCACCATCCATGGAAGTCTGGTGTAGTTAGGACAAGTAATAACTAAGATATAATCATCAGAGGGCACCTGTTTCAAAAACTTTAACCAGCTCTAAAAACCTTAACCTCCTCCAGCATCCGAAACCTATAGCTCAGATTCAGCACTCAAGCCTGTCGGGTGCATCAGTATCATAAGACACACCATCCATGCAAGTTTTGGTGAAGTACGGACCTGCAGTAACTTAGATATTGCTATCAAAGGGCACCTGCAACAAAAACTTTAACCTGCTCTTAAAACCTTAACCTCCTCCAGCATCCGAAACCTATAGCTCAGATTCAGCACTCAAGCCTGTCGGGTGCATCAGTATCATAAGACACACCATCCATGCAAGTTTGGTGAAGTACGGACCTGCAGTAACTTAGATATTGCTATCAAAGGGCACCTGCAACAAAAACTTTAACCTGGTCCAACAACCTTAACCTCCTCCAGCATCTGAAATTTAGGACTCAGATTCAGCATCCAAGTCTTTCAAGTCCATAAGTAGGTCCAGATGCATCATCCATGCAAGTTTGGTGAAGATAGGACAAGTAATAGCTTAGATACAGGACCTGCAACAAAAACTTTAACCAGGTCCGGACGCCGACGCCGACACCGACACCGACGCCGAGGGTATAGCATAAGCTCCCCCTGACTTCGTCTTGGTGAGCTAAAAAGCTGTTTGTATTATTAAGACAATAATCAAATTCATTACAATCCCTTAAGACTACAACTGTGTTTAAATGTATATATGTACACCAGTGAAATATGAATACCAGGAGTTACTTTGCATGTCATTTTTGTTTTCAAAGAATTGTAATTACTAGCAATATGAATGCATCTACTATCTGAATAAATGCATCTTTTAATACCAATTAAACCAAACTGCATTCTGGTATCTTTAAAAGTGAATAAATATTTACAAATTATCATATCATTTCCATGTACCGTTACGTTTCACTGATGTTGAAAAGCAAAGCAGCCACAAAGAAGGTACTGTAGATAAACATAAATATTTCTATTGTATCATTAAAAAGATTCATGGATGCTTTTACAAGGGAATCCAAATTTATAAAATAATTTCAGTGTGAGAATGTTAGGAGGCATAGTCTCAAGCCACAGTCTGAAGCCTGCGAGAGGATTGTGCATTGGCTGTGATTATTGTAAGATTTTTAGGAGGCAGATTTTTATATCTATGGGTATACAAGATCAACAATTGTCTCCGAATTTTAACACACAGGCTACCACTATTATAAGACTGATGAACTGGTGATATTTTTTCTAGTTGATCTAAATTATAACCTGCAAACAGATCGTTAAAAAAAATAGGCCAGATTAAAAAAGTCCTGATTTATTACAGAAGTATAATTTTTTTAAAAATACACATATACACTCCCTTAAACGCAAACTAATCCTAGATGTTAATCATTTTTATTTCTTTGAACACCTGGCTGATCTAATAAAATAGTTATAAAATAAGTGGGTTAATTATAAATGCATGGATTATCAGTACATGTAATACTTTTATAATGCAGCTTTGATACATAAAGCACAGTAGGCAGAGGTACATGTAAGACTGCTAGAGCAAATCTTAACCAATCACCGATTCATAATCAATATCCCAGCAATTAAACACATCCCACTGACTGCAGTCTACTTCAACTGCTCCATCAAACCCTTCACTTTGGCATTGAGGGTCCTCAATTTATTAAATGTCCATCACCACAGAGAGCTCAGTGGTGGAGGCCTCTATAAGTAGACAAGCCATATCAATAGGCTAGGGGATGTGCTATTTTAACTACAAATTTGTGTGGTGATTTCTTCTAATCTTCAATACATGCATTTACAATTAACCATAACCAATTATTAAGTGATTAATCTATCCAGATATAACTGTAATCTCATTAAAATTCTCTCTCTCTCTCTCTCTCTCTCTCTCTCTCTCTCTCTCTCTCTCAACTAGGAAAAAGAAAACAATTACATGTAAGGGATTTAACAACACTAGTCAAACAAAATGTATTGATTTACAATCCATATTTCTAAAAACTTAATTGAATAACCTACTGCAACATTTGAAGTACTATGAAGCATGTTAATTAAGTGATCAACCTATTACTCTCTATAATGGACTTAACATAAGTTCTACAGTTAAAGCAATATTATATTAATAGGCTTATTGATTTTTTGCATAATGGTTTGTTCCAATAATTCAATGAACAAGGTTAATTCTGACAATAGTTACAGTTTGAATCTACATGTATTCACCAATCAATCAATCAAAAAACCCTTTCTGCTTTGAAATCATTATCACCATGATAAGCAAATTGAGATTGATCGCATTCATATCCAATTAAAATCAAATTACAACTGTAGCAAACTTAAACTGTATAAATAATTTATACATCATTTTCTACATATTAAAGTATTCTTTATATCAAATCCTTATAAATCTTAGTACTACATGTTATATATCATACTATCTACCGGTATTATATTTTATATATACTATCATTTTATTAAACTATAATAAATTACCACTAACTGTATGTGGACATGTCTCTGTGTTATAACTGCAGTGTAGTAAAGCTAGAGGACAAGATTGAAGAAAACTTTAGTGTCATTTTACCTTAAGGTCAGACGACACGTTCATCGAGAATCTTTTTTCTTTCTCCTTGTAATAAAGAGTTCCAATAAAAAATATTAATTTTATAATTACTTTAAAAATGTTAAAAATTTACTTGAATATAGTTACGTGTCTAGATGGTTGAGTGGTTAGAACCATGGCCGCACACTGTCAGAAGTGTATAGGTTCTAGAGGTCATGAGTTCAAAGCCTCGCCCCGGCGGAGATATATTTCTAATATATTGAATTTCGCTGTGCTGTAGATGTATTTATTTTTATATCAGCAATTCAAGTGTATTTTCAAGAAGATTATATAGGAAATTGCATACTCTAGTATTTTGCAGAAATGCCTGGTAAGGTACCCTAATTTTTTGCAAGAAAGCTTGTCAAAGTAGTAGTAAACCATTAACAAATACCTGGAAAAAGTTATCTAAAATTGAGGAATGTGTCGTCTGACCTTACAACCATTTCACTGTCTTTGCACAATTCTTTAGCATTTTAGTAAAACATACCCTATTCAGTTTGAAAGTAAATGGTGAATCATTTTTCAAGATATCAAGATGCACAGTTTGGTGGCATGGTTATTTACTGTACAAATTAATTCATGCAACCACTAGAGTGGTCAGAAACAGCTAGGATTATCAATCAGCAAGAAATATATGAATTTCAATATTTATTTCTGGTTACCAATTTAACAGAAAAATATGCTGCAGCAGAACCAATATCTACCGGTATGTCCCCTGAGGAGGGATCAAGGAAGGACTGATGAATGGTCATTTAGGGGGTAGAACCTTTCATGCAATGGAACCAACAGCCCAATAATTTACCCATAGTGTTTATCAAATCCGTGGCTTCATGTGAAATATAAAATCAATATACCATATATATTAATTGCTTTGTTATAATATCAATTTGTACCAATAGAAATAGAAAGCTAGTCTAGATATCATTTTACATATAATGCTGTATTGATTGCAGAGTCAGACAGTGCAGGCAATAGTAGAACAAGGACTGCAGGTACATGTAGTAGTAGTGGACGATTGTTCAGTGTAGATCACAAATTAACACTGGACACTGAGCTTATCTATGGGAATTACTGAACACGTGTCTAGTATCAAAATATCGCTGACAGATCAGATTAGATGAAGCCAGAACCAGCAGTAGCTACAAGACTGTAACAGCATAGTGCAATAGAACTAGAATAGTACATATATTTGATTGTATACATTTAATGCAAACTATCTCAGAGTCTTTATAGACACAATTTTGCAAAAATGAATTTTAATTGGGACAAGATCTTTTACATGTTTAACTGGATGAAAATAAATCATGGTAAAAAAAAAATAACCCTATACAGAATAGTGTTTGTAATGTCTGTCAAAATCTTTTCATTTTATCTGTCACATTTTGCATTATTTAAAAGAAAATGAAGCTAAACATGTTTTTATTAAAGATATGTATACCGGTAATTGGTTAAGTCAATTAGACCGAGTTATCAAATTTTTTTCTGATCCTCACCATGTCAATGACCTTGACCTCATTATTCTTTATTTTGTGTTTTATACCTTGGTTTCAGAAGTTATTAAATCTGGGTGATTTCACACAAAGATACATATTGTTGAAATAAATTCACTTACCATTGTATCATAATTAATTGTACTTGACCTTCCTTATGACCTTGAATTGATTATTCCTCATTTTGCATTGTCTTTTTTCTTGGTTTTTTTTTTTTTTTTTTATATATTTAAACGAAATGCACTTACAGTCCACTCCGTTGAACTAGTATCATTCTATTATAAATTTTTTTGAAGCAAACTACGAAATATTTCATTTCCTAGTTTATATATTTAATACTTATTTTAGAAATATGGCAGTGTTTTGCAAAGTGTAGGGATCGAATGCCAAAAATTAAGCTACATTGCACACAATTTTTTGTTGTGTTATTTTTAAAATAAGGTAACTTTATAGTATCAATAATGAAAACACTTGTTAGGGAGTTGAATTTGTTCAGTCAAAGAACCTGCAGCTATTCTAAGGGGAGATAATTAGAAATCCACACAATGTCAGGTTGTGTCTATAAGTAACTTGATGACAAATGAATAATTAAAATCATTTTATGTAACCAACAAAATAACTATGCTGACAGCATTAAGTATATATATATCATTAAATAGGTTTTGTGTCCAAGTTTCCATCCTTTGAATTAAACTTATATGAAACCACTTTTTCTTAAAAAGTATTAAAACTATGAAATCAATTATGAAATATAAACCATATTAATTTTCAGCTGATCACAAGTGCGACAGATAACAAATCTTTTATCACGCTCATACTGCCCAATCCACATCAATATGTCACGATCACCTGTTTTTAACAAAAATGTTCGTAATTCTTAGATCCGGGGCCTGCTAACATTGATAACTGTCACTAAGCCTCGTCTATACATACACTCCCTATATCATGATGGTATCAGTTACCATCAGCAGCTGACATAGTCCCTAGCTGGTCTACATATAATGATTCTCTGGCCCACATGTACTACACACCAGATGTATCAATTCATACATCGAAACAGCATCATCTGCAGTGCATTTTTCATTGCTTAAAATATTAACATAAATAATGACTGTCCATGGCAAAAGATATGGCCATAATAGTTCACACTGGTTTCAATGAAATTTTTTCAACAATCAAACCCTGTCAGATTGCATTTGAGGCATAAAATATGAAGAACATATGACATTAATATAAACATTAAGATATCACCCATAAAAATGGTCCAATCTATTCATAAACAGTATTACCAGTACATTGCAATGTGGCATGCACTTTTAAAAAATTTGAAAATTTGTTTAAAGTGTGTAATTTTTAGTCATGACATTGCACATACATGTATATCATCTCAATAAAGTAATGACCTATAGATATACATGTATTTTTTCCTTGTCAATATCTACCTTTTCCTTGAAATTTATCAGATTACAAAACTACTTTGCCTTCTTAACATTTTCAAATTTATTTCAAAACAAATATCTCCATACAACAAATAGATTTTCCTTGATGCATATTTCAAACTCTACCCTCTAAATCGGGACATATTAATTTTGATTTTCTCTACAAATCAATACATTCAGAAATCAAGGTGTGTATATTGAGGATGCCTGGGATAATAAAACTCCTTCAGGGCTATCATGCTTATTACAGCTCCTAATCAAATCAACAGCTGTCAAAAGTCCTCCATTATACATAATTTCTTAATCATTAAAAACTTGGAAGAGAGTCATACAGAAAGGCAATCTTTAATATGATTCCAAAGGTAAAAAAGCAATTGGCATTCATGTCTTTCTTAATTTCAATGGTAGTACATAGCAGTATTGAAGAGCAGTCATAACACACTGCTAATGGTAGCATAATATAGACTGATTGATCATAAATCAACATTGCAGCATTACCACATTCAAACAAAGCTGATGGATATAAAGCAAATGCAGGAGACATTAAGCATCTAGTCAGTGATGCAGAAGCATTAAGCCAGCTTCTGGTGCCTCGATAGACCTTATTTCCTGTTAATTTGTCAAAGTAAGCCATAAAATTACAGACTTCACATAGACAAATAAGCAATTGTTTAGCCTGGATTTATTAAATGTGTGCAAAAATAGATCTAAAACGTAATTGACATCTGAGTTAATACAACAAGTCTTCTATACAGTAATTCTGTATAATGAATGTATATCATTCTAGTTAACTTGTCCACACATTGGGACACATTGAAACTGCTTGTTTTTAATGCAAAGGAAATGAAAAAGCAATGATTAATATGATGATATATATGCATATGGATTGACATCCTTTTTACCAGGCCATGATATTTGGTGGCAATATATATTTTTACTGCAAACGATCATTTTTACATTAAATTTCCATAATCATTCCATTGCTAGTAGTAATTTAAAGTACTGTTTTTGTTACAGTTTATTCAGTACATTGAAATACTGAAAAGTGAAAACAAACCTTTTTTTACAGACTACATGGTTCTGTAAATCAAAGATGTCAAAGCACTTAGCATCAACAAATGATTTGCAATCAAGCATTCATTGAATTTTTGCATTGTATATTATAACATATACGCTTACATGCAACAGTTTGTTAACAACAAATATGCATAAGTGAAAGGTAAAGTCATAAAAACTGCACTAGCTTGAATAAAATTTGGAATACTGTCTCATTTGAATTTGTTGGATACAAGTGCTATTGAGTGAATTTAATTCTTTTTCATTCTAATGGTATTTGTGCAAACTTCTTTGGAAGTAACTTGTTGGATTATAGATGAATTCCGTGCATGAAATTCTATTCCAAGGTCTAACTTGGATAAACAAGGCAGTACATGTCAATGCTTGAGGACATTGAAATTACAAGGTTATCAGGCCTAAAATACTGAATGAATCAAAAATCTGTTGATTTCACAATACATGTTTATATTTGATATTTCTAGAATAGACTGTGAATGCGTACATGTTTCTAAAACACTGTGGAGATGTTTATTACAAATTAAAAGTCCTTACCGGAGAGGAAGACGATTACTAATAAGAGGGAGCAGTTTGTTGCAGACATCCATTTTCGTGATGAGATGTCCCTAGTCTTGGAGACCATTGTCCACATCCTAGCCCATACTGCTCGTGGTCAGAGTACAGTAGATGTGGTGGACATCTGTAAAAGACAACCCAGACATGTAACACCCCGTCTAGTCATTAAACCTACATGTTAAAAGGTACCTGTATTCATAAAATAAACTAATCATACTTCTTATGCTTCATGTATAAACCTATTCAAAGTGTAGCCGCAGCAACATCATGATTAAAGGCTCACATATTTTAAATCGTCTCAATGTTTTATGATATGAACCTATCAGTTTATAAAGTTTGAACACATGGCAAAAAATACTCATTAAGGTCAAGATCTAGTAAATGCAGTGTGATTCTAGTGTGTCTAATGGTGCTTAAGAATCATTATGACATCATAATTGATTTGATAGATTTTTCTGTACTTTATGTCTTTAAAGGAATTATATGGAAAATAAAACAATTTCATGACATTCTGTATTAAATCATTGGAAAAGTGATCCTGATACCTACCGGTATATTCAATTTGACATTATTTTAAAGGGGAAGTCAAGAACCTTGCTTAATGTCATTTTTGATGAGACTGTATGCACTCTAGATATATCGGGTATTAGTCAAAAATAGACAAAGATTTATTTCCTTCATAAGTCATAGAAAATAATAGTTAAAAACATGTTTTTTCATTGAGTTTACACAATTTAAGCTCACAACCTATCAAATGAAGCTATTGATATGACACACTATTGAAAGTTAATTTTCGGAAACCTGTATAATGTTCTTACTTTGAATGAACATGCATCAGTAGTCTAGCTCAAGAAAATATTGTCAAGTATTTTCTGGGGGAGGATTGAATACAAATAAATTCAACTATAGGAATGTATTCATGAAATGCATACAATACAAACTCCCACATACAATTCATAAAAATTATGCAGCAGGTGCATCACCGGTATCGCTACAGCAAATCCCACCTTTCTGTCAAAATTAATTATATACCAGTAATCAAAGATTGCAGTCTAAACTGGAACTTTTTTGGAGTGCTAAATTTTATCATACGCTTACTGCCATCTACAGACATAATATTGCAACTTGTTCTATAAAAAAATCCTGATGTACTCTACCATCGGACACAATGAAGCATTCCCTTTAGAGAACCAGAGCACATAATACAAGTTCAGGAGCCTTAAATGGTTGACTTTCTCTTTTCATTAGAGAGTGAATGAGGCAGTATGTATACACCACTGGCAGCAAACAAGAGGCTGGGACAATGGCCATACAGCCACGAACGGCCCAGTCCTCATTGCATGGTGATCCATCACAGAAATCAATCTGGTGACTTTGATTTCCCTGGTGCCACTGATGGTTTATACATCTACATTTGATGGCTGCTAAACGAACTACTCAAATGCCTAATAATGCTACATCAGGTTAAAATACTATTAGGAGACAGTTCGTTGCAAATAGCATTCTCCCCGCAATTCAGATATTAAGGCCTCATTAAGGCTCATTTACTCATAGATTTTTCTTGTTTAAGGCCAAAAAAGTTGTTTAAGGTTGTAATTAAATAGCTCCAAGGGCATTAACATTCACAATACTCCTAGATAACAATTCAAGGAGAGGGCTCAAAAAAGGCAGATTGCTTGCTGTCCAATCTTTATTTAGTTACATGTATTATGTGATATTTTTACATACAGCTTACTCCACTTATATTGAAATCGCTTATTTTGAAATTCCGCTTATTTTGAAATAGAAATTAATCCCCAGTTTTTGCCTCTCATTTTCTTTGCATTGATTTTACGGATATAATGAAATCGGCTATTTTGAATTATCGCTTATATTGAAGCCACTGATCGGTCCCCATAGGTGATAATTAGTTGTTTTTATAACGGTTATATTGAAGTACTCCCTGGCAGCTGTCGTCACGGTTGGTGACAGTAATTATGCTAGACTGACCGGTTGATATACAAAGGTGTGAATTGATGAATTCTCATCATGTGTGTTTTTAAACTTCTTTTAAAAAGTAAAATTTATTCACTGTTGATTTTTTTGTTTTTTACGTATACGGATGTATTGAGGCTAGACGTAATATGGAAACCCCACGGAAAAGAAAAACTTTATCTTTGGACACTAAATACGAACTAGTTATGGCTATTAATAAAAGGACAAACCCTAAATTTGAAATAGCCAGATAGCTAAGGATGTTGAGATGATCGCGAGTACACTTACGATGATATACAAGCAGCATTTAGCAGTGTTTAAAGCGTCTGTGTACGGTGATTTTTCTCTAAAACGTAAAAGAATGCGATCGGAGATTATGATGAGGTTAAAGATAGTAACAAAATGAAACTTACAAGACTTACGGATATAGATTTAATAAAACTTTCAAGGACTAATATTCCATGTAATCTGTTCACTGTAATAGATAAATGATGACCAAATAATTTGTTCGGGTTTGGTTTTCAATGCTTACATCGGGATTGAACTTTCAAAAATGGCGGCTTCACGTCAGTAAATTTCGCTTAAATTGAAATACGGATATATTGAAATAATTTCCATGGTCCCCTGAATTTCAATATATCCGGAGTAGGCTGTAATAATAAAATATTCTTTTAATTCAACTCCTAGATAACAAGAACAAATTCTAAACAATGTCACCTGAATGTCCTATCAATAATGCATAACACTTCATGATATTGACAACATATATACATCAACAAAACAATTTAACTAACAGATGTTCATCAGCATCATTTTAATTGACATTGATGGAACTAAACTTTTTTGACAGTTTTAATATTTAACATTCTAATCGACCTATAAATCAATCCAAGATACTTGTAAGTTCATACATTAATGAAGTGCCTACTTATATGATTCTGCGATAAGGTTTTATAATATGATGATATTATCAACCTTAATCTACGTTTTCAGTTGATCACTCAGGCAGTGTGATTTTTAATTAATCTGCTCCTGGAATACCAAGCCACTGCATAAAAAAAGTGTCCTCTATCAAAAACTGATTCTCTATCTCTCCATGGTAAAGTAAATTTTTCCATGGTTTAATCATTGTATTCATAAGGAGTACAGGTATCTCATTAAAAACATTTAAACCAATTGCAACCTTTCTCTCTCTTTCTCCACTTTAATTCTAACTTTGTGAGTACCACAACAAACATCAAATATGCTGAGTAGCATATTGTACACCCAGCATTTCTGCACTTCATAAAATCTCACTATAGAAAACAGTGACTTTTTTAAAAAATAAATCTCTTTTACACAGAATACTGTCACTATCTACAATATACATTAAACAAAGCTCCCCCCCCCCCCTCCCTGAAGATGCCAGTGGTAATTAACACAAAGCTGAGGAACCACGCTGAGACAGAAGTGATTTGATCACTGTCACAGGACAAGGAGGTGGCTGTATTGATTTGGACAGAACTGTGTCAATCTCCTTCTACTCCTGTTGTATTTGTTCACCCACTTTTCACATCAATTCCTGTGAATCATTGCACTTCCACTAGCCATCAATACACGGACACCAAGCATTGAATGGTATCCATCTAAATCAAGCACTTAAAAAATGCCTACAGGCCAACCTGGACTTTAAATGCAACAATTTTTTTTTATCAGCTTTATAGCATGTTTATCATCTTTTTTATTCTTTGTGAAAAAACCCAGACTGAATAATTTGATGTTGAGGCAATCCAAAAGTTTGCATTAGCTGCCTCAGACAGGTTTTGACTGAAATTAATGTTGTTGAATAACATAGTTCAACTGTGTTGTAAATGTGGAACAACACAGAGTTCAAAATGCTAATTTTTTTTCTTTCAACCTTTCATAAATACAAGCCTTATGTAAATAAAGTGAGAAAAGCCTTAAAAATTTGGTTGTTTAGTGGAATGTTTTATAATGTATTATACATTTCATAAAATTCCAATCAGCATGCAGACTCCAAGTGACTTGATTGCCTATTACATTATATTATATATAATAGTGGTATACCTTAATTACAGATAGTGTGTATTAAATGGTTCAAATTGAATGACGCTCATTATAGAAATGATAGTGAGCATTACTGTTGTGTACCAGTATACTAATACTAGCATTCACAAAAATCATCTAAAAACAAAATCAATATCATTTACCAAAAATTAATATCTTTAAATCCAGCAATTTATTGAATTTTCCCCCAAATTCAATGTATTATTTAACACAAATTTAATCTGAGAAATTTCTGATAGCTTACAATATACATATATAGATCAATCAAACTGGATTTTAATGACAAAATACACGATAAAATATATGAATTCTGTCAAAAAAGAAATGTATTTATGCACATATAATCAACAGACAGATTTTAACTTCACATGGTGATTTATACAATCACATGTTCATGTTACATCATTTTTTGGACGAGAGACTCAATATTACCTAGTGCATACCTTGCCTTGCATTAGCAATGTTTCTTACCAAGCTAACATGTGTTGACCATGTTTACAAATGCCTGACAAACTGGTGACAACTTTCTACTTCCTTTTCCAGTCCAAATGATATGTCAAATGCCCTCTCTAGAGTACATGTGTGTATTTTCCCTAATTAACAAATCAATTTTACAGTTCCTTAGGGTAAGCAGCTTGGTTTATCAAAGATTGAATAGACTGAGACAATCTGAGTCTGTTGCTGCTTGCAATCAGAAAACATTTCTGAAACAACTGTTGTTGTTGAACAGTGATGTTACAGATTACTTCATCAAAGAAGTTCGACCCCTTCCAAAGAAATTTTCAACCCCAGAAAGTAGACTTTCTTTTGCAGCAAGAAGATAGAATCAATTTTCTTCTTTTTTCCATATGAGTATTAAATTGTCAGATAAATTTGACACTTTATACTATCTTCTCAGAAAAGAATATTGATATTGCTATTGCTATAAAGTATGATGGGGGGGGGGGGGGGGTCTTACAATAAAGTAATAAGCATTACAAATGTTATGTAGCTGTAGCCTTGAATATCATGATTAAGCAAACTCCACAAATAATTCGACATAATGAAAAAAAATAAATACAATTATCAATTGTATGTATCTGGTACATAAAATTCCCACATTAGATTTGGAACAGCAACATTAATTCTTCATAACAGATAAAAATCACAATGGTTAACTTATTGAAAAAAGAAATTGCTTAAATTCTAAGGATGTTAAGGTGGTATGGGACACTTCCATGTTGTGACGTATTGTTAACAAAATAAAACCAAATGTAATTAAAAAAGTAGTTTCTATCCCAATATTGTCATCAATCACCCTAGCGCAGGGGGTTAGAGGGTTAACTACAAATCTTAAAGTCATGAGTTCAAATCCCGCTGGGGGTTTTACAATTTTTACCTTTCAAATATTTTTAAAAACTATTTTTTGGTTAAATATTGTGAAATTTGAAAATTCTAAACCAGTGAAAGTATTTCAGTTATATAATTACTAATCCACATTCATATCAACAGTTGTCCCATACAACCTTAAAGGGGATATGATAAAAAATAGCATAAAACAATGATAAATGAAAATGGTGAAAAATAGACAATGAATTTAAAATCAGGATCATAGGGAACAAACAAGGTACAGGAGAATAGGACAACAGGTATAGTCTGTCCCAAGATGCAGCACATTTGGACGATTTTTAATAAAAATACACATACCTGTGAAAGAGGTGCAATTGAAATAGTTGAAAGGGATAATTTCCAAGGTAATTTCATTCACACATTATCATCTTTCACTCGGAAAAATTCACAGGAACAAAAACAGATTCCTTACGGAGATTTATAATAGGGAATGTTTACATCTTTTCTCCATTCGGAATACACTCGGAATACATCGCGCAATTTTTCAACGTTATCATCCGGGCCTGCTGCAATACAATATCCCCATAGACATCAAATTTTTTAGCATTGTATTGAAACCTGATAAGATAACAGGGGCGTTTCGACTGAGAAATCTTGCAAATTTTTCATACTTTTGAATGAACATCGTTTGAACCCTGAGATATTTATAAATATCAAGCAATTAAGCAAAATCTGAATTCAGGATATCTTGGGACAGACTATAAATAGGGCAAAATGACATAATACCACTGAATGTTGTTAACCCAATCCCCCCCCCAGATATTTCCTCCACACAGGGAATTATTAAATCAAACTGAAAAATGGCCGATGACGTTTCATTTGCAAAGAATAAACTTATGTTTCAACTTACTAGCACACTAAAGATACAAGTTAAAGTAGATTTGTGCCATTTTTGCTCCATAATTGGAAACATAAACAGAAAACAAAATTGGTTTTCAGTGTTCTACACCACCCTTATTTAAACTTGGAAAAAGCATTCAATACCGAGTAATAGATTATGTCATCAAGCTGGTCCATTACTCATGTCACAGTAACTCTTAATAACTATGTTAACTGATTCAATTGCGAAAGATTAGAATGCTTTAGTTAAATCAACACAAAAACAACAGAGGACATTCGCATCATATGGTTTAGCGACTCCAGTCACTTCAATATTAATGACAATCAAGACAAAATCCATTGTCATTCAATTTAACATGTGCAATACAAATTCTATGGATGAAAATTGTAAAACAAATTTTAAATAACTGGGGAAAATCCAGAAAAGCATGTTTACTTACTCTGTGTATTTTGCTCGATGTAAACGTCACCTTATCTATAATTTGATTGGCTATTGGGATTTCGACAAGGCAACGGCAATCGTTCTTTGTTGTTTCGGCAAGGATTAGTATGAGGACAATTATCTTAAAACCACACAGGAAAATAATAAGAATTCTTTTCAATTACAAACCATCTGCTTTTAGCGTTAAAAAAAAATCACAAAATTATCATATTCGGCGCATATTTTCAAAGAAAACGAAAATGTATGAATTAGCCAGTCCCGATTCGCCATTCAATATGGCGACACCCATCAGTTAAACAGGTGTTAAAAGTAAATTATGGCACAAAATCTAGTACAATACATTGTTGTGCGTAAAGATTTGTTAAAATCGGGATGGCCTACAGGTGCTCTAATTACACAGGCCTGTCATGCCTGTGTTGCTGTCATACACCAGTTCTACGATAAAGAAGACACACAGAAATACCTTGGCGATGTGGATAGCATGCACAAAGTTACATTGGAGGTAAATCTGGGGTTTTTTAACTATTGTCAAGGGAATATTCTCTTTTTTTCTGATTTTCCTACATTTGTTTTAGAATCATTTTATTTATACATCACATGATCAAATCCAAATCAGGCATCAGTATGCCTCTTATAACAGGTCCAGGAAAATCACTTGATCCACCTATATAGCTACATGTATTAGGGTATTTAAACCTATGGTATGTAGCTTTACCAACCTATCTTCAGAAATCTTTTATTTGACATTCAGCCCATGTCACTATCATATATAGGTTGATAAAGCTATATATGATGGGTTTAAATAGCTATTTAATATAGCCAGCTATATTATAAAAGTGGATCTAGTGATTTTCCTGGACCTTTATAAGAAACTTTTGGGTTAAATTGAATGAATCATGTGCATCTATTTGTCTGTCTGTCCATTCCACTTTCCTGTCTGGCCAGTAACGTTTTACCATTTTATAAGCTCGCATTATATTAGCAGCCATGCAGTTCGAGAGATTTGCATCATGAAATCTAAGGGAGTTAAAAATATATTTAACATCACCCATAAGCCACAATTTTTTTTCTCCATACACATAAATTTATTTGCTAAGTTGCAAGGAATTGTGCCATATGCTCTTCTGCATTATGAACAGAAAATTCAACTGAATGATGTGTTAATCACCACAACACAACATCCAACAGTTTATATTTATGTATCAAGAGGGATTCAAATTGTTCAAAATATCAAAATTTAGTACATACTATTATATTATTTATGTAAAGAGGTTTTCTTTTTTTTCAGGCAACAGATGAAGAAAGTATCGTAAAACTTTCAGAGACATTGTCAAGTAAAGGAATTGATCATAAGTTGTGGATTGAACAACCAGAAAACATACCAACATGCATAGCAACTAGACCTTACGTAAAGGAAAACATTCAAGAAAATTTTAAAAAGTTCAAATTATTTAAAGCATGATTAACTATACATGTGTCTTATGCATCAAGATCTGATGGTTAAACAAGAAAATTTAAGTTACAACTTAAATGTCTGAATATGTTTTACGAGTAGATGATTTGATTTCCTTTATATTAAAGTAAATACATGTAGTATTACTGATAACTGTCAAGTGCTTGCAAGTTGTTACTAGTAATCATACTCCTTGATCAACTAAGTAATGCATGTATGTCTAGATACAGAATAAAGATGCATTTAAATCATGTTCTATTATTTTGTTTGACCATTGTTCATATAAGAACATGTACTATTTTAAAACAATGAGAAATGAACAGTATTGCTTTTGAATATTTTTCCAAAAATATGGCATGATCTTGTGTAAAATGCTTCTACATCTTTACTGCTATCTAAATAAAGAAGAACTGCGATTAAGAACAACTGGTTTATTCAATATAATCAACGATAAAATACAAATAGTGGATGTCTATATATCTTGTAGAATTTAAATCCCACACCAGTCAAGAATCTAGGATTCCACTAGTACTCAACAATTTATGTTTGCTCACAAGTTTGGGTTTTCTTGTCTAAAGACAAAGTACTACCAACAGATGCATGTAAATCAATGCAAATAGAAAAAAATATACAGTTCTATTAAAAATTGATGTTATAAATTAATTTCACTTGTTGAGGACTAAATAAATATCTTAGTTGTGAAATAGGAATTACATTTAAACGAATCATCTTGTACTTTTGTGACAAGAAACACTCATAGTCTTAAGTTAATTTTCCCTAGAATTAATGCAAACACTATATTTAGAATTAAGGCAATATTTTTGCTTTAGCAAAACACAATGAAGTATGTCATAATTAAATAAATTCAAATCTATTGTTTCAATATAATTAAGATTTTAAAAATGAAGTTTTTCATCAATGTTTGCTGTGTAACAACAAAGAATTGAATGAATCAAGGAATCTTATCTTAAACACAACTATATACAGAAATGGTTAATGAAAAAAAATAGAGCCTTCAAATATGTGTGTGCAAGAGTAGACACTTCATAAATGCCAAAACTGTCTAATAAAATACAAGTAATACAAATCTCTCTATCCACTTTGTGAATGACCAAGATCCTCTTACATGCATGGATACCATACATGATTTACATGAACTTATTTAAAAACATGTTCCACACTGGACTTACTGCAATCTTTAAAATCTGTTTTCTATGTGAAATATTTCTTTACAATAAAAACTTATTAAGCTAGGTTTTTTTTATCAGTAGAAAATTATGCTCATTGTGAGTCATATAACTGTAGCAATAATTTCACCTTTGATAAAAAAAAAACTATGAATATACAATTCATAAAAGACTAATGGATGGCTCACATTATATGACAATGCTATGTGTATACATGTATATGCTTATATGCAATTCCTTTTAACAGAGTTTCTCATTTCTAACCCTATATCATGCAACATACATCTTAATTTTTATTTCACCTTATGCTGCCTCCTGCATATAAACCATGTACCAGGTATTTGTTTTACATGTATACTTTTAAGTGCAAAAACCTTGTGTCATCAAATTTTTGTAACGCCTGAGATTCAAAGTCGTGCATTTGTGTACAATATTCATCCTCAATTTTCAGGTGAAATTTATGAAACTTCATATCATTATGTACTGAGACATAACTTATAAACAATTACATTTATGTATAAAACAAGTCTTGGAGATAATGTGTACTGGTACATACATGGACTTAATCTATGTTCTTACATCCATTTTATTGTTATTTAATTAATTTAAAAAATAATTTAAAATCACTTCTTTATGTACATGTACTTTATAAAACTGCAAATGAAAGGTGAGATTTCACTTGCCATCACAAAATATGGACTAGCTCTAACTGCAAGCACATTTCAGCACCAAACATGAATTAAAACATTCCAACCTATACATAATTAATAGAAAGATTTAAATTTGTATAGAAAGCACTTTAAATTTAAAACATGATGAAAAACATTACATTTTATACATTCCAACCAATAATCAATTTGTAAACAAACAAAAGAATAACTATCTTCGCATTTTCTTTAGCATCATCATTGTCTTTTGCATCATTGGAGCCTTCTGCTTCACAGCTGCAAAACAAAAACATTTTCACTTGAAAACAATGGCTGTGTTGCTAAAAATGAAAACATGTCTGCATGAAGGAACCTTGATTACACTTATAACTTTCTAAATGAGAAAACATTTTTTGAAAAAAAATTTCAGTTTGATTAAAATCTGATCTTTAATGCTTGATTAATGATAAAAGAAAGAACAAGTACCGGTAATTAATTTTGTCCTTGTAGTCACATTTCACAGGAGATCTGAGTTTAATCAGATTAAATAGGTTAATTTTATTCATGCTCTGACAGAAAAAAATCTATGAATGGAATGATTTAGAAACCTCTCTCCTCTCTCTCCTTCCTCCCAATTGCAATAGGGTCCATGAGGTGTGCAAACTTCTTGGCTCTTTCCCCTGAGGACGGTCCTGCCGTTCCGTACTTTAACTGTTGTCTGCGAACATCTCGAGGGGGTTTGACGTAACTGTCCACATATGCAAGTTTTGCTGTTCTTTCTACAATGTAAAAAAAAAAAATGTAATTTTTTAATTTGAGTTTTCAAACAATGATGCACATATTTTTCAAATCGACACTACCAATGTGTCATAAGAATTCAAATGTGATATGGACTTTCATACAGAATCAAGAAGATTATTAAAGTTTACCAGGAACTGCTTTTGCCATAGACTGGGATATATTGTCTTTTATCTGTTTTAGTTTTCTCTCCTTTTCATCATACATTCTCTGAAAATATTCAAATTCAATTAGAAAAAGGATATGAAAGTATGTTACAACGATATCTGTTAGCTGAAAATATCATTGAAAAAATCAGAACTTTGGATTGAACACTTTGACATTTATGGGTTTATGAATTACCAGGTAAAGTTCCCTGTATGACTCAAACTCATCTGGCTCGGAACCTTTGAATTCTTTTTCACAGTGCAGCTTCCAAAGCTGATCACTCTCCTCCAAGAAATGCTGCCAAGAAATTAATTGAACAGATTTCAGGCACTGTAATTTTTTACTATAGAGATTTTTTCCTAACTTCTATTTCCCAGTAAACAGTGAACTAGAAACTTGAAATTTATTTTTCAATTTTTGTTAGAGATTATTTAATCATTTCGATAGTTCCTGATGTGTTTGCATTTGATACTTACAGGGTTAAAGTCCTCTATTCTGTATAATTGGGAGGGGGTACACCTTTTGAGCACTGGTTCCATTAAATAGTATGGCACAGAGGGTCCTACTGCTTCAATACCTAAAGACATAAAAATGTTAACTTTCATCAATAATTCATACATAATGAAGTTGAGGTTTACAAATTTTTTTTCATGTTTTTTCCATGAATTCATTTTCAATGTGTAAGTTTCGGTACATGTTTGATCAGGCCTAAAGGAAATTAATCTGTTGATTCTCAGGCCAAAAATGTCAAAATATATAAATATATTCAACAGCCGCCAAAAAGTATTTTATTTTTATCTTTATTACAAGATTTGCAAAGGGAAACAACTCAATTTTAAGATCATTGAGTTAATCCCCTTTTTAGTAGGGCAATGGAGGCAGCACATCACTAATTGTTGCAGTGTCTGAGAACTGAAACATTAATAACAGAGATTGGAAACTACGCCATTAGCGTGATTTGTTGTTGAAAAATGTTTCAGGACCATGCTTACTTTGAGAACTACATATTGATAAATTGATATATTGATCTTAAACCAACAGTATATTGTTTTATGAAAAATGTGCATAGGATTTAGAAGTACAGTATTTGTAACAATAAATTGAAAAATAACATTAATATTTAGAAAATATATAGGCCAGCTATATAACTGGTGAAATTTTGGACGGCCAGTTGCCAATTGCATCCTGAAACTCCCATTTTAATATATATTGTTTAAAAGCCCCACACTCATGAAAATATATTTTGAATGTTTTGGTAATAGGATTTAGCTTTTTTTATTTCAATATATTTATTAGATATACCAGTACTGATTTAAACTGGGAATACTTTACAAAAGGGACTGCAGGATTTTGCGAGATTTCAATCAGTTGCCAATCTCTGTTATTTATGTCTCTGCCGAGAACCAATACAATTTATTTTTCGCATAAACAAATATTTTTGGTGTGCACTGTATGTTCTTTCAATACTCTTCACTTACTGTCAATATGGTTCATGAGGACATTCAAACATATTTCCTGAAGTGAGAATACTTTTGGTACTAGAGTATTTTTCTTCCCAGAATACACCATGGTCTTGGCATAGCTTTTCTGACCAATCAGAGAGTCATCAAACTGACTGGCAGCAGACAGAGTTTCCTCGATAGGGCGGAAATTCGGGACTGCATTGCTTCGAACCAAGCTAGCCAAATCTCTCTGAGACAGTTTCAACTGGAAAGAAAATTGTATCATGAATACTGGAATATGCATTACGACAATTTTATCAATTTCATGGTTAGAAATCATTTAGGTGAATTTTATGACTGAAATTTTCCCTACTGTATATTTATTCAATTAACTGCTTTCAGACTAAGTGGAACCCTCTGATTTGATTTACCTTTGGTGGAGGGGCAGAAATTTTCATATTGTCACTGTTATTTGGTTTGGATTTTTTCTCAGTTTTGGATTTTTCAGACTCTTCTCCTTTCTTTTTGATTTTGAATTTGGATTTAAGTTTCTCATAATTTGGATCAGCCTTTGGTTTCTTTACCACTGGAACAGCAGCTATACAGTCCTCAAATGATCCAGGCTCTTTGCTTTGGTTTTTCGACCGGGACTTTTTAGATTCTGATTTCTTGTCCTCTCCATCTCGCTTGTGACTGCTAGATTTTGAACTAGAGCTTGATTTCGATTTGCTTGAAGAATGAGATCTGTGTTTTGAGTCTTCTTTCTGATCTTTCTCTCTGTGTGATCCTGATTTTTCTGAATCCTTCTCAGTCCTCCTCCTTTTACTTCCGTCAGCATGTTGACCACCTTTCTCCTCAAGGGAGCGCTTTTGGGACTTCCTATCTGTAACGTCCGATTCTCTCTTCGGCACTAGCGGCGCCATGTGATATTTATTGAGGGCATCATCCAATAGGGCCTCGTGATCTACGTATTCGTCATTGAAAAAGAACCCCCCTGGTTCTTCATTCTTCTCCGCATCAGAGCTTAGACCATCCCACTGACCCAGGACTTTATTCGGACTACTACTCACTGCATTTTCCTCTGAATTCTCACTGTCACTCTCTGACAACGTATGCTTTGGTCGTTTGGATCTCATCAAGTCTGTAGTCTTATCCTTACTACTGGAATGCTCCAAATTCTGCCTTGATTTATCACAGTTTTCTGTAGTTGAAAGACTAGTTTTCCTGTCATCTTGGCTCTTACTGTTGGAACCACTACCTGAATATTTAGAGTGACTTTTGGAAACATCATTGTTTTCATTTGTATGCCTACTCTGAGTTTTATCTTTTCTATTATAATCACTACTTGAATCTTTAACCTCCAAGTGCCTACTTTCATTTTTATGACTTCCTTGAGATGAGTGACCATGCTTTTGATCAGAATGTTTATCAATGTCTTTACTAGATAGTCTGCTTGAGTCTCTACTAGAATGTCTACTTGAATCTTTACTAGAATGTCTACTTGAATCTTTACTAGAATGTCTACTTGAATCTTTACTAGAATGTCTGCTCTCAGAATGTTTTGACTCCTGCTGTCTACTTTCTTTTCTACCTCCATTTTCACTATTTGATTTAGAATCTGTAGATTTGGAATGAGATTTATGGCTCTTGTGAACATCCTCTTTCTTCTCATCCTTATTTTTTGACTGTTCATTTTTGGAACTACATTCACTTGTTGAATGCTTCTTATCACTACTAGAACTTTTCTTACTTTCCCCTGAATGTTCTCTCCTGTCCTCTGATGTTTTGTCTTTATTTTTGGACTTATTTTCCCTGCTAGAGGAGTGTCTACTGTCTTTTTCTCTATGCCTGTTGTCTGAGCCTCTGTGTTTATCACTTTTACTGTGTGATGAAGCATGTTCTGCTATATGATCTTTTGTTTCCTCTTTGATTCTCCTCTTTTCATGTGATGACTTCATGTTATCCTGTATTTCATCGCTCATATATTCCTCCTGATCTTCTTCCACTGGACTTCTTACATCACTTCCTGCCTCGGGGCTGGAGTTGGGTCTCTCTGAGGTGTGTGTGTCATTCTCTTCCTCTTCTTCTCGTGCCTGAACACGTGCCACCATTGATTTCCACTCAGAGACAATGCTTTTGGCAATGAACCCCAAGTCTCCATCTCTCTTCCTAAGTCCATTAATCACTTTTCCAATTTTTGTTCGCTGTTGAATAGAAACTATAGATGTGAACCAATGAATTTATGATAAAATACTTACATATTATGGTGTGAATATCATGTAATGTTTTAAAAAATATTTTAATAATTTTCTTATAAAATATATAATGTAATATAACTTGCTACATGTATTACATAGATACTTGATACAAACAATACTACCATTTTTTTTTTTTTTATACATTCTCCTAAATTACAAATAAAGTTGGGTATTGCCAGTGAAAACCATATTGCGATATATTGCAATATCATTATTACTCTGAACATTGCAATATATGGCAATATACTGCAAATACATAAACTTTGATAATTTTATAAATAAATAATACTTATGTTCAAAATTTAGTGATTTCTATTACTTTTAATATCGTAATAACTAAGGTTCTATAGTCTATAATGTGTGTGTAGTAAGAAATAGCACATTAGTTAATATTTAATTTATTTAGATAAATTCACACCGTCCGTTTTACTCTTCTGGGGAGCAAAATTCTGCCACAAAGCAGCTATAGTTTTCATGTTTTTTACTGTTTTGTAGTCGTCAGCCATTTTGAATAAACAATATCAATGCTATTGAAACCAGAACCACAAAATGCCCCATTCCTGAGAAAATACAACTTCAACTCAAACGTAAAAAAAGAAATTCAGGAAACACTAATCAATGAAAGAATTCAATATACTGCTGTATTATCCAAATGTTTTCTGTATTTTAAATCGACAAGAAAAATAAATAAAACTTATATCATAGACCACTGGACCATCGATCCTCTTCTGTATTCACACACGCCTACCATACACAAAGTTTATCATAGTTACTCTCGTTACATTTACTTTTGGGGTCTTGTCGATGTCAGGCTAGTTTCAAACACTTTATTAGGTTTATTTCAGCTGTTTATTTTTTCCAAATATATTCATACATATTGTAAAATACAGGTATTTGATTTTAATAACGTGATATATTGTCAGCAAGGACTAAACCACAACATACCAAGATACCGGTAATACTGCACACCCTTAATTACAAACCTGCAAAATATCCACTGTTATTGGTAGATCTGCAATCTTCAGTAGTGTTTCTTGTAACTGTTAAAAAAAAGTAGGAATACATGAATTACGTGACAATTGTTATTGATGTACAGACATTATTTATATTACTATGCACCATCGTTTATGAAAGTGCCACAAAATTAAGACCAATCAAAAATGAGGGAACCCGTTGGACTTACATGTATCATGTGATAATAATTATTATAATTTTCCAGCAACTGTGGTATAAGCATACATGTACATGTACATGAAAACCATGATGCATGAAAGATTTTATACTTTATTCATATAATATGATATGCAGCAATCTATACAATTAATATATAAAAAAATATCTGAACCTCAAGGAGACGTAAATGAATTAAACTGGAGGTGAGGTACCAAATAAGAAACATTTATAAAGGAATACGAATTAGCGCAAGTTCCTGATAAATGTTTTAAATCAGAAATTAGCTGAAGAATGGATGCAGTATCCAAGATGGCGTCCTCTCTTGTTATTTACCTCTGAAGTACCCACTTTTTTAACCGTTTTTTTTTCTCTACACAAGCCCTTGTGATTTGTGAAAGGATTCCCTTGCAGAATCAATTTACAAAGCTTAACTATATTTTTAAAAATCAATGATAAGCATTCGCTGAATACATTGCAAGCTTTGTCAATATATCCACGATGAACAATATATAAGTTTGAAACTGTTTCCAATAACCAGTACACGCAATTCGGGTATCGCACAATTCATGATCTGCTGGACCGAACAGTTTCAAAAAGAAAATGTGCACCCAAAAAGCACAACACGAAAGCTACAAAACGAAAGCTACAGTGTATATGTAAAAGTAGGAATACCTTTCCTTCGTCCGTGCTATTTTGTAAGCGAGACTTGTATCTTAGAATCTTACTCTCGATATCATCTGCCATCACACACAACTTCGCCAGCTGTCACTGGCAAATACCCGAAAAAAGTTACCGGAAGTCATATGGTGAAACATAACATTCAAAATAAAATGTTAAAAAAATCCGGTTGAAAGAAATTTGTCTGCGAGCTAGACCTTTGTAAATTTCTAGTAAAAGGAGATATTAATCAACAAAACAGAGAGAGAGAGAGAGAGAGAGAGAGAGAGAGAGAGAGAGAGAGAGAGAGAGAGAGAGAGAGAGAGAGAGAGAGAGAGAGAGAGAGTTGTGCACTTTATTTGATTTGATAAAATTATATAATTTAAGTATATGACAGGATTTACTGACCAGAGGCATATTTATTGGTCTTTTGATAAAGTTCGCCACAGCCACTTAACATCTTTTTTTAAAATAGGAATCCTAAAAAAAATCCCTAAACATTGACAAACCAACTAAGGATTCATTTGTTTTTGTTTTTTAATTTATACAATCCTATTCCGTTTGGAGTTGGAGTTCTTTTGTCTTTTGTTCTAAGAACGGACAGCATCGAGTTAATCTGTAGACAATACTGATAAAAATAGTTTAAAAAAACAAAAAAACTTTCTACAATAAAATCAGCCTTCCAGAAAACTGTTTGAACTTTCCTTGGTTCATTCAGGTTTATGCAAGATTTTAAAAAGCTGTGCTGCAAAAAAAAATATATTCATTAATGCACTCTAGCTTCTTCTGGGCAACACCAACATCTATGTTGGAAGAGCATTTTTTATTACTGAAACTTAATCAAAGTTTTGCTAATACTGATTGTGTTAAGAAAATTTTCAGTTTGGGAAAACAAGTCGGTGCATGGAGCCCCCCCCCCCCCCCGGGTAATGCTTCGTCCCTTTACAACTGGATTGCTAGCGTCCTTTCCGACAGGACTTTGTCGATGGGAAAATCAGTGTCCAACTATATAAGATTGTCAAGTCTGGAGTATCCCAAGGGTCGGTCCTTTGGCTATAATTGTTATTGTTCTACATCGATGACATATACCGGAAGGCTTGTACGCTGTAGTGAGACTATTAGCTGATGATTGTATATGTTTGACTGTTACATCAGAATTAGATACCCAGACACCAAATACCGACTTCCATAAACTGGGCATTTTGTAAAGGCGTTGGAAAGGGGAATTACGTCTATGAATGTGCAACATTCTGTCAGTCAGCAGCAGGCTTTGGGTAATGCTAAATGTAATGGTAATGCAGTGCAATGCATTACATGTTTTCAAAGTAATGCTAGTAATGTGTAATGCCACAAATTTAGCATTACAAGTTATAGTAATGTAATGCATTTCTGTCCAAAATCTAGTGTAATGCTGGCATTACATGGCATATTACTTTGAATTACTATGCTTTTTTATGCATGTTCATTTTCATAAAATTGTGATGAATTGGATAGCTAAAATTGTATTTGATTAAAAATTGTTTTAAAGAGGATAAATAATTCTTGAGATAAAATATTTTAGTTGTGTGTTTTTAAAAAATTAAAAACCCGGCCATTCTTAAATTGTCAATATAACTAGCTATAACACAATTTCATAACATTTTAAGAGTGTTGTTATTGAGAATTTTATATCATTTGAAAAATTTACTCCAATTAGTTGTGCATTTAATGAATTCTCTACTGTGAAGAATGTGTCAACAACACACAATGCCCCAAGAATAATCTAAGTATCAAAACAATCTATTGTTTTAAGGGGTGTTTAACACCCCAAAACCCACCCTTAATCTCTTGGCTTAAAACTTACTTCTAATATAACCCATTTGAAAATATTAAAGAATATATCTTAGATTTTCAAACCCGACATGATGCAGTTAAAAGATGAAACCGTGCTAGTGAACATGAACCTGTAAAAATGCTTTATATGTGAACATTTTGCAAAAACTTTTATTCAGCTTTTAAATTACTTTTAAATAACTAATTGACTTTTCACAAAGTAATGGTAATGGTAATGCATTACTTTACTCATGTAATGGTAATGTAATGCATTACTTCAAGAAAATTAAGTAATGGTAATTTAATGCCAAAATTCATGAGGTAATGGTAATGTAATGCATTACTTTGCAATGTAATTCGCCCAAGCCTGGTCAGCCGGAAAATAAACCATATATACACCAAAATAGACTACATGGCAAGGTTCTTGAGCGTACATGTAAAAAGTGCAAAATACTTTGGATGTCTCGTAACATTAGATCCTAAGATGGAGCGACCACATTAGTAACTTGAAGCTACTAACTTCTTTGGCAAAGCAACAAGAGACTCTGCTTCCACCGTAATCTGAATAACAGCTTTGCACACATAAAGGAAAGTGCATATAAATCAGTAGTCATGCCCGTACTGGAGTATGATGCGAACACGCTGTCAGTAACAGAATGGAAACATATCAAGTGTGGACAGCATGATCCAACATCGGAAATGGCATTCATTCGAACAGCGAAGACGAGATACCAGACTGGTTTTGTAATAACGGAATTATGTAGAAATTTAGAAAATAAACCATTCCCTTGATAATCCGTTTAAAATTCTATAAAAAGTAATCCCGATACATATACTAAATAAACAAAAAGCCAGGTATACAGAATTTTAAAGACGAGCCCCAGTTATGAATATTTCTTATACATCAACATAGAAAAACTTTCATAAAATTCAGAACATCAAATCACCATCTGGCAGTGGAGACTGAAAGGTGGTAGAATATGCACTCGGTAGGAGGGTTTGCAATTTTGTAATTCAAGACGTACATGTACTGTTGATGAATAACAATACAACCTTGTATTTATGTGAGTACTGTCTTATTAAATACCTAAAAATAGATAGCAAATAGATAGAAATACCTAAATACTAGATACTTTACGTCACTAAATGTAATCAAGTTTTGTGAAAATACCAAGTTTGCCATCTATAAACTTCACAACATTAAACTTATGTAAAGTTATAAGTACCACTAAAAGTTTAATTCTTTATTATTTGTCATGTTTCCTTTCTACCTCTTGACATTCTCTTAATTTTCTCATGTTTTTAAGCGGCAGAGAGACCCGATTGGCTGGTAGGTAAAGTTTCAATTTTTGTTGTTTATATAATGTAGATTGTAGAGATTACATAATATAACAAAAAACAAAAAACAAAAACAAAACAAAACACCAAACTACTTCTAGGAACAACGTTTTCAGTGAACTTGTAATATAATTAATTTTCTCCCATAGCACAGTAATTGCATCTTTATAGTGCCAGGGTCACCAAAAATACCTGTAGCTGAAGTTTTGCACTTGTTCGTCATATCATGTTCATGCTAATTTCTAAGAAAAAATGTGTATATTTATTTGAAATATCTTCGATGCTGTCTGCTCTCCTTTGTTGTTTTCCTATTTTGATCCTCTATACCGAAGTCCTACTATCTTTTTCAGACCCTTTTAAACTTCAATTTCAATCCTAATTTCCTTATTTTCATATTAATTTTTTTACATACTCCGTAAAAAAAGGGGGGGGGGGGGGGGCAACTCCATGATAATTCAAGTTTTATATGTAAATTTTAAAAAATTAGTTGCTGCGAGAAAATGCTACGTGCCTGACATGCATGTATATATACCTCCGACGATTTGTGTTTTTTGTGTATTCTATTTCTTTATTCCTCTTGTACCAAAATATTTGGTTTGAGCGAATAAACTGAACTTGAACTTGAATAATGTATCGGTACCAGCCGCAAAAGAATACTTCACTTATCTAAACAAGTATGTGCAGCGACGTGACAAAGATGTTAGAGGTTAAAATAACAACATCAACAGGGAAATAAATTTTTATAAACAATGAAAAAACCAACATAATAACTGAACTAATAGCTAAGCATTCTGTATATAAGCATAGATTGAAAAAAATGTACATGTGTTTGGACCCTTCCTTATAAAACGGCTTACGTTATAACAACATAAACGATTAATAAAATAATATTAACAAGAAAATGAAATTTTAATGACAACAATTTAATTAAATAATAATAATTGAACTAAATATGGATGCGATATGCGATATACAAAATAAAATAAATAAAAAGCATATACTAGATATAATTGATAAATTGACCAAAAAAATGTGTTGAATATTTAACCATTCTTCATAAAATATCCCACATGGAAAACAAAAAAGAAATAAACAAAGTAAGAATAAACAAAAGAAAAAAAAAGGTGTCCAAGTAGGGAAACGTTAGTGGACAATGCACTCGCTTGTCACCGCTGCAACCCGAGTTCGATCCTTGTGATAGACAGTGGCTGTATGTGATAGGGTATGGCGGTCGCCCGTTTGGACACGTGGGTTCTCTCCGGGTACTCCGGCTTCTTCCCCCACCAATGACCCCCTCGCGCTAACATCCGTGCCAACGAGAGATATTACAAAATGTAATATAAGTTGTAGAACTTGCTCATCAATCGTTTTAAAACATTTTTGTTATGTAATCCTTTATGTTTTTGTAAATTATATAGCGTAATATTAGATTGTTAAAACCTGTACATTAATTTACCTGTAGCTGTATATTAAGTGGAAAAAACTGTCGATTCTTTACAACTACAGGTAACTTAATGTACAGGTTTTAAATGTTGAAAGCAATGCCCACACGTGGTCCTCAACAGTTAGGAAAATTTACTTTTAATAAATCCCAACATTAGTATTTAAAAAATTATTTTACAACAATATGAATTTATCATCTCCGGATGATTTTTACGTTTTCATTTTTTAACAATGGCCATCACTTGAATTTCCCCCCTTTTCCATCACTCGAATTTCCAGTACTTGAATTTCCCCCTTTTCCATGAATAATTTCACTCATTTGCCATTTCCTTAATAAATTAAGAGCCCATTTTGTTTTGTGCTACATTTTCTTTGAGAGACCTTTCTTCACCAAATCATCTAATTCTGCTTGGTTAAGCGGTTTTAAAAGTCACTTTAAAAATCTTTTCATATTCTCCACACCTTGACTAGCTTCTATTAATTCATCAAGTCTTAATTTAATCAAACCGTGTCTTGGTTTGCTATTTTCTTTTTCTATGTCTAAAATGTCACTCAAAATGCATCCGTATTTACACTTTCTTCTGGATCTCTAAATTTTTATTGCGTCAAAAATATACTTTCTCCATCTGATGAAGACATCTTTTCTCCTTGAGTTTTACCTTGAGGGTAGTCAGAAATCACCTTAGGTATCATTTAAATGTAAACTTACCTGGCAGTGTCCATTAAGTTCAACAATACACCATTATTTTCACCCCTTTTCTTGTTGTTTTTTAAATGGACAATCAATAGTGTTACGTAATCTTAGCATTCATTCAACCCAACACCTGAGACAATTTATTAAGTTAACAATAGAGAAAATGTTTTAAGTAGGATAAAATCCTCAAACTGTCCATTCTGTGAGAAAAAGAACTGTTCTCGGCCCTTCGGGCCTCGAACAGTTCTTTCTCTCACAGAATGGACAGTTTTTGGATTTTCTCCTTTACGTAAAATAAATAAAGTTCAGTTTAAAAAAAAAGAAGCGGATTTCTCTCATAAATAAATGCACATGGATTGTTTAGATCAAATCACTTGGTGGGAAGCAATCTGGCCGGTTGTTGGGTGTCACGATCCATTTGTAAATGTCGCCATATATTCTGACATACTTTTCACGATTGTTCAATCTCCGACAAATATTGCACATATTCCCTCGCCAAGATTCTGCGGCGTAACTTGAGACATAGTTTCTTTTCCACTCGACGAATTGCTTTTGCAATCCCGAGTCATTTTCGACACTCTTCAAGTACGAAGACAACTTTCCTGGAGAGGAGAAGTCTTTTGTGTCGATGTAAGATCGGGGTGGACTAAACAGGGAATAATTCGCCCCGCCCCTCATGATCGGAATGATGTTGTGTTGAGTCACGTGATGCAGTCCTTTTTCGGTCACATAGTCCTTGCATATTGCGTTTTCAAATGATAAATAAAAAAGATACTTTTCGTCGAGTATGTCGTAACACCGACTTTTAACTAAACCCCAACACTCTCTTATTGCAACATCCCTTGTTTTGGGACAACTTTTCGGCGGCTTCAATTTTCCGCAGGAGCCATATATATCAACGGATATGCTCTTTTGTAAAGAACGAACATACTTTTCCCGCTTAGAAGTTGTGCTGCAGTGAGAAACGAACCAAGCAATACCACGTTTGAAATTGCTATTTTTCACTTTTTCTTCTACATCCCTCTTCTTTTTCACTTTGTAGACACCATGAACAAATGGAAAATCCGAGTCCCTCCGGTAACTTATTGTCCAGTTCACTTTGTTATTGTATTTGCGCATATTATTTTTTGTGAGAAATTTACTACCAGTTTCTTTCAACAAGTAATTAGTAGATTCATACTGAGCAAAAATCCAGACCTGATTAGGTAATTTTTTTGGTAACGCTCCGCCTCCGAGTAGATCCACTACAAATATCACTGCATCACTAGTATTATATAATTGTTTGTCTGTGGATATTTGGCACGTGTAAGGACAGTTATTCCAAAAGGTGTTGTTTGTAAACGACCCCCATATTGCTTTTTCCCAGTGTTTCGCATTATAGAGAAGAATGGTTTTTGTTTCATGCCGATTTACCAGGCTTTTATTTGATACGTTGGGGAAAAGTCTGATTAGTTCTTTCTTTTTATCTATGAAAAAATGTGTGACCTCTATATCTTGATAGTATAAGATTAATTGGAGGAAAATCCCAACCACTAGAGCGACGAAAACATAGCGACTGATCTTCCCAGGCACCTCGAAATTGGTTGTGCATGTTGACCAAGGCATCTCACCTGAAGAAAAAAGTAAAACAAATTACATTAACATTTATTCAATTACTGTGATGAATTATAAATATAAACGTTTGTTAATTTTAATTCTGTCAGACATGTAACGGCCATATATTTTTCTGATTACACACCGGTACATTACAATACTAGTATAATTACAGATTGATTACGCAAATAGCTGCAATTCTGTAGTTCCCGGTCTGAAAAAAATCCGTATGGACGACCAAAAAAAAAAATTTGAATGGACCACCTAGTGGTCCATTCGATTATTTTCAGGCAAGGAATTATCTAGACCTGCAGCTTTTACGCACCTTGACCAAAAGTCCACGCATATCAAAATGACTATGTGAACAACTGAGGAAAGTTATATAACAGAATGCTTTCTTCAAAGTTTCATGTGGCCAGTGGGTATGATGGAACAGAAAAAATACATTACATGCAATTGCGGATGATGTTGATTTTATTTTTTGATCGTTAACTTTAAATTCTACAAAATCGCAAAGAAAACATTTTACTGTTTATGTTACCATGTATCTCTGAATGCCCCCCACCACCAAAAAAAAGATCATCACGTTTAACTTCTTGCAAATATGCACATATACACGTTTGTCTTAACAACAACAAAAAATGCGAGGCTCAAATGGACCAATGTTCCAAGAAAACCCATAAAATACAGATTTTAAATCCTTTTTTTGGTCGCTTTACGCCGAATTTTCACGATCGATTTTATCGCATGAATGTATGACATCACTTTTAGGTCAACCATTGCACCATATAGCACATCTGTCGAATTTCGATTCAGTGCCATGTATGAACGAGTTTGGGCTTATGATAAAGGCCAAATAAAATTAACGATCTATAGGTTGCTAACATCTGTGCACTAAACATCATGTGTATATCTAAACAGCTGGGTAATACTTTGATGATTTAATACAATATTTTTTGGTTTATGGGTTTTTTCACTAGCAAAAAAATGCATACGTTCTAATATTCTATCAATGAGGAGGACTGCCATCACAAACATAACAACATTACCAACAACAACATAACCAACATCAGAACGCTAATACCAACATCTAAAACAAGTTTACCACCAACATAACAACAAAACCACCAACAACAACAACATAACCATCACCACCAACAACTACATTATCAACATCGTAACACTACTCCTAACATCTATAACAAGTCTACCACCAATATAACAACAACAACATCATTATCAACATCAGAATACTACTCCTAACATCTATAACAAGTCTGTCACCAACATTACAACACAACCAACAACAAGAACAATATACCCATCGCCAACAACAACAACATTATCAACATCGTAACACCGACATCTATAAGAAGTCTGCCACTTACATAACAACAACAGCATCATTACCAACATCAGAATACTAATACAGCCATCTATAACAAGTCTATCATAAAAAACAACAGCATTACCAACAACAACAACAACAACAACATTACCAACATCAGAACACTACATGTACAAACATCTATAACAAGTCTACCACTACACACAAAACAACATAACCAACATTTGAACACTACTACCAACATCTATAAAAAGGCTACCACCAAAATAACAGCATAACCAACATTAGAGCACCACATCAACATCTATAACAAGTCTACCACCAAAATAACAGCTTATCCAACATTAGAACACCATATCAACATCTATAACAAGTCTACCACCAAAATAACAGCATAACCAACATTAGAGCACCACATCAACATCTATAACAAGGCTACCACCAAAATAACAGCATAACCAACCATATTTAACCAATATTAGAGAACCACATCAACATCTATAACAAGTCTACCACCAAAATAACAACATAACCAACATAAGAGCATCATATCATCATCTATAACAAGTCCACCACCAAAATAACAGCATAACCAACATTAGAACACAATATCAACATCTATAACACATCTACTATAACAACAACAGCTGCAGCAGCATTACCAACATCAGATCACTACCATTAACATCTAAAACAAGTTTATCACAACCAAAATAACAACATAACCAACGACATCATCACCTACATGTACTACTATATATCATCGGAACACTACCGTACTATAATTTTGCCCAAGTTATTGTTTCTGTCACGTTTTTGACAATTTCTACGAAAATCAACATACCTGTCAATCAAGTTTAATTGAAATTTATGAAAAGGAAATATACAAGAATTCTTCATTGAAAGGTCATCTGTTTTTACCCGGTGAAACTCACAGGTATGAAAACAAATTGCTTACGGAGATTTATAATAGGAACTTTGAAATTCATTCAGATTTACTCTGGACATCTTGCACATTTTTTTATCATTATCATCCGGGGTATATGCAAAATCCATGTAGTCTTTTTGTATTGAGCTGACACGGTGTATTGAAACCTGACAATCTAGAGGGGCGTTTTAATGGGGAGCTCTTGAGATTTGTTTCAATACTATTGTATAAACATCGTTTGAACTTTGAGGAATTTATCAATATCAAATAATTTATGAAAATATGTTGCATGAATAGCTTGAAACAGAGAATACCATGTATAAAAGTCAACCATCAACTACTAGTATAACCAACATCAAACCACCAACACCAACCAGTACAAGAAGTTAACAGGAAAAAAAACACTACAAGAATTACAACAACAAACAAAGACAAAGTTCCACATAATTAACAATATAAAGTACCTGAAACGGAGCGGCATCGTCAAGATCCTCAACCCACAAGCATCAACGCTGTTGTTGTTATTATGACAATCCAACTATTTCTGCCATCTAATCTAAAATTCACGTAGAGATGGATTATAATTTTTGTGCAATTATCTGAATGACTGACGGAGCGTTAATAGAAGTCTAACCTGCTGAATATAAATCAACCAAAGTAAAAATCCATCTAGCTCCGCTGTTCTATCAATTTCAACACATTGTTTTCATTTTATTGTTCCTTCGTGCTAGGTTCGATACACCATCTTTTCATGTAATTGATCTATGATCAGGTAATAAATGTTTACAACTGTACAAATGCAGTCCTGCTGAAATTAATCAATTATCAAGAATCTTATTATTGTTTGAGGTTTTGTCTACGTATTGGTCATACATGTAGTTTGGGCATATATTACTTTGGCATATAAAAGAAAATTCGGCCTTTAAATTGAAACTATCATGTGTAGTTAATCCTAACGGCTTCAATAGCATTGCGAAACTTGTGCGTTTGTTGTGATAGCTTGTACACTGTTGTACAGTGTATAACTGTAAAACCACGCAGACTGCTTTTTAATAGAATTCACCCAAAACACACTGTCACATCAAATAAATGAAAACAGTTTCGGAATACCTCTCATATCGCTCAATAACTCGGACTTTTTCCTCTTCATTTATCGACAATTCAGAAAATCAATTTTGTTTGAAGGATTTACAAAGTAACCTATAGCAGGATATACATGTAGTTGGCCAGTCCGTATTTATATATATGTACATATAAAGTTTAAACCTGTACAGTATTTTCTTATATTAAAGATATACTAAACGTGAAACAATACTACAACTTACCAACACGCGAGGCTCGCACTTTCAGAGAGGAGTTTGTTGACAATGAAATAAGCTGAAAAGTCACCGAGCCGTGAAACACCATGAATACCCTCAGGCGGATTTTGTTCATTCATTTGTCATTTAATTAAATCTATTTATTCAGTGAAGCTCTTTGAACTATTGATAATAGGTCTGGATTTTTGAACACGATTTAATACCTTCCATAAGTTCAAGTTCAGTTTATTCACTCAGACCAAATAATTTAGTACAAGAGGAACATATATATAATACATACAAATACAAATCGTCAGAGGTACAGACAAACAGGTACATTTTCATACAGGGAAAAAATATACATAAAAAAGAACAGACTATAGAATCACTACTTATGTTAGATTTTAGTATAAAGGATCATAATAGGAAAACAACTAAGAGGAGCAGACAGCATCAAAAATTTTTGAAATAAATACACATAATTTTCTTAGCGATTTACAATTACAAACAAGACTGTTAACATGTTACATAAGCTGGACAAAAACGAATTATTTTCGTTTAACCGGTCCCTATCAGAAATCCGTTACAGACACTTTAGTAGGAAAGCAAAGCACGCTTGTTTAGATAATTTAATCAATTTTACCAGGACACAGATATTTATGGAGGGTCATCGTGTTCAAAAATCCAGACATTTAAACTTGTAAATCCGAATATGCAATCGTGTTGATGTGTGAGCCTGAGCATGAATATGTGTAATTCTGATCGTGTAACCTATAACACTCGGGCATAAACACGTGTAAGATTTGACTTAGTTCCTCCGCATGATGCAAATTTTGCAACTTTATTGTTTACATTATATTTAGTTAATTAAATCTTCAACTTTGCACACTTTCAATCCGTAGTTTCTGCGTTTGTAACTTCAGGCTCGGCAATAGCACATCTGACATGATACAAATTGACAAATGTAAAGTCTACAAGTTTGTCGAATTTTGACATGACCTTATATGGCAACTGCCTTGCTGCGGGAAAAGGCATGCCGTAACCGCCGGACCGGAATGAACGAAAAATAAACATAATATTCAGCTAAACTGTTGCAATAAGCTTGTAATGAACGACACCTTTTCTATCGAAAACACCGGTATTATTTTTAGGAAAAAAATTGAGGTATGATTGAAACTGGACCAAACAGGAAGAGGTTCACGTAGAAAAAAAAATCGTTGCCGATGTGACGAATGCGCTAATTTCCGTAATATAATTCTCATGGTATTATAAAAGGAAATGCCTAATATCTTATATCTCTAAAAATAGTTGACATGTAATTTCAACTGGAATATAAGTAAATGCGTACTCTTTTCTAGAAATGAGACGGATCAAGAAATTTCCTAAGGGGGTAAATATATTTTGAGCGGCATGGGGTTCGAAGACCGCTGTGAGGTCCTATGTAACTCCATTGCTTCTGAATTCTAAGAATTTTGAGAGTGAATTTTTTACCGGGTTTCCGATTATTGAAATAGTAAAAATTGCAGACGGGCGAGTGGCTGTCAAAAAGGTACCCTTATTGTACTGATAACTCCTCGAACAGTTTTCAAGATAGGAAGTTGTTCTTTTGCAGATCATTTATACATATATATCAGAAGTATGCAAATTGCTAGGATTTTGATTTCTGATAATTTATAAAAATATCAGCTGTTGAACTTAGTCATTTTTGGGCAAAAACATTGCATATAGAGTACCCCATTTTTACTCTTGTTATTTTTCTGAATTAGTTAGAATAAACGACCTGCAAGGATTTGGTAATTTTTCGCGGAAAAATTTATGTTACTTTACATGTATTTATACTTTTTTTTGTTGTGTAAGTGAAAGATAAATAATAACACAATCTTCAATAATAATTTTAAAAACTAGCGCATATTTTTTGTGCGCCGTAAATTGAAGTTTTACTATGGGAGGCATTGTAGCTCAAAGATCGTCCATCTGTATTTTTAGACAGGGAGCTACAGACCTCAGCCAACTTCACAAAGTGAGTCTGTATTGAACCGACATTCAGGACGTCATACTCAATCCCGTAATAATTGCTTAAAATAATTGTTTAAAAATGTCAATTTTTACCGTACCTGCATGATAGGCTTTTTTTCCTATATATTGCCGACAATGCAAAGAAACATTTCTTAAGATAATTTATACACATTTTAATTTCACGACAGTTAACCTTATCTTTGGAATTTTTATTCATTTTTTTTTAATGAGGGTGTCGCTTCTTATGTCACATATTACCGGGTAATCACAATCTCAAAACCAATGTCTTTAAATAGTTTGTTTTTCTTATCGATAACTTTGCAACTCAGCTGACGGACCCCGTGTAATTTTTCGCGTGGGGGGGGGGGGGGGGGATGGGTCTTGTCACAACTTTGTGGTAGCGATAAGGATACATTTGGAGATATTTTCTTAATTCAGCCGAGGCCTATACTTTAACAATTTGTTGCATGTACTCTAATAACAGTGGCGTCGGAAGCAAATTGAAAGGGGGGGGGGGCTAAACTAATCATGAAAAATATTGACAAGAATTCCCATAATCATTAAAATTCTAATCCGTGGCGGAGGGTATACCAATAACTCAAATCTTACCTGCCCAACCCCAACCCCCCAAATCATGAAATTCCTAATCCGTGGTGGTGGTGGTGGTGGTGGGGGGGGGGGTGCTAGTATACCTACATGTACTATGACTCTAATTTTCAATATCACTATTAATATTTCATTCCCTTTAAGGTCTTTTAAGGAACAATTTTGTTTGTTGCGAGGAAAAAGTAGGGGGGTTGAATCCTCCCTGTTGCTATGTTCCTAATGGTTAGGTCTAACTTGGCAAAAAAGTGGGGGGGGGGGGGGGGGGGGGGCTAAGTCCCCCCCCCCCCCCCCCCCCCTAGCCCCCCCCCCCCCTCCCGGTTCAGACGCCGATCAAATTCTTTACTCGCATCTTTTATACATTCTCTTGATAAAATGTACACCAATCTCATAATTTAATTTTCCGAAAAATAATACTCTATGAAATGTTGTTATCCAGAGATAATATGATTATAGGCTTACCTAATATTTTTGTTCATTTATTCCGTCCCGGCGATTACGGCATGCCTTTACCTGCAGCTAGCCTTTTTCTATCAGTGACGACACTGTTTCCATATAAGGTCATGTCAAAATTCGACAAACTTGTAGACTTTACATTTGTCAATTTGTATCATGTCAGATGTGCTATTGCCGAGCCTGAAGTTACAAATGCAGAAACTACGGATTGAAAGTGTGCAAAGTTGAAGGTTTAATTAACTAATGTAAACAATAAAGTTGCAAAATGTGCATCATGCGAAGGAACTGAGTCAAATCTTACACGTGTTTATGCCCGAGTTTTATAGGTTACACGATCAGAATTACACATATTCATGCTCAGGCTCACACATCAACACGATTGCATATTCGGATTTACAAGTTTACATGTCTGGATTTTTGAACACGATTACCCTCCATAGATATTTCCTTTCTAGGCCACTGTAATTTCTTGTTCGTCGGACAATAAGTGAAAATCAAAGTACTGAAGAACTGACGGGAGTTGATTTTGTCGATGTTTATTTATTTTAAAATCAATGATATGTTATTTTGCATGACAAGTACATGTATACGTAGTTTGTAATTTGAATTACGCATATTTTTATGATATGAATTTTTGAACTTTTTCGACTAGAATGTCGAGAAACCTCCATATGAATCATGTTAAATAATGTTTAAAGATAAAATTAATTCCATCAAACTATGTATCAGTGGTAGAAATATTTCTCGAAAATTGTATGGAGCCAAGCAATATTGAACTCTAGTCTCATTCAACCAAACGCTCAGCTGACATCGTAAATCTCCGACAAGGGTTTACGGAGACAGCCGAGCGTCGAGTTGAACGATACTATATTGAACTCTGGCGTAGGAATACATACAACTACAAAAAATATTTAAATTGTTCGTACCATTTAAAATCTGACTATTTTTAAGGTATTTGTAAATAAGTTTCCTTGAAAAACAATGCTTTAGCATACATTACATCGAATTCATCAATTATTTTCAAGAACTAAGTCTTGTCAGGAGCAATGATTTGTGCTGAGGTCCAAACACTGTTTCACTTTCGGTTTGTCCGAGTGACTGCATAGGAGAGTTGATTAAAAATCAACTCCCAAAAAGGTGAGCCGAAAAAAAGTACGAGCGGGCGAGCGATTAAATTATATAATTATTTTTTGTCAAAAATTTTAGGCGGTACATAAATATATTTGTGCGGACGGTTATATTTTTCTCCTTGTTTCTGATTTATAAATTAAAACTTTTTAAAATATAAATAAGCGGAAATAGAACAAAAAAAAAAACAGTGCAGAATTTCCTGGATACAGGAAATTAATAATAAGTAGATGCTATCTCGTTGCGAGCAACGAGTGGGTCTTCCGTCCGATTTTGTATAAGATGCGATGAGATGAGATTCCAGTAAAAATAATTCCAAATTATACTGGAGATTATTGAAGAATGTTTTTGATATTAAAATGTCTACCGAAATTCCCCCATTGCAATTTGCCTTAAAAAACGGTAATCAATCCATAGCTTATACCAATACAGAAAAGGCTGAGGTTCTAAATGATTATTTTTCCTCCATTTCATGTTTAGACGACAATGACGCTAGATTACCTGAATTCAACTCTGAATGCAACAATTTTATTTGTGATGTATGTATTTCTGAACAAGATGTGATAGATATTATTTCAATCATTCAAGTGAACAAAGCTGTGGGGCCAGATAACATAAGTCATAAAATGCTTAAGAATACTATGTATACAATAGCAAAGCCTCTATGTTCATTATTTAATCGTTCTTTAAAAAACTGTACATTTCCAAGCTCCTGGAAAATATCCAATGTTTTACCTTTATATAAGAAAGGCGACTCGTCACAAATGTCGCATTATAGACCTGTTTCCTTATTAAGTTGTGTTTCAAAGATAATGGAACGAATTATTTTTAGACATGTATATAACTTTTTTCATGATAATAATCTTTTTTATAAGTATCAAGCTGGATTTTTACCGGGTCACTCTACTGTTTATCAGCTAATAGAAACGTACGACCATATTTTAAGAGCAATTGATCAAGGTCAATCTTGTTGTATGATTTTTTGCGACTTGTCAAAAGCATTTGACCGCGTTTGGCATAAAGGTTTATTGTTTAAACTCCATACCTATGGTATTACTGGAAATCTGTTCAAATGGTTTAATAGTTACCTTGTAAATAGAAAGCAAAGGGTTATGTATCGTGAAGTGCTGTCGTCTATTAAGTCTATTAATGCCGGAGTGCCTCAATGCTCTGTCCTTGGTCCATTGTTATTTCTTATTTATGTAAACGATATAGCAGATAACATGTTAACATTTTGCAGACTTTTTGCAGATGATAATAGCCTTCAACATGCTGCAATCCATGTACACGATATGGAATCTTATCTTAATCGGGATCTTTTAACTTTAGAGGCTTGGTCTAAGAAATGGCTTTTAAATTTTAATCCTTCAAAAACTAAGGCTGTTTATTTCAGTAATAAACCTAACACAGTAACCCCTACGCTAAAATTTCAAGGATGTGATTTGGAATTCGTGCCCACCCATAAACACTTAGGTGTTATATTTTCTGAGGACCTTTCCTGGTCATCTGATATAAATTCTATTATAGCAAATGCTCAAAAGAAATTGGGATTAATGAAAAAACTTAAATTTAAACTTAATAGAAAATCACTGTCACTATTATATACTTCATTTATAAGGCCTCAGTTAGAATATGCATCTGATGTATGAGGCGGTTGTTCTATTAATGATTCAGACAAATTAGAAAAAATACAATTGATTGCAGCAAGAATTGTTACAGGTTAACCTATTTTTGCATCTCGGGAATCTCTTTACTTTGAAACAGGGTGGGAAACGCTTTATAGTAGAAGGAAAATATCCAGGCTAAAAACAATGTATAAAATTGACCGCAACCTTTTACCCAGTTATGTAATGGATATTTTTCCAAATAAGCGTGCTAATGTATCTAACTATTCTACCAGAAATGCACATAATTACATTATACCAAAATGTCGTTTGGAATTGTATAAATCTTCGTTTGTTCCTACTGTTGTTGATGAATGGAATGCGCTTTCAACGGATGTCCGTGGAAGCGACTCTGTTCGCATTTTTAAGGAAAAAATACATGTTTCTGTCAAAAATGAAAATGTACTTACATGTAGAACTAGACCTAATTTTTTTACATATGGGGATAGATTTTTGAATATCATTCACACTAAACTTCGTCACAATTGTGCACTAAATAATGATTTATTTCGATGTAATATTATCAACAGTCCACTCTGTTCGTGTGGTAAGCTCGAAGATACTTACCATTATTTTTTCACATGTAATAAATATAAAGATGCTAGAAATGTTCTATTTAATGACGTTTTTCAAATTGTAAATCTTAACATTGTCAATACTCATGTTTTACTTTGGGGTGACAGTTCAATAAGTGACAATGAAAACAAGCATTTATTTACATTAGTTTATAATTTTATCAAAAATACTGAAAGATTTAACTGATCTTATAACCACTAGTACACCGTTATTTACTATATACATGTCAATTGCATTTATGTATACGTCCATTCTATCCACTGACCTTTATTTATGTTGTGTACACATATTTTGTATTATATCTTTGTATTGGGAGAGGGCGGTCTAAGTTATAGAACTTGTGCCCAATCCCAATTGTATTTTGTACAATAAAAATATGTTCAAATCAGATGAGATTTTGACTGAGATTTAATCGTTCTGATGTCAACTCTATTAAAATGAAATTTTCGAAAATCCTATAATTCATCCAATGATTTCGAAAAAGATGTCATTTGACGCAGAAATGAACGAGCATTACAAAAACCACGTTTTAAAATTAGTTTGAGTTCATTTTAACACGATTTAAATTAATCTAAATTTGGAAAAAAATTAAATTTCATCCAATCAATTCGAGAAAGATGTCATCATCAGAATTGCAATTGAAATTCAGATATCATGTTTTGAAATTAGTATAAGGTCATTTAAACACGATTTAAAGCTGGTTGGTCCGATTTAAAATCAAATTTTGTGCATGCTCTTAAACGATGGTTATACTAAGTATATGTATAATAATAGACATTGCAGTAGTTTTCTCAGTCAATTTAAGCCAAGTTTCATTAAAAAAAAATCTGTACAAAATTTTTTAACAAAACAAATGAGATAAAAGGGTATCGTTATTTCGCCTCAGAATAAAATTCACACATGACGTCGAGATTGGTATTGTTGTATTACGACTTTGACATCGCTATAAATAAAGGTCGTAATTCAGGCATATTACAAATAAACATGTGTACATTTTGTTCACTAATTTTTCTGAAGTTTGCTTTGTTAACAATCGATGGATAGCATGCGGGTTGAATTAACCGATCATTCGGGGGACGAAACCAAACGGTATCCTTATCAAACTATTCCTATGATGTTTTTTCGTTTGCCCAAAAAGAAATTATTTTTATTAGCCGGGCTCTGCTAAAAGCAGAGTCCTTGCTGTAGGCAGGCAAATCGCCAATGTTACTATAAATAGCACAACTTTAAAGGTAAACAAAAAACCAAACAGCGTCAAAGTAAAAGCTTCCGCTATACCAAATAGTTACACAAAGAGTCACGTTTTGTCAAAAGTGTTGGCATTTTTTTTTTAATTTCAAGAGAATTGTCTATATCTTTTAGTTTTCTTATTAATAACGTGTTTTAAAAACAAGACTATGCATTTTGGACACATATAATGCGCATGAATTTCCATGAACTTCTTTGCTGCGCGGTGAGGAAATGGAGATAGGATATGTCCTTTATAAAAATTTAGATTATTGAGAGTCAAAATTTGTACATGACAAATTTTGATTCTCAATAATCTAAAACTCTAAGACATTTGACGTTTTTCTATGAACTTCGATAAACGAGTAAATGAGATTAACCAACATTTGAACGTAACAAAAGCTTTTTCCGAACAATAGCCATATTCAAACCCTGAGAAAGTATTTTGATTAAAATTGCGCTAAAATTTAGAAGAAAAACAAAATAAACAGAAGTAAAATCTTTGACACGATAGAGATATAACCGTTACGCTTGTTGCAAAATTCAAGGCAGCAACTGCTGAACTTTTTTCTACTGGACAGACATATTTTTGTTTATAATCGCTTGCAAAATTTGGTCGCTCTCTGACAATTTGCCGACATTAAAAGCACGAGAGAGAGAGAGAGAGAGAGAGAGAGAGAGAGAGAGAGAGAGAGAGAGAGAGAGAGAGAGAGAGAGAATTTTTCAGTCTTTACTACACAATATGCATAAAGACACACCAAATGAGCCGGGCTTTCAGTACTTTGATTTACTTGATTTGGTAAGCATTATACACGTTTTAACTCAGCTCGTTCAGGCATCTGGTGTTAAAAATGTCACTTTTAATAGAAAGATAATTTCCTTTGTTAATCTTGTTGAAGAAATTAAATATTTTACTATAGAAAGAAATGTTTGCTCCAACCATAAGGTCATAAATTTCAAAATGTTTTAGTCTGTATTTTCATAGGCTATATAATATTTGAATTTGAACTAAAATTAATTTTATCAAAGTATCTAGGTATTTTACAAAGTTATAACACTTAGTTCAAATAGGGTGAGTTTGAAAAAATTTCGAAAGTGTAGATGTGTGTGCAAATCGGGGTTTGGATTCGTATTTTTCAAAAATATGAAGTAGTTATTCCAATGAGGAATACATCAGGAATACATGAAATATCTCTGTTCTCTAATCTGTATTTCATTGCTAACAAGGCTCTGTCTTGGTATTCTCTATCAGTGAAATGTCTATGTAAAACTTTAAAAAGTACTGTAAACGTATTATATTTGGCGTGTACGATATTTGGCGGAAAATAGTTTTTGAACAAGTTGCCGTGGATTTAAATTAGCGAATTCCTGAATATGACTATTCTTGTATATACGGATGGTATTTAGCCATGTACAATGTACTTGATTTAGCGTAAGCTGCATTCCGCCAAAAGTGCTAAATAGAATACACAGCCAAATATAGTACGTTTACAGTATACACTATTGCTTTTATAAATGTTTATGTATCTCGATCTTTAATAGAGAGAACTAATAAAGGATATTTTTTGCCTGCTGTTTGATCCATATTCACTTATATACTTATATGTATATTTCTGAATAAAATATTTCTTAAAGGTATATGTGGCGTATTTTTTCATGCTAAGAAATATTTGATTGATTTATTTATTTAAATATGTTATATAAAGATAGACCTTCACAACAAATTACCCAGTTTATATCAATAGGGTTTTCAAGATATGGAAATTAATAAATAATTTTATAATTATTGTGGAGTCTACAATAAATACAGCATTTGAATAAACCCTGCCTTAAATCGGTCACGTGATACCACGCTCAGTCTATCACAAGAACAATGGCGACCACGAGAATAATAGGTATACCATTTGGCAAAGAAAGAGGAAAGAGTCAGACTGACACGGATAGGTACAATGGGAAGATTGTCATCGGAGACCATGTAGATTGTTGGAAAAGGAATTAAAGCCTAATTAAAGTTGTAGGGGTTTTGCTAGTCAGGTTCGTACATGTTCCATGTGTTCCATAGTTATAAACCACAAGTGGATTTTCGTTTAGAGGAATTTTTGAATAAAGAATAAATAAACACTCTTAGTACATGAGGGGGTATTCGCTCATTATACCGTGTCGTTGATGCTAAAATCGTGTTTCATCTTTATTACACATAATAAGCAATTTATATCGTTCTACATTAATGAATAACGGAATAATAATGCTTCGGGTATCATCTGATATAAGAATTATCTAATTTAAAACCTGAAAAACGTGATTCAAATTTGTAAACAAATTTTTTTCAATACTAGGTTTTCTCGCACTCATGCACAGTGGCGTTACGAATGGTGAATCACATTAATATTCATCAGACGTGTATCAAAGTTTAGAGGCAAACAAATTGAGTTCATTGCTTTTAAAAATTTTCTAAGAAACAAACTTCATGCGAAAGAAAATTATCTTTGTTCGAAGAATCAAATGCTCATTTTTTACGAATTATGGCAGCCAATATTAGTTAACTTATAAACTGTAGTCTTTCAGTATTATATGGATTGTCTTGATTGTTTGAAGATTGCTGATCAATGCTTTCTACCATGTTAAAAACTAAGATGCATGTATATTTTAGATCCATGTTAATATTTTAGCTCCATGTCCAAAGTACTAGTATATTGATCTGTTTCCATGCTATTTATCATTTATTCTATTGTGAAACGTTTTGAATTATGTTCTAAAAATATATGTACCATAATTGTTGAGCCAATAAAATATTCACTCACCAAAAAAAAAAAAAAAAAAAAAAAAAAACATCACATGTACCTTGTTTGTTAGAGAAGCATACGATAAGCAACATTAACTGATGGGCATATTTGGCCCTATTTTCCAGCATCCATCTTTATAGTGAACCCAAGGTCTACTAGAATTAGACGATTTTCATCATGACCGCTCCATGTCTTCTTTCTTTTTTTCGTCCTTCCCTCCTTCATTAACATTCGATAACATTCGATATATAATGTACTCTCTCTCTCTCTCTCTCTCTCTCTCTCTCTCTCTCTCTCTCTCTCTCTCCTAATATCTAATATGTCAGAATGCATCTTTGTAAGCTTTAGGATGCAAGTAACACGGCTAACAAACAGTTTCTCACAATCAACAAATCTAATCAAGGAACGCAAATGTCAATCAAACTACAGCTGGTGGATAAACAAATTTTCTTATTTAGTCAGGGTCTAGATCAGGCATCGATGAAATGCAAACCTTAAACGTGTATAGTGATCTTGCAAATTGATAAAAATTTATCTGTGCACTTTAAGTTGAATTAAAGAATAAAAAGTTATGTTTAATTTTTGAGAAATTCTTAGAGGATGTTCTAAGATAATTTTCGATAATTATATTTTTGCTGCAAAATCACTCAATTCTGATTTTATCAACTTAAAAATAAATTATGATAAATACTTGTGGGATGTAGATAGTTTTTAATCTTAAAAGAGAATTCTCTATATATAATGGATATAAATTATATTGGCACAATTTTTGTACGGGACGACAATGTTCATTTATTCCATTTATGCCTGGTTTTTCTAAGGTTTCTCGCTCAAAATAGTTATATACCACAATTATTCAACATTTCTAACTAATTCTATCTAAATATAAAAAAAATGTGGACTAATCAAATTTCAATTAGACTTGTATAACCGCTTATATACAATACGCTATCGCAGAAGAGCAGTTTTACAAGTTTTATTTTAATCAGATTGTGAATAAATGCATATTTACATTCTACAATTTTTTATTTTATTGTATGACAACATTTTTAACCAATATCATTACCATGGAATAACGGAAAATATGATATCATAATATTGTACCAAGCTGCAAAATTGGGGAAATTTGAGTATTTCAAGGTATGCTGGAAAAGATCATGTGCATGTTTATAATTTAATTTTCATTCTGAGGAAGTTTAAGTATATTCATTGGTATGAAGTTTTAAAAAAGGACGAATTTTCTGTGAATCATAAATTTCAAAAGCGATAGGATTTCAGCAACTTTGTTGCACAAAAATGCTTTTGTTAGTAAGTTAGGAAAATTTAAGCCAATTTTTTCAAAAGCAACAAAATTTTTCAGTGACAACCTTTCAAAAAATAGTCCAAGTCCGATAACTCTAACTTTACTAACAGTCATAGAAAACATTTTTTTTCCTTGTTATGATATATCCATTAACTGACTATTCTGACAACAGAAAGTTTTTATGCCACCCCCCCCTCCCCTCCCCCCCCCCATTTTTTGGGTCCGCTTCGGGAAAGGTACTTTGTCATGATACATGCTTGTATATAAAATATCCCGCTTGTTTTTTTTCAATAATTTCTGATATACAAGAAGTATAAATGTCAATCTGAAATAAGTAGATAGGTTTTCGAGGATTTCCCATGCTCATATAAGAATGTTCGATATCTCTTTATTTACTTTGAATGCTTTTGTTTTTTACTTCACAGGGTTTTATTTTTGATTTATTTCATGAAAAAAAAATGGAAAATTTTATCATTTTGATAAACTCAACGTATCAAAATGCATACATTAACCGGAAACGGAAAATAATAATATTACATCAAAATCATTTAAAAATAAAACCTATTTTGTTTACCTACGGACATGAGCTCCATGGGTTATTGTGTATAAAACATTACAGTTGTTGAAATCTTAAATGGGCATTGTCAGGATTTTGGTCAAAAATTATTTTTCTGTATTTGATGTTTATAATGCTTTAGTAAGTCACTTGTAATGGTCAACCAAAATTTGAGTGTCAGTCGTCGTGGAATAGAGTTTACAATTTTTTGTCATCTAAACAAAGCTTTGTTTACGTTTTAAACGTACAAGTGGAAATTCCAGTTTTAACCCAAAATGAATGCGATGAACGCTAGGTACTATTGATCTATTATGCTGAAAACAAATTAGAGCAGAGAAAAATTACCTTGAGAAAAACGTTTACTAGCATACTGAACCAATATAAACAAAAACAGGGCACGAGCCTTGTTTACATGACAAAGAATTATGAGCTCTGTATTTTGCTTATAACTCTACAACTGACAATCAGAGTTTGGTTGAGCATTTCTAAAACATTATAAACACTTAAAATAGAAAAATGAAATTTTGGGCTTAGTATTACTGGATAGTTTAGCGATATTCATGGAAAAAAGTCTTTGGGGATCAATATTGCAGCACCTCAAGCCCTGACCGTGCATTCTATTTGTGATTAACTTAAATCAACCCCTCCTGCATTCTTTTATTTTTCAAACCATTAACATTCAACAGTACAGGAGGTACATGAACATACGTGTGTATAAAATTTGCGTTAAATACTAATGTCAAGGGTCCAAAAAATTATGTATAATATAAAATGCAACATAGTTATACGTATATCAATAAGCATATTAGAACCATTTTAACGAGATCTTGGACTTTCGATTGAACGTAGCTATCTATTTCTTACATCAAAACAAGTTAAAAATGACGCGTTTCAAGCGAGAGATGCACCGATTGCGTAGTCTTAGCTCAAAAACCAGACAAGTTGATTTCAGAGGCTGAGTGGCCGGTGTAATGAAGAATAATGACCCCCGTAGAATAATGACCGGGGGGTCATTATTCTACGTAGAAAAATGACCCCCGGTCATTATTCTACGGGGGTCATTATTCTTCATTACACCGGCAATGAAATACATGTAGACAGGCCTGCGTCACTTTGCTGTTTGACACAACTACCCAAAGTTCAAGCTCTTGTTAAAATGGTTCTAAATAAGAGAAACAATAGTAATATTATAAAAAAAAGTGGTAGAAAAAATGGATGATCATGTAAAACACAGGTATTCAATACGCAAAGAGTAATAATATATACTAAAATAGATTACACTGTACAGCAGAATTGCTCCTGGATGTTCAAAATAAAAGTGCTTAGTGTTTGCTGAATAGCACTTAAAGGGACATGATCACAATTTTGGTCAAATCATTTTTTCTGTTTTTATTATTTACAATGCATTAGGAATGCATTTCTAATGATCAAATGAAATTTGAGGGTCAGACGTAGAGTTATAAGCAAGATACACTACAGGGCTCAACATTCTTTGTCATGTAAACAAGGCTCGTGTCTTGTTTTTGTTTACATAGGTTCAATATACCTGCAAAAATCTTTTTCAAGCTGATTTGTCTATCATCTTATTTATTCTAAGCATAAATAAATAGTTCCTTATGTTTAACACATTCATTTTAGGTCTAAAACTGAAATTTTTACTTCAGCATTCAAAATGGAAACTAAATCGTTGTTTACATAGTAAAGAATTGTAAGCTCTGTAACTCGCTTATATCTCAACGAATGACACTCAAATTTTGATTGCTTATTAAGAATGCCTTACTTAGCAATGTAAACATTAAAATCGGAGAAAAAATCGACCAAAATCGTGACCATGCCCCTTTAATATATTATTAGTACATAAGTAGATTTTTCCAGAATTGTTTCATCTGCATTCTTTCGTGCATGTACATAATTAACATGGTCACGATTTGGGTCAAACAATTTTCCCCATTTTTAATGTTTACAATGATTTAGTAAGGCATTTCTATATGTCAACCAAAATTTGAATGTCAGTGGTCGAGTTATAAGCAAGATACATAGCTAACAATTCTTTGTTATGTAAACAAAGCTTAGGTTATGTGTTGTGAATGGTTAATGTTATGGTAAAGACCTCGTAAGTTGTTAGAACTTCTGTCCCAACCATTTGTATACTATATATATGTGTATATATACAATAAAATATGTTCAAATCAAATCATGTCTTTGTTTACATTTTCAAAGTTGAATTGAAAATTCGAGGTTTAGATCTAAAATGAATATAAGAAACGCTAGGAACTGTTTATTTATGATCAAGACGGTGTAGCCGATAGAAAAATTAGCTTGAAAAGGAAGTTTTACTGGTACCAATGAACCAATGTAAACAAAAACATGGCATCAGCCTTGTTTACATCTTGTTTGTTACTCTACCACTGAAACTCACATTTTGGTTGATCATTAGAAATGCGTTACTATAATAAAGCATTATATTTACATCTACTAAGTATTATTCCCTCTATTTCTTACGGAAACTTATAGTTAATTCATAGCTCTATAGAAACAGCCAGACTGAAATCTACCTGCCCCATTTATCGATTGGTCGAAATCTACAGCGGCTGAAACTGACAAGAAACTGACAGGACAGATATCGACACGCCCTGTTATCGACTGGTCCAAACCTACTGTACGGCGACCTAACGCTAACGCGGGTTATGTATTTTTTCTGCAATGTCGCTACCTTCATATCCCGAATGAATCACCAAAGAAAGCATTTTATTGTGTAAGTAAACAATAAAAATAGGAAAATGATATTTAATCAAAATTGTGCTCATGCCCTTTGAACACTTATAACTGTACTTTAATAGCTGAAATTTTTTTAATTGCTAACAGACATTCGGATATCCCACCACAGTTGTGTGTTTTAAACACAATTATACGCATATCTAGATTGTAGATGTGCTCGCATCATCATCCATTGTCTTGGAACACAAGTTTCATCTGTCTGTAATGTATTTATTTTTATATTTTTTAAAACATTCTGTACCAGATCACTTTTACTGTGTTAGGGTTGGCAATTTCACTCAGAATGTATAGTATTTCATTACATATCTTCTACACTTAAATCACTACTTTACAGTTTTGGATAGACTTTGATAAGTCAAAAAGCTGACGAATTACGTTCACTCAAAGCGCAAAAATTGGACCATTAGAAACTAAAAACTACTAATTGTACATTTTAGCCCCATAATTGTAATGCAATTTCTTATCAATTTTGTGGTTTTAAATACTTTCCTTTTCCTTAAGTGTGCACAACATTGAACTCATAACCGTGCTTCGCATCCTTTTCCTTTCTACATTTTTTACCTTAAAAAACCTCTGGCATTGTTGATACCAGTTGACAATTTTCCAATTCAGGTGCTGTAATGTTTGCCGTTTGTTAAAACATGTAACGTCACTTTTTTCCTTTCTACAAAAATATTTTCGTAAAACAATAGTTTACCTAAATTTCTCAGCTTTATTTGCAGTAAAGATTTATCAGATGCTGATACATCTATTTTCTTTGATTTTAGCGGACCGTTGGTCATATATGGGGTAACGGTAACATTTGAGTCTTTAAACGAGTTCAGAATTTTAATTTGGGCTCTCTTTAAAGGTCCATTTATTATATCATACACTGAAATTTGTTTTTAGCAAGGGTATTTAAATCCTTTTCACTCATAATGTTTAAAAAAACAATTTTTGTGAGACCTTGAGCAAAAGATATTGTCGGCTAAGTCCCAGTGACCCCAACTTCACCCAATCTATACAGATACGTCACTGAACAACACAAGTGAACCGTGAACTAAAGTTGCTCAATACACCTTCCTGGGGTAGTTTACAACACATATCGGTCATGCGCATTTGCATATATACATGTGCACGCTTTAAACATAACACCTGTGTTTTAAAAACAATTTTTTCTGACGTGGTCTGGAATTCCATGCCACAGCGATGCGTTTATATTTAGCGCAGTCTTAATTTAAGTCTGAAAGAAGCACAAGTAAGTGGTTTTCTGTGAATTTCGTTACGAGTGTTTTTTCCAAAAGAACGATCCTTAGTTGTCAGAAATTAAGATAAGAACGTATATTTGTAGAAAGGAACTGAGGATCAAGACGCAGCCTTCTGGATCCGCCTCTGTATAACATTAACCCACTTTTCTGCGATCTATCGACCAGTCTCTTTTCAAAGCGTCGAGCTGCAGCGACCGCTGAGCACATCACGGCTGTTAGTCACTCGTCGAGAGATCAATGAGAGCAGAGGTGGCCTTGATCCATCTCTTGTTCCTTGTTTACATCTTTAAAATCTACAACCAGAGCTTGAAGAACGGAGACCCAGAAACGCCGCGGATTCCTGGTTGGAATTTTTTTGGACGCTGAAACGGATATTAAATGTAACTTGATTGCAAAAAGCCAACATCAAAGGTAAAGAAATTACAGTATATGTTTTATGTATCTAAACCCTCTGTGGTATAGCAACGTGTTTTCAGTGATGATTGTACATGTATATATGTCAACTGACCAGTATTGTATTATGGGTATTCGTGTACATTGCTTGGGCGTAGTCTATTATTTTAAGAGCGTAATTTCACCATAAATCAGATCGCGTGTATGTGAGACTTGATGTGAATAAAAACGCACAGAGAGACGTGAATTGATGATTTTAAGGAGCAAGATAATTGATAACCATGCATATTATAATTACGTTTCATAATGTCTAAATTTAGAGCAATGTAGACTTGTACAATTTATGTTGCTTTCGTCAGAAATTGTGTGTACTACCTGAGTGGCCATTATCTGAATCAATAACCGACGTACAATTGTGACCTTTTTCTACTCACAGTAGCGCACTTGATACGATCTTAAGATGTAACATCTGTCATACTAATTTTTGTTTGATTTCTGATTCCTTGTCTTTAACAACTCGGCCCTTTCCTTATTGTTGATATAAGCTGGCAACGTTATACATGTATTGCTAACAATATATATATAGATAGACCTTAATGGTGTATTAATGATATATTTATGGAATATACAGATATATTTAGACGTAAATTGGGAACAAACCAAAATGTTACTAACTTCCTCTAACATTAGACCAAATATGTTCTGTAAAATAATTTTTTTAACAGAGGCAATTATATTGCTATTAGTCAATACATGTCCAATTGCTTTGCAAAATTCATAGGTTATGATGGTCAGAAAATTTTGCTGAATTGCTCTTTTAGACTTTATGAATATAAATCTTTGAATTACATTGAGCAAAAGAAATCACTATAGTTGCCCATGATCAATAAATCACAATTACACTATGTTTGCTAATGTCGTCACTGAGTTGATTATAGATCTTCCACACCAAATTGGCAAATCCAATTATCGAATTTGTGCCAGATTAAGTTGCAATGACCGCAATTTTCTACCAAAAACTACGCTTTTTCAAATGCAACTCTTGAAGCTAGTTAGTGAAAAGAGGCACAATAATTGACTTTGAGTACGCTCTGCAAAACATATAGCTGTGGTAATTTGATATATCATCTGGTTTATCAGGAAATAGGCTCTCTAGCCTTCGTCCTGAAAAATTGCTTTGAAGTAAGGGAACTGCATATGAATAGCCTTTTTCACCATTTGGACGTACAACGGACACTTGTTCCAAAACAGTCGATCTTTTACTGAATATACATGTGAAGTGATTTTGGGTACAAAACAAATGACGTCAAATTCATTAGGTTAATTACACACGACCTTTTGCACAAGGGCTATTCTTGTAAATCGACTTAATTTTGTTTTGCTGTGAAAGTCATGACACCGAACAAAACATTTTTTTATGAAGTTCGCGGCGTGTGTACGTGTGTTTACATTCATATTGTAAAGCACTCATGGGGAAAACTGTAAACATGTTTACGATGTACAGCTGGCCGAACTAAAGTAATCGTCGGTGAATTTGATTAAGTACTTATGATAATCGTTAGTAATCTTGCTTGGTATTATCCGGATGGACAGTGGTCAGCTTTTAGGTCAGGGACAGTTAGAACTCTGACGTCATTACACTTGACTCTAAACAGCACAATTTGCAAGCTGTGCTATTAGACAAAGGGTATCTTATATCGGGTGATTTAATTGCGCAATTACTTTCTACAGCATTTAAAAAAACTAACCGTGCACTTGGCACTTGAACGGTTTACCTAATTAAACTTAAAACATAAAAAAGTAAACCTAACCTTATCGAATTCTCTCTCTCTCTCTCTCTCTCTCTCTCTCTCTCTCTCTCTCTCTCTCTCTCTCTCTCTCTCTCTCTCCACATTTTATAAAGATTGCAAGCTGACTGCGCATATTTTACGTGTAACGTGTTCCAAATGTTTGCCTTTCGAACGTTTGGAAAACATGAACCTCCGCCAAGATGTTCACTGTAGATTTGTCTGCCCATTTTTTCCCCGTTCTTTTTTGAAATATATATCCACAGTCCTTGACTCCCAGCGTTTTTCTTTTGAAAGCTTTCCATGTGATTAATGACTAGTGAATTGTTACTTGGGGAGTATATCTGAAATCATGGCAAATATGATATCAGCGAATCAGCGATGTAAAAATACATTTAAATTTGAATAAATAGAGGTTTCTCTAAACTCGCATATAAAGAGATTTTTGACTTTATGTACCTTGCTGTCAGTTTGATAGAACCCAGAAATCATGCGTTTTCCAAGGGAAAAAAATAAGTTATAAACTTAATAAGAATGTTGATAAATGTAAGAATTTCAGTAACATGCCAGTGTAATTTGAAATACTAACTTTTGAAAACCCCCAATAAACACCCTACCCCCTTTAAAAAAAATACGGCGCAAAAGATATAGTTTATCTTGTCAAATCTACATGGATATTCAAGGAAGATAAAATCCCAAGGCAGATGAATCAAATTAAAATGCTCTTATCACGCCATTACATGTACACACTATACTTCATCTTTTGAAGTATTTCATTATTGTTGTAGCTATATCAAATCATGAAGGGTCTTTGCCATTGCTTTACTCACTTGTGATCAGATTTAACTTGAATACTCAACAAACATCTTCAGGTTCAAGGGTTAGTGTGGATGTCATCGTTGAGTCTATTACATATACACTACGGTTTTTCAAATTGAGTATTAGTGTATGCTATATATGTTTGATCTCTAATTTTAATTAGCCTGAACTGAACTTGATACCCAATAGTGATCGGCATACGTTTCTTCTTCTTCAATTACGTGTAATAATGCAAGCTTCACTGAGATCAAAAAATATGTATCTACGTAGATAACTAGATATATATCTGTATCAAACAGAACAGATGATTTATATATGGATAAAAATGATTATTGATATATTCTGAATCCATGTATTAAAAAGGGTCATATTGATATATTCTGATTAAAAAGGGTTAAATATTATGATCCTATATGCTCCTGCACCTTTGCTTTTGCATCGCTTTTTGGTGTACATAAGATATTGAAATATTTTTCTTTTACCTGTTACAAACAACTATCTAAAATTAAATACTTTACAAAAAGTAGAAAAATTATGATGATAAATTATGTGCCATCCATATCACCAACAATTTTTGTTTGTTTTACAGATTGCTGCCAAACTTAACCGATACGGAATGATGCTAAGAGAGGACCGCCATCAACGATTGTTACCACACTTGCCCCTTTTGTCGCAGCTACCCAACAATCGGGAGATCATCATTGATTGGATGTCCGATGATCACATGACCGAAACGTATGAACTTATCCAACAGTGTGCCGAAGATGGACATGGGTTTGGTGTGGACGAGTTTCAGAATGAAGAGGAATTCCGCGACGAAATAAGAGAATCCTTCTGTTTTGTTGTCATCGACGAACGAACGAAAGAACTCATTGCGTCATTTATTATGACGTCAAGCAAGTTCTATCGGGGTTCCCCGGATGCAGTGGACCCCTATATCATAGTGAGGCCAAATGACCGACAAAAAGGAATTGGCGAGTTTTGCATGAGAAAGGTACTGGAATTCTCCGAAATTCTTGGATATCAGGGAATGTATGTGGACACTTTCTGCAATAACCTGGGAATGCAGAAAATCATCTCTAAATTGGGAGGATTCATTAAATGTGGTTGCCTGCCCATGGGAGGTAAACTGAAGAACGGTAATATCGTTGCGTCTCTCATCTTCTTCAGAGATCTTACCAAGTATTCCAACGGATGACCTCGAACGGTTTTCAAAGAAATTGAATTAAAATGGTCAAAAAGGCTTAAACAGTCAACGGAAGGGGTCATCTGCGCCGACGCGAACTTTGCCATATAATCTACGAATATACCCCGCAGAAATCAGATTGGCATGATGAACAACTTGGAGCGTGTCTTAGTTAATATCACAGCTACTACACGTATAAAACACGCAGCAAGCATTGCATCCAGTCTCTCCTGTGATATGATCTAAGCAAAGAACTGATCTCACGTACATGTAAGTGCACGTGCACTGTGGTTTTAACACATGGACTTATACCGACAAATGGCATCAAACTATATAGCCGTGGGACCGAATTTTATAGTTCTTAGCAGTTTATAACATTTACATACCATATACTTGTACAAATCACAGGGATATTTGTTATGAAGATTTTAATTCTATTTTTCTGGTTTTGGAATCTATTAGTGTTCTATATTTGAAACCGACAGAAATAAAAGAATGTTAAATTTTCTTCTCATCTTTTCAATTTATTGTTAGGAACGTGTAAGTATAGTTTGTCTGATTTTAAATTACTTAAACACCAAAAAAAAAAAAAAATCAAGGTTGAAAAAGATATTGAAGAAGTACCATCTGACAGTAAAAACAAGTTCCATTCTTGGGTAAACAACATGTGTGGGTGCGTAAATGCTATTTATAAATCCTCGAGAAACACACTGCTGTAAATTGATCTATTTCGTGTACAAAAAATGAACTGGAAAACGGTACTAAGTTTATCGACCAGAATAAAACCCGATAACTTGGTCATAACAAGGGTTCTTATAAAAGACCAAAACCACTTCCAACAAACTAAATGTCAGAGGTGGGCGGTTTTATGTTTTTGGATGGTATCAGCTGTCATTGAAGCTTTTGGTTCTATTTCTGTAGGTTTTGTATTACATGCCGCCGGATTTAAAAAATCTGTATTCGTTTTGGTTTTTTTTTTATAATTTAATAAAATTGTTCTCCCATATGAAATTTAATGTCAATTACAGGTAAATAGAATGATTTGAATTTTTTGACTTGATTTTATCATAAGATTTACTCAGAAATCTTAAAAAGAATTGTATGCAACATAAAAATTAATTAACAACTCAATCTACGCAAGTTATGTTAAATCAAATATATTCCGGTTCATACGTTTTCATTTAATTTTCAATCAGAGTTATATAGATTGATGTATAAACTTAGAAATTTAGGAAAATATTAAATTTCTTGCGATCAGTTTAATTGAAGATCAAGATAAATTAATTCTTCATTTCACCGATACCCACTTATCATCGAAGCTTGGTAATTCTTTTAACTGATTATTCGAAGCTTGGTAATTCTTTTAACTGATGATGGACCTATTCTCTATTCACATATCAAAACAAGTGGAAATTGATGCTAACCGAAAGCGAAATTTGCATTAATTTTGTAAACATATTCTCGTTTGAAAAGTGGACAGGCATAGCCTACTTGCACTTCGTGGATGTTGGCTATGCATGTCCACTTCTCAAAAGAGAATATATGTAGACACAGCTAAGTGTATCAGGAATGTTGTTTTCTATTAATTTATCCAATGACTGAATGTTTGACAATAAAATACGTCACTATCGCGTTTAGACTAATGCCACTTTACGATCAGAAATGATAATGTAAATTGATATAAATAGCTTTTGTTTCATATTAGTATACCTACAAAAAAAACTTGTTTTCAGAATAAAATAAACAGTTGCAGAACAGCTTGCGGTCAATTATGGCAACAACAAAAACAGGTCTTTGGAACCTAATTTCATTCTGGAAATATGTCGGTAATATAACGATCTTGTTTTCTATCCGCGGTTCCGAGCGCTCGCTGATTACACAGGGCTTGTCCTATCCTTAGTGGTTATAGATTCTGAATATCGACCCGCGATCATCCCCACTCTAGTTTGTAAAGAGCTGTCAGAGAAAAACAATTGCCGGTAGAAAAAGCAATTTTCATTCATTTTTTATCTATAAAGAATAGGAATATAATGGGAACTCAGGGTTATATAAATGTCCACTTCAGTGTAAACACGCAAATAGTTATATGAATTGAATATATTATACAAAGATTATACAGAAAAAAGTCATTGCAGAATTTATCATGGTGGTTCACACTGAACAAGCATTGCATTATTAGCACCCCCCCCCCCCAAAAAAAAAAAAAACAAGTACACCCCCCCAAAAAAAAACCCCCCAAAAACACCCCCCCCCCAAAAAAAAAGCCATAAAAGACCGAACATAACAACAAAAAACCAAACAAAACAATTAATAACAATTAATGATTAGATACGCGCTCAGGATTAGAATTAAAAAAGCATTAAACTAAAAAAAAAACGACCTTGAATGAATTTAGTCTGGTTTTGTATGCATGTATTTTCGTGTAAACGTCCAGCAATAAACATCTAACATTAAGCATGGTCATTGATTTCACTTTATACTCAGTGTTATCGACAATACGAATATAATGATTGTTTATGTATCAGATCACTTCTGGATATACTGTTATTGAGATTCAGATATTATTCCGACATAAGCGTGCAATTACTCTGTGATTAATCTGAGCGATTTAGACTGAAAAAAAAATGAATTATTTCTGTACTTGGGATATAGAATATACGATAAATAGTTAAATTGTCTTTTTACAGGATGACAAGCTTAAGTTTGCCTTTAATAACAGCTAGTGTTTCGTTAACTTTTCCAATATAAAATGTAAATATGAAGAAGTTTGTAATGAATAGGCGTGGGAACCGGAGGGAGGACGGGGGTAACGATTTTTGATAAATCTAGCCCCCCCCCCCCCCTTTCAATTTGCTCCCGACGCCACTGTGTAATCCATGTATATTTTCCATCATTAAATTAGCATTTTAAAATCATACGTTAAACAAAATCGAACGTAAAAAAAAATACAGAGAAAAATGGCATTATGGTTCAGAATTGTCCTTATCGTACCAAATCTTTTATAAGTCAAAGTAATCGGTCAACACTTTTACAGTCACTGTACATGTACCTGTATGCTATAATAGGATTGCGATCCGACTTCTTGTTGGGTTTTTGCGTATTGAGCTTAGCAATTCGAGTATTATGATTAGGCATCAGGCATGTATTTAAGGTCGTTTACATTCAATACTAATGGTTATTACACCCCCGAAAAAATGAGTACTAGTACATGTACATAAGTTTGCTTTTTAAACAAAGCGATAAATATTTTATACGAAGAGCAGTGGTTTCTAGTGTAAGTAGGTCGATGTAAATTACAATACATGATCTTGCATAGAACGCAAATTAACCGGTAACACCATCTTCGCTAGCCAAGGGTTTTCGGTCCACTTTGCTCCCCATCTTCGCTAGCCAGATGCGGTAACACATGTATAAATCCATACCGTATAATTCTATGCAGGAGCATATTCATGTGGATAATTAGAACCATTTTAAAAAGACCTTGGACTTTGGGTAGTTGTGTTAAAAAACAATGTGACGTAGGACTGTCTATTTCATTGCTGGCCACTCAGCCATGACTGTTTGAAAGGCTTTTGGGCTAAAACTACGCAATCGGTGCATATTTCACTTGATACCGCGTAATTTTTAACTTGTTTTGACGAAAGAAATAGATAGCTACGTCCAACCGAAAGTCCATGCAATTGTAAGTTTAATAAAAGATTGTTTTCTTTGGTATTTCATGCAGGTAAGAAGGTATTTATAGCATGCATTGTAGAAAATATATAGACCACGTATAAAACACCACAAATCACCTTTAATCCGGACATATTATTATCTTGATATGTTTAGAAAAAAGTTTTATCTTTATGACTTCTAAAAATGCAGATATATTGAAAAGGCATCGGATTCTTCTCTTACATCTGATTCTTCTCTTAAATATATACATGTATAAAAAACAAAAACAAAAGATGTTTCCACTGGGGCATCGTATCCGCTCTACTGTACACTCTATGACATATACTAGTATATAAATAATACACGTGTATTATTTATAATGATGCCCCTGTGGTGTTACGTTGTAGTTTAGACCGGGGACTTACGTTATATAGACTTTTATTTTCGTTTTTGTTGTATTTTTTTACCTATTTATTTATTCTATTATTCATTTGTTTAATTTTTTTTTTTTAGGTCAAAGGTATGAAGATGCTTATAATCCGGAATCTTTCAAATTTGGCTCTAAATCTATACACGCCATGAGCCGGAAGTAAACATGTCTGTCAACCGAAGATTTTGCGACTCGGCTTATTGTTTGTGTTAATTCTTCTTATAAAAGGAAACAAAGACCAAGAAAGGACTAGCTATGGAGACTACACAAAATCCTTCTGAACAAAGTTCTTCAGAGCGACCGTACAGGAATCTTAGGGAATACACAGACCAGCTTCATCTATGGCTGTATCAGTATCGGATGTGGAACTCAATGCAGTCCTTCTCTACAATGTTTCCATTAATGTTAAATCACTGTACCGGTCCCCAGCTATCATTTCCACACAACAACAATAACAATACCGCGACGCATACTGCAACTATAGCACCAGATTCCACCACAGCAGCGAACAGTACCAGAAGAACGACACAATTTCAAAACCAAAGAGGTAAAGGTGTACATATGTAGCTGTTCTATACAAAACATCTCTACATTGTTTATCTTGATTTTCTTTAAAAAGTATTTGATGCTAATATATGCCATTTTGTACACATTGAAAACAAACCAAACAAACAAAGCTAAATGCATTTTGTGTGATATACGAACATGTATCAAAATGATCTAAAGGATTTTCAAAAGTTTATAGTTTTTTGCCGGTTAAAGATAAAATTAATTTTTTTTATGATTATTAATTAATATCTTTTTCAGTTGGATCTTTGTATTCCCTACCACCTCTGTGGAAAAGAGTAGCAGCAGAAATAATTGATTTTGTTGTGTTGTTCTATCTAAAGATTATGATGACAGTTCTGGTATTACGACACATGGGGTATTTGTAAGTAATCGCGTAAATATATAGTTTGAATTTTCATCCATTTGTCCACTCAAGATAAGTTTGATGCTGTAGAAGTTGCTTGTTAGTAGTCATACATGTATATATCACTCCATAATGGACATAATTATGATAAAAAAAAATATTTAAAAACTTGCGACAGAGAAAAAACAAAGGGCTATTGTACAGTATACATATTATAAGATATGTCTGATCTTTGAAGTTTAAATTCCTTAATGGTCATGGTCATATTATTGGTCAAAATTTATTTTTCCATGTTTAATGTTTTCAATGCTTCAGTAAGGCTCTTCTATTAATAAGTCAACCAAACTTTTAGTGTTAGTTATCCAGTTATGAGAGGGATACAGAGCTCACAATTCTTTGATATGTGAACAAAGTTCATGTCATGTTTTTGTTTACATTTGAATGTTGAAGTTTAGGACCTCAAATGAACTTAACAGTTACTAGAAACTGTTTATGTTCAAAACAAATTAGCAGATAGAAAAATCAGCTTGAAAAAGAACTTTTATTGGCATGTTGAACCAATATAAAAAAAACATGGTACAAGACTTGTTTACATATTAACAAGGAATTGTGAGCTCTGTATCATGCTTAAAACTCTATGACTGACACTCAAATGTTGGTTGATCATCAGAAATGCATTACTAAAGTATATTGTAAAAAATAAAAAAATAAACATAAAATTTCACCAAATTCATGACCATGCCCTTAAGAAGAGTAGCTTAAACAACTACCGGTACACTATTTTGAACTTTTGTTTAAAGATGAATGAAATAACAGTGTATACTTGATCTCTCCCATTAGTTTATGTCTTTATTTGTTTTGCAGAAGAGATGATAATTTAATTGAAGTTCCTCTGGACATTATGCCGAAGTTTGACTTTACAGAAATCACAGAGATGGATGTTGAAAAAGCATTTAGTTTTACCTCAGAACTAATAGCTTTAGAAATAATGAATAGAATAATGATAACAATTTTTGAGGTAAGAAAAAAGGAAAGAAAATACTAAAATGATTTTACATTAATACTATAAAAATTATATTGTACCAATATGCTAAGATTATAATTCTACCTGGATATGATGCTTTTTAAATATATTATTTATATGTTAGTTCATTACCTTGATACTCTTAGAATACTGAGAGAGAGAAAGTTGGTCTCAATAAAAGCTACCATTTAAATGTATTTTAAATGCTAATATTGTGTATTATACATGTACTGTAAAAATGGTTATTACAAGTAGAAAAAATTAACAATAGTCACATGTTAAGCTTAAAACCATGTAAAATACCCTCATGCAAATGGTAAAAAAATCAAACTTTAGAGTGATAATTCAAGCATCTGCCTATTTAATACCCATGAATAGTGTTTGGCTATAAGAAACATGTACTTATCCACCAGTGTAAATAATCACTTTTACAGTATACATATTTGTTCAATCATTTATCATATTGATCTAATGAAAATATGTATCATTAGGATGAATTTTATTGTACACTAATTTTATTTATGAACATAGATACAAATTTAGTAAGTAGAAAAAAGAAATACACATGTAATTCTACTGGTATTTGAAACAATCCCACCCTTATTTGGAAGTTGAGACAAATACCTACCATTGGTACATGCATGTCGTCTATTGTTTCAGACCTTGTGTTTATGTAAAGGCATAGGCGGAGCTGTAGGAGGGGCTACACCAGGCAAGAGAATGCTGGGATTGAAAGTTGTCTCCTGTCTTCATGTCACCTCTCAGCCACATGGAAGGGTCTTAGTGTGTCCAGCAAAGGATATTGGATTCTTTAGGTATACATTTTCAAGAAAAAAAATATGATGTAAAAGGGCATTTGGAAGATTATACTCCTTAAGCATTTTTTTTTTGGTTAGAATGTCACAAAAGCACACAATTGCAATGTAAAAGTGATTGAGAAAATGTGAAGTCTAATGGGAAAAAAATTATTCTATTCTCACAGTTAAATCCATCATCAGAATACCTTACCTCCATGAAAGTTAACTATTTATCTGATACTTATTTTTCACAAATGGAATGTCTGTTTTTCTTAATACACTGTCATTAGTCAGAATAATGTATAATTACTGAATGTTTTAACTTTGTACCACTTATGACAAATTGTTGGTAGTCTATTATAAGTTGCAGTTAAGAAATTGTCTAAAAGCTGATGGAGGCTGCATAATTATGCAGGGTTTTCATCTCTAGACTTTGTATTACTATATAACCTCCATTAACATTATGAATGATGTATTTTCCAGTTTCAAATTAGTTTAATAATCTAATGTGATATGTTTGTACCCTTATGTTTCCTATTTTTCTTTCACAGTGCTTTAGTGAGATCGGTCATCAAGAACTTTACAATGGCCTTCTTTTTCCCAGCATGCCTGACTGTGTTTATATTCCAACACAACAGAGCTGCTTATGACATTTTGGCAAAAACCATAGTGGTTGATGCTCGGCCACTTCAGAGGCATGCATAATAGCCATGGTTCTGGTGTGATTTGTTTTGAAATGTAAGCTAATGTTCACTGGTGATTTGTTTTGAAGCATATACTAATGTTCACTGGTAGAAGGTCATACATATTCATTTTAAGATTTGATTGCACAAAGATTTTTACCAAATCTTTGCATATTCCGCTCATTTTTATCAGTATGTTTTTTCCAGAATGAAATATTGAAATTTTCACTTGTCCTCCGTAAATTTGGAAGTGATAAATATTAATGTTATTTGTTTTATTTGTATGGGGCACATATTACCAATATGAATAAAGAAAGATGTTGATAATTGTGAGCTGTTTCTTGTGCAAGTTTTGGAAATGAAATGCTATGTATTGCTACATTCTATGCTGTTTCAGTGCACTTATATGATACATGGTACATATGGTTATGAATCCAGAATAAATGGTTCATAAATTATGTTTTAAAATTTGTTATTGATTTACTTCTCTGCAATATTTGCATCTAATCTGAAGGATCTTTGATGAGATGGAAAAAGATATACATCTGTACTAAAAATATTATGTAGATACATAATGGATGAATTGTAAATTTTGTGTATGTGTGTTTTAGATAAAATATGATTAAAATCAGTAATATTCAAATGACTTTTGCGGTCAGCACAGACATCATAACTAATGGGATGGGAGAAACAATCATGACGGACCAGATTGGGATTCTAACTCGGGGGGGGGGGGGGGGGGCTTGATTCTACAGTCAGGTGCTCTATCAACCGAGTTATCTGGTGCCGGTTTGACTGTCACATAACTATGGAGCACGATTTTAATCTGATCGACATTTTATATTAATTCGATTTGAATGAATAACACAGAATGATACGATCCAAAGCAGATCAGATTAAGTTTAAAAAAAAATGAACAGAAACTCAATTCTGTTCAAAAAACTTAACTGTAAAAATTATCCTCCCAAACAGGCACTATTAATATTATTATACTGAATGTCTTAATTTTAGAGAATTTTTTACTGCTTTAAGTGAATTCTACGGCGAACCGTACGCGCATAATTTACGCGCATGTAACAATTCGTTGTGTTACCTGTTGCTAAGTGTGTTGCTAACGCTGAGGGTAATAGAACTGATTATCAACTGCGTCTAAACCAATCAGATTTCAGTATTTAACATGAAAGTATAATGATATATAATAATAGACATTGAAAAATATGACGAATTATACAGATATAGCTTTTCGATTTAATGCTTAAAACTATTCATTATAATAGCAGATTGCAAAGCAGTGGATTCACATGTCATATTAATTGCATTTGAAAGTAATTTTCTCGAGATTAACCGGTATGACCATGATGAGTCACCACGCTTTCCAATCGAACATGACTCAGCCAGTAATGGCCGTAGCTGACTTGAAGCGCATCTTTCCGTATTACCAGAGTGTAATCTCTGACGTTCTGATACTGATTTACATTCAGTTTATGAATTTGCCATGACAGGTCAGCGTAAAATGTTCCATTGTAAGACTCTTGAATGGTGTTGTTGTTTAGCAATACATCTACTCGCCCATGACCGGTGGTCTTACAAGCGTAGAGTTGTAGATTTGTGATAGGCTCTCCGTTCGTCCTAAACCTTAAGATTACATAACTGTTCGTTTGATGGAGAACAAGGTAGTCCTTTCTCGTATGTGCGGCATTAATGGTGTAGTTGTTGTGTACCACTCCAAACACATTGTAAGCCTGTTCACTTATGCTTTGGCATATGGCCGAGCTGACTGTTGAACTGTGACTACACGTTTTGTGAACTACGTCATAGTCAAACAACACAACGTTTTCATACCAAGTATTGGAGTGGTCTGAAAGAAAAAAAAATATCGTCTTAAGTGTTTTTCTTATCATACTATCATACTATAATTAATTCTAACATCGGCGACATTATAAATCGTATATGTAAATGATGTGTATCCCTAATCCACAGACGTGACGAAAATCGCGTAATAGTCTAAATTGGCTTCAAGCTAGCATTCTAAGCTCCAACACTCATGACTGGGTCCTTAAAGTATGTACATGTATGGTATGGATCGTAAGAAAATGTTTGATAAAAAAACGCTACTTTTATTCTATGTAAAATTTAATTCCCTTTGTGGCAATGCACTTTGAAAAAATTACGCACTGAAATTTTTTTTTCAAAGTGCGTTAAATTTTGGACCAAGTTAACCCACTTTGAAAATTTTTTTCAAAGTGCGTTAAGAATGTACATCAACTTTTTTTAGTATCGAGACTCTTAACGCACTTTGAAAAAATATGTATCAATCACAAATTCTCTAACTGAATTTCTAATCTGCTGATAGTATGATGATTTGTTAACACTAGTGAATTTAATTTACCGTCTTTGAGAACGGGGATGGGGATGGGTGTAGGGGATAACCAAAGATACAGGCCAATTACCAGTATATCATGTAATTGATTAGAGGAAGAAGATCCCCCCTATCCCTCATTATCCCTTCCAAAACATATGATTTTCAGCAACATTTAAGATCGGAAAAAGAAACATGCTCTGTTGTAAATTAAGTAAATGCAGTGATATCGAAAAAAAACGAGCTGGCAAAACAACAATTTCTCCATTGGTATGTTAAAGAATCTAAAAGTATTTCAACATTAACCCTCTTTTCATATTCTAATCAAATAAATCACTTCAATATAAAAAAAATACATTACAAATTATTATAAACATAAAAATAAGTATTAGAATGTGTTTTTTTTCCCTCGCGCTGATCTTCTAAAATATCATATTGTTTTTGATAAACATAAGTAACGTAATATCCTTTTTTCACATCACGTTTGTTTACATACATATGCAATAAGACAGTTGAAATATGTTATTGATTGATCTCCATTATCAATATACATAAATAATATTCGTTCTGGCATAGCCCAATATACCAGATAGGAAGTTAATTTACTGCATACTGAAAAAAAGGAAAATGCAGTTACTAAGCGATGACGTTTATCTCATATTTGGATAATTCAAATCTCCCAAAGAACGAAAATGAAAAAAAATCTTATCTAGAAACTGTTTATCACGTTAGCTTAGAGTGCAATGGGTTCTTTATTTTTTTAGATAAATCAGATTAAGCTAAACAAGGATAAAACAATCATTTATTATATATAAAAGTGTCAATTTTTTTGACTTAACCCTATTTTTTTTTCATAGTGCGTTAATATCGACGATATCAACGCACTTTGAAAAAAAAATTCAAAGTGCGTTGACTTGGTCCCAAAATTAAAGCACTTTGAAAAAAAATTTAAAGTGCGTAATTTTTTAACGCACACTCCTCTATTATATAGGAATTTTAACTGCCCTATTACTCGTCTTCTTCATAAATAATCAAATGATATAAAAATAAATTAATAAACAACCGACTTGCTTTGTTCACAGTAATAATATGACGATGTAAGGAGGCTACATGGTCAACAAATAACATCAGATGTACATTCAAATTTAAAGAACGATACTTCTGGCCACAAACTGTTATCAAGTAAAATATCATTTTTTTGGCTTTAAAATTTGAATTGTTTTCCTATATCTTTAGAAAGAACTTGTCATGTTAAGGAGATTAACTTAGTCTAAAAATGGCCACAACCATCGGATCCTCTTTAACATTTACCATGGCACAGTCCACACGATTTTCGGCAGTACTCGGCCGTCTCGCAATCTGAACAGATTGTTTTCAAAGCCATAGGGTCTCGACAGTCGCTAGCAGAAAGGTCTCCGCATGGAGTAGTTGGGGGCTCTTGGAAATGGCCGATGTCTTCAAATTAAAAGATTGTTATACAATGTTATAAATTTATCATGTATGTGGGAACAAGCAGATTCTGCCTTGCCATAAACTGTCACCATGTAATATATCATGGTGCAAAACACTATGCTCCCGATTTCTGTAAAGAAGGCATGGGAATGATTAAGAAAAATGACATAGTACTAGCTTTTATACTTCACCAATATTGCATATTTCTTTTCCACAATACTCCACAGACGTTGACGCTGGGTCACGTTTCCCGAAGGGACCCGCTAATGAACCGCAGGTGGATCTCTAGATCATTGAGAAAAATAAAAAGTAACTTATTTAAACATTGCTTATCTTCTCCTTTTATGAACAAAAATTGAGCATGGGTTGTACGGTGTTTTAATGATACTGCTCATGATGCAACAGAAAGTTGACATGATCAAGATAACAATACATATGTATATGCATATATTGTCTAACCATGCTACTGTACGCATTGTACATTAAAACAATTGCAAAAGCATTTCAATCAATCGTACCCATTTGTCTTTCAATCAGAATTTTTAAATTCTAGTTTTTAAACATAGAAAAGAGATTATAATATATAGATCTTTTAACCTATGAACATACACTTTGATTTCTTGGATGTGCAAATACCAAATTGTGAAAAGATTAACTACAAGTATCTGAAGTAATCGCGATATTTTCAGAAGGAAGTTGACCTCAATCCTTGTGGTATGGCCACATGCATATGCCGTTTATAACAAAATCGGTCATTGCCATGATCTGATATTTTCGGCTTAAGAGGACAAGATCTAGTAGTTTAAGGTCAGACGACACGTTCCTCAATTTTATATAACATTTTTCAGGAATTTGTTAATGGTTTACTACTACTCCGACAAGCTTTCTTGCAAAAAATTAGGATACCTTACCATGCAGGCATTTCTGCAAAATACTAGAGAATGCAATTTCCTATAAAATCTTGAAAATACACTTGAATTGCTGATAGAAAATAAATAAATAATACAGCGCAGTGTAATTCACTATATTTGGGCGGGCTTTGAACTCACAACCTCTAGAACCTACGCTCCTGGCAGAGATCCGCCACGGCTCTAACCACTTGGCCATCTAGGCATATAAATTTTAATCATTTTAAAAATCAGTATAAAAATAATTTTTATTGGAACTCTTTATTACGAGGATATACAAAAAAGATGCTCGAGGAACGTGTCGTCTGACCTTAAACTACTTTTTGTACATGTCAATATACGTACCTTAGCGCATCCGTATGTCTTTATCCACGTTCCATCATTGAGAGTTGTTGTATTTAAGTAGCACTGTTAAATAATCCGCAGATAACCTAATGACAGTAGCTATTTCTGTTTGAATACATAGAGCTTCGAAATATAAATCTAGATATTACCTGTAATCTGCAAATCTTAAGGAGGCTAAATAGTCAACAAATTATTCATCAGAACCGCCTTAAACTTCTAGACATACTGTTTTTGGCCATAAGTTAATATAATAACTAATATAATAATAAGGAGTGCTCATTTTCAAAATTCTTTGTTTTAGATATACCCCGATGTATTATTAATCTAAATATCAAAAATAAAAAAATGAAATGTGGTAATTATCAGCTCAATTCAACAACATGCCTCTTTGAAGCCATAACATGAAACACCACTCCCACCCCCCACAAACCCCTCCCCCCCCCAAAAAAAACCAACACCCCCCCCCCCGAAAAAAAACACACCCCCCAAAAAAACCCCAACCAACACAAACAATTAAAAAAACCCATAAATCTTATTATGTCTGGTAATAACATTCATATCAATATCTGAAAAAGATTGCAATTCTTAAATTTTGATTTAAAAAATAATTGATGCAAATAGCACATGGAGTATGACAGTAACAGCAAAGATCAGACTGCTCCTCGACCAGTGCAAACTGGTCAGCATCTAAGTAGATGAATTGTATGTACAAATGAACCTTTTTTTCTTTAACAACAGAATTATAAAATGATTACTTCATTGATATAGTTAATGAATAAGTTTATTGTGATTTTTTATTTAAAATGTAACAAAGCTATATAAAAGTACCCTTAACTACATATACTAGCTAGATTTTTACCTCCTTATCTTCCCCGCATTCTACTAGACCAATGCACGAATCCAGCTGTGTCTGCGTCGTTCCCGTACACCGCAGGCAATGACGTATAGGTTCTGATCATGACAAAATCGCTCAAAAATTATAATTAAATATTTTATATAAGCTGATAGTACAATTCAGTTCAGTTCAGTTTATTTCACTTAAAACCATAAAATGATACATGAGGTACATGAACAGACGTAACATATTTACATATGAACAAAATGGTTGCAAAGTACAAAAGCACAAAAAGCAAACACGTCCTGATAACACATTATGTAGCATTGAATACGTGAACATGTCTAATTATAAACAAACGTCCTTGGCTTCGTAAACAGAAAAAAGCTTGCAAGATATGTATTTTGATTATTTGATGTAATCCGGTAAAATATTATGTAAAACTATTTTGATATGCATAGGGTGAGTGTTTGCATTTAAGATTTCGTTTGCTTCATTACATGTCTAAATGATATACTAAGTATATATCATTTACATAGTACATGTAGTGTATAAGCCCTGATGTAGGCGTGTTGTTTTGTCAAAACTGGACAGGGTCTGGAAGCTAGGGTTATATGTCTACTCCCACCCACAAGAGACTGCATTGCCCTTCAATTTAAAATCGGAAATTCTAATCCTCGTATGTTTTTTTATGTATTAATATATTCCGAAAAATGAAATGGCATAACATTACCTGTTTGTCCAAAACATAACGGAAGTTCTTCAATACTAGTAAGGAGAATCACAAAAAGAAATCGGAACACTGCCGGAACAAAAAATATCAATAAATTAAAAGTAAAGTGGAAGTGATATACTGTACCTCAATAATATATTGTCAGAACAATTATGGCAAAAACCAAACAAAACCAAAAACACAAAACAAAACAAATTACAAAAAGTAGTTTTATCGGAATTTTTAATCTAAACTTAATAAAGTAGAAAAATGTATAATATATCCTACAAGGATATAAGGAAGTTTTTTCTTCTGAATTTTTGATTTTTTCCTCAGACTTTCTTTTTAAACATTGATAAGTTACAATATATATTTCTATAACCCGTCAACTAGTCTACATTTCGCAAAACGGTTTTTCCCCCGTTTTTCAATCAAAGGATCGGGATCGGAAACTGTCAATAATTTGTTTGTTAGTTTATGACAGTGATGAATCGATTTATTCACATGGTAGTTTTATGCATCGTTTTATGCAAATAACGACGTAGACATGCTTGATCAATTATTGACGTTATACCCCCCCCCCCCAAAAAAAACCCAGAAAGTCCCAAATGACAAAAACAAAACAAAACATAAACAAAAAAAAACCCAGAAGTGGAATTAAAAAAAAATAATCAGACGCTTACTTCCTGAATGTGAAATTTGACAAGATTTAACACATAATTTTTCTGCGGGATGTTTGAAAAATAATGAATAAATAGTACTCACTTTTCTTTGCCATAGCGAAACAATCCTTATATCACCTAACCTTTCTTCATTATCTTTAAACGATTACAGATCACACTCGCAGAAATAATATATCGCCGTTGACCTAAGAGATAATTCCTGCTGTTCTTTATGTTTCCTGCTATATGTGCATTATAAATAGCTGATCTTAAAGACAGAAATGTTCATGCTTTTCATCAAGTTTTATACGTTATGAACTTTCTGCAAATTATTTAATTTTAATTCAAATGCATTCGAATTATTGAAGATGATTTCTAATTAATTTATTTACAATCAAAATCGGTATGTTCACGCCTCATTTCAAATATTTATCTTCGCGTGATGTTGCAAGCTTATTTTAGAACGTAAACAAGATATCTACGCGAAAGCGTTCTCTACATGTTGGAAATGGACTAACCCATTCAAAGATAAAAAATTGAAAAAGAAAATGACCGTCAGACAAGGAGCGAAATAAAGGCAAAATCTTAACTGGCCACCACTTTGAACTTCATGTAAATAACACGGGCTTCTGACTACTTACTAGACAAGTCAGAATGTCACACAAACGTTTGTTATGGAATCTCGAGATATGAAATGTTTTGAGTAGAGGGGGTATATTAAATGTTTTATGATGTATATTCTTCATCCTGTACTGTTTGTTCAATTTCTGATGATGTTTATTCGAAATCGTTTGATGTATCATAACTATTCTATAATCTTTATGTATATTTGATAATCTTTTGTATGATGTTTATTCTTTAATGTGATGCTTGTTCATTTATCTTGTGATCTGTATTTGATAATTTTGTGATATATTATACATTTCATTCGTATTAAGTTTCACTTTTGTTTTTTCTTGTTAACTTGTTTTTACTATACTCCCGCAGACAGTTGTTCATTGTATTTAGTTTACATCATCAAAAGTCCTTATAAATTTACAATTATGCAGGAATTTACATAATTAGTACTTGAAGCTCTACAGTTAACTAAAAACTAAATCAACCGTCAGATACCTCGATGTAAGGAAGTTAGTTTTCATATTTAAAAAAATTGATATCAAATGATTAGTAATCATCCAGCTTTTCCATGACCGAAAGGTATGATCTATGTCGACTGATGTTACTCTATCCAAGTCATTTATTTTTCAACAGTTATGGAAACATCCAATTATTTACATGCCGTGTTATATCAGCGACCCTTTAAAATCAAAAGCCTGAACATATCATTGAATGGTTATGTTTTTTTATTAGGAGCAACATTAATGAACATGATGTGCAATCGTGCTTTCTACTCTGATTCGGCTGATCCAATAGTGGCCATAGCTGTGAGTAGCACTGTCTTTCTGAATTTTCAAATCGAACTCCCGCGTGTTATTCAAGTGCAGTGAATCCAAGTTATGGATTTGCCACCTCAGGTTCCACACGTCAGTTCCGGTGTACGACTGTTGGATTGGTTGGTTGTTCAACAGGATGTCCACTCTACCGTGGCCAGTGGTCTGACATGCGCTCAGCTGTAGATTGGTGATTGGCTCACCGTTGGTTCTGAAGTGGAGGTTGATGAAACTTTCGTAATAGACCAAGATTAAGTAATCGTGTTTGGCGTGGGCGTGGTTTAGAGTGGTGTTGTTTTCCATTACTGGAGACACGTGGTGGTTCTGTTGCGTAATACTCTGGCAGATAGAAGGGTCGACAGAAGAACTATGGCGGCAGGTCTTGTGGACCGGATCGTAGTCAAAAAGGACCACGTTTTCGTACCACACGCCATTGTGTCCATTATCTGTCAAATTTGATGCAAAATCCCTAACAATAATTAATAAGCGTTTATAATATGTAAAAGCTAGTTTTTGTTTTATATACAGTAAAAGTGTATAGAATGCAATGGACTAGCTCATAAAAATGAAATGGGAGTTAACAAGTTTATAAATTTCATTTATTCTATTTTTAAAAGTGACATTTTATACTTTTACTAAGTAACATAAATTTATACTAAAATTTCAAAACGCAAGTATCCTTGGTATGGTATAGATTAAATTTACCCTGACACAACCCACACGACTTCCTGCAGTATTGAGCGTACTCGCAGTCACTACACATCGTGGCTAGGTGGGTGGGATCGTGGCACTCTGAGGGTGAAGCATCAACACAAGGCTCAGTGGACGGTTCCTGGAAGCGACTGACGTCTGAAGCAGGGGAATATATATATATAAATCATTCGGTTCCTTTTTTCTACAGCAGTATTAATTTGAATGTATCAGCCCAAGACCAACATACCGACCAAACGGCTGATATAATATTGGTCAAGGTTTGATACATGTTGTTATATGCATGTAAATGTACCAAAGGATTTTTATTTTATGTGTACATGTATATTACTTTTGAGAAAAACTACTTTTTTTAAAACTACTATTGATTTTGGCATTCAATTGCATTATAGTTCTTCTCAAAAGGACTTTGATTTGATTAAAAAGAACTCTACAGAGGTACCCATAATGCCGTGCTTTGATTCAATAACTTTTAATCTTTTAAAACAGATTGTTCATATGTTTGTTTATTCTTTTGTTTAAAATTTACAGCAATAACAACATTTCTATACTAGTTTATTCCTCGCTCTCAAAAAAGTTGTAATATACTTAACCGTTTGCAAGCAAATCAGAGAACTGTTAAATTAATGGTCACTGAAATAGGGTTTTAGACCATATAGTAAAATGTATTACACCCTTTATATTTTCTACTTAAAAGAAATTGTGTATTACCTGTGTTACACATCTCATGCTTGCAGAAGGTGGTCTTTGATGCCTGTTTGGCTTGTCGTCGACCTATCGGGGTACCCGGTGCCAAGCATGTTTGTCTCTGTCAGATAAAGTGTAAAACATTATAGAAGTTTAATTTTGCATGTTAAACATGACAAAATTGTCACGTGTATCTGTTATACTCTATCAAGAACACATTGTCATATTGTAAAAAAAAACAACCCCAAAACAACAACAAAATCCGCACAACTTATATGTAATCATTGAAACTTCAGTTGGTTTATTTATGGTACAAGTCATAGTCAAACGTCAACAATAGACAGAAAACCAACACCCAACTCTTAATTTATGGACAATTTGTCTCACAGTAAGGTTAAAAATGCTGAAATGACATACTATCGTCCATATTTTCTCATTTAAAGTATAACAAATTATGTTTGATCAGTACATACTGGAGCACATCCATAGTCTTTTGTAACAACACCAGAGGTAGATGTTGATGAGGCAACATAACACTGTAAATATAAAAAAGAATTTCATGTATTTAGAGAGAGAAAGATAAAAAAGAATACATGCTAAGTAGATATACTATGTGGATCTTAAAAATCGTTAGATTGAGTTAAAATACAACACAACGTTTTAATATAGTATAAGAAACAAAGTCGTGCAAATTAAAAGGATATTTCAGTACTGATAAATAAAATGAAACATAGCGTTTATAAGTGATTGTGTGTTTGATATTGTTCTTCGCATAAAATCCCACCCTCTGAAAAAAATTTTAAAAAAAGAAAGCCCCTGACCTCACTAGTACACTCTGTAACATAAACACAGGGAGTTGC